>NW_028324302.1:15835000-16435000 GCF_058129835.1 Hydra viridissima
TGACTGGGGCTGGGGTCAGATTTGATAAAATAGACTTTAATCAAAAATATTATTTTACTTAAATTTTATCAGATATTTTTTCATATCTATAACCCCTGCTAATATTATCATTTAACTGGGACTGGGGTTGTTAAAATGGCCATACTTAGCCAGGGCCCTGGTTGGTCATTGCCTGTGTTTTGTCACAATGCATTATGCCAAATATTGAATTTGGAGCTCAATTTTTAAAGTGAAAAAGACACCTTAGGACATTAGGGATTTTTTTTATAAGGTTTAAAAACCATATAAATATTTATTTCTTATAACATAAAATTTAATTAGTAATATTTACTGTAATTATTTTTCTTAGATATTATTTTTCTAATTATAATTATCTTAGTTATATAACATTTTAAAGCTGCTTTTTTTTTTTGTCATTTGCATTTCATTTTTCAACTATTGGATGAAAAAATACTTTCATTAATGAAGTGGATGATAAAAGTAAATATTGCATCTTTTAAAAGCATTTAAGTTGTAAAAATTGGGAGAATGTGTATCTCATGAATTGATTAATATGGGATATTTTAGACAAAGCAATTGGCAGTATTCAAGAAGCTTGTTTAAAGCATGGTTACACACTTATGGTGACTGCAGATCATGGTAACGCTGAGCAAATGTTTAGTGAGCAAGGTGGTCCCCATACAGCTCATACTTGCAACAGAGGTTTGTAGTTTTTTTTTGTGATATATAAATCTTAGCATATGTATATAGGAAATACAAAATGCACCACAAAGTTTTGCATCAGAAAGTTTTTTGCATCAAAAAGTTTTTTGCATCAAAAAGTTTACTTGATTGGAAAATGTAAAAGTTATTTTTTTTGGAAAGCTAAGTTCTATGAATTGATTTACTGATGCAAACATACAAGATTTTACTCTCTCCTGCCAAAAACACTATTAAAAAATTTTGTCGAAAATATAATCAATACTGGTTGCATAGTCCTATCTAATATATTTTTTGCAATATTTTTAAAGGGTCTATCAAATACTAACAAAGATTGCCTTGTTTTACTATTATCTCCCTTATCTCACCACTGTACATAATTTACCTAAAGTAACAAAGTTGCTATATTTACAAATCTTGTGGTAAATCAAGATCCAATTTCTTAAATTACAGTGTTTTAACTAGTAGTTTGGCAATCCAGTCAAGACTCATGTTAAATCTAGATGAGGTCATTGTAAAACAGTATTTTACTCATACAATTTCCTTAAGTTATCAATTATAAAAGATAATTTTTTTAAATTAAAAGAAGTATTTTTTTTTTAATTCTAGTGCCTTTTGTCGTTACTGGAAGAAAGTTTGGTGAAATTAAACATAATGCAGCTTTGTGTGATGTTGCAGCAACAGTTCTACAGGAATTGGGTGTGCCACAGCCAGAAGAAATGACAGGGAAAGCTTTGCTGCAGATTTAAAATATATTTATATGTTTATTATTGGGTTTGCATTGTAAATCTAAAAGGAATAACTTAAACTTAATAGGAAAATGATCCTTATTTGCATGAAATGTCATCAAAATAATTTCTTTTTTGTTCACTTAATGCTTTTGACTTTTTTGTAGTCTTTGTGTTTTTCCTAAACAATATAAACAATTTAAATCGAAAAAATTTAAAAGGAAATATATTTTCAAATTTTGTTTTAAGGTTTAGTTTTAAAATTTTTTTTTTTTAAGCACATTTATTACATTTTTAAAATTATTGTTCAATTATTTTTAGGAAATGTATTTCTGAGATTCTAAATAAATTGTTTACATTTATCATTTGTTAGGTTTACAATGCTGTTCTATTAGCAGCCATGTTCATTACATGTTTTTTTCCTATTTTTTCTTTTATTTAGATAGTGCTGAATATTACTGCATAACATAAATATGCTATGCTAAGTTCAAACAACATTTTATGTTGATTAAAGTAAATTTTGTTTATGACAGGTTCACAAAATTTCTTATCAAAAAAATACCCATTTAGAATGTTAAAAAAAAAAAACAAATATAAAGAAAGATTCCTTGTTATCATTTAAAAGTATTAAAATGACAAAAAATTTACTAGAATAAAAAAAATGCAGCATCACTAAAAATGCCTTGTTTTTCACTCATATTTTACTATACTTTTACTAGCTTTTATTTGTAAATGTAATTTTTCTAATCTATGATCTATTCATATATTAAAGATTAGACAAAATATATATTTATATAGATTATTTAAAAATATTGTTTAAAAGGACTTAAAGACTCCATTTTATTTGTGTTCACCATTTGCAATTAGTCTCAAAGCATTGAATTCTTTTTTTTTATCTCAAATTTATTTAGATCTAAGTTTTAGTTAAATAATATAGTTTCATCAAAAGTTCAAAATGGTACTTTCAACTAAAGATAATGGAGATAATGAACTTGATTCAATTAAATCTAGCAATGAGGCAAGTGTTATGTGTTTGCTTCTATTATTAATTTAAATCTCAAAATAAACTACTTCTATCCCCAATAAATAAAATTTTATTTTTAGAATCTTAAGGAGATTAATAAAAAGAGAAGACACAAAAAGTTGCTTAAAGACATAAAATCTATTTCTGGTGAAAAGCGCAAGAGGTCTGTTTCATTATTATAAGTATGTTCAGGATTAGTATAATTATAAGTATGTGCATGATCAGTTTTGAAATGTAAGGCTTATTTGACAATACAAGGAGGTTCTCAAGGGCAAACCAAAATAAAGCCATAATTTACATAAGTAATCACTTGTACATATGTATTATGTATGTATGTATGTATGTATGTATGTATGTATGTATGTATGTATGTATGTATGTATGTATGTATGTATGTATGTATGTATGTATGTATGTATGTATGTATGTAGATAGATATTACATATGTACAAGTGATTACTTATGTAAATTATTAAGTATGTACATACTTACCTACATATTTAATGTAATGTACGAATGTACGTACATACATTACATGCATTACGTCACATACATCACATACATTACATAAATTACATCCATTGCATCCATACATACGTGCATATATATTTTGTCTTCTATCTTCAGATTAAAAAAAAATACTCGAACAGAACCAAGTAATGAAATATCAGAATTTAACTGGTCAACCGGACAAGGTTTTGTAAAAATATTTTCTTTTTTTTTATTTAAATGTATTCTTACCATCAAAATTTTTTATACTTATCAAAATTATTTATATGAAACCATTATTTATGGTTTTTGAAAAATAATTTTAGATGAGTCCATATGTTTTTTAATATTTTGAATTGTTTTTATTTATATAAAGTTTTTTCATATTTGACAGTGATTAATATGTTTTGATTGTAAATCAACTGCTTTCAAACATTGTGTAGCAATATCACCTTTTAGTTTCAACTCAAATACAAATAAATATTGACAGTTTCTAATTCTTTGTTGCTGAATAAAGTCTTCTTTCACATACATTCTTCTCACTCGCATTTTTCATATTTTAAATGAATTCCCTGATTAAAGTTCATATTACTACTAATACCGAGACACTTCCTGGGTAATCAACTCATTGGCATTTTACTAACTACCTACTTCAGCTAAAAATAAATTATTCTCCATGCTGAATATCACTATTGAAAACAACAGTGTTCCATAACTAGTGTTGTACTTTTTGAAAGCAACTTTTGCTTTGAAATTTTTTAAAATAATTTACATTGGAGAACCAAATCAAGTGTAAAACTACAAAATCTGATGAAAGTTTGAAGAAATACAATTATGTTGTTTATCTATGTAATGAATGTGTTAAGACAATTTTAATAAATTTAAACTTTAATTGAAGGAGCTACAAAGTTACATCTTCATGAACTGGTTGGGTCTCTTGACAGTACGGAGCAACCAATAGCCATAGCAAAGAAGAAATTGGTATATAGAGACAGTTAATAGATATTTGAATTTTAATCATTGTTCTTATTCTAAAATTTTGATTTTCTCTTTTAAATGCAATAATTATAAAATTGTTGCATTTAGAGGAAGATGGAAAACACTACAAAGAAGTTAGACAAACCCCTCAGTAAACCAGAAGTACAAAAGGTAATAACAATAATGGTATCAATTCAAAGTTTGCTCTTCAGTATTTATTTGTTTTGCTAAGTAATTATTTTTGTATCAAGATTGAAAGAGAGGTTGCTTATGCTGAGACAAGCAAAGAAATTTCAAAATGGGACCCAACAGTGCAAAAAAATCGTGAGGTATGCAGTTTGCTTTTGAACATTGAATACAAACACATGGTAGTTCTGTATAGGGTAAAGGAAGGTATGTTCGTGATATATGTAATTTCGTGATATTTCGCTCGGCATTTGTAGCGAACATACCTATTAGTCAAAAACATCGAAATTGCGTCAAATGGTACCCCGGGGTACTACTGTCGATTCACAAATAGTCGTTGGGTGCGTGTGATACGTCAATTGTTTACTATCAGTTTGTACATTCTTTAGCATTATTTAACGTGCGTTCAGCACATTTGTTTGGAGTACTTGTCCAACATTTTTATTTCCAGACTTGTGTTTTAAGGTAAGTAAATTATTTTTATTAAATATTAAACTAGAAAAGATGCTTGATTTAATGGTAAAACTTTTGTTTTTTTATTAACTTCCTATAACTTATGATTCCTTATCGCAGTTACACATTTTCTTAACGTTTTCACCTCAAATGAATTTACATTTTTAATCATGTTTCTTTTATTAAATATAATGACATTAAAAATTGTTTTAAGCACGGTATAACTATATAGTTAAATGATAATAATATCTTTCTCTATACGAATCTGCAAATATTTTTGCAGTAAAGCCTATCCAAATCGGACAACTTTTCATACAATATTGAATCCAGCATTTATTAAAAGCTTTTCTAAAAAAAATATAGAAAATGCATTTAAAAAAAGTGGCATTTGCCCTTTAAATAAAAATGCCATTCCTCCAGAAGCAATAGCTCCATCTCAATTGACAAACAGAGAGATTCAAAGTACAGAAATTCAACCACACAGTAATACTGCTATACAAACATTGTTAACTATTCCATCTGTAGAGCCAACCACACCTAACCCTAATAGGCCAAAAAGGGATTCAAGTGCAAAGTGTCTGACACCTCCTGATCAACCTATTCCATTAACTTCAAAGGATTCTATTCCTGTATGTTCTAAAAAAAGTAAAAAAAATA
Source organism: Hydra viridissima (assembly GCF_058129835.1). NCBI lineage: Eukaryota > Metazoa > Cnidaria > Hydrozoa > Anthoathecata > Hydridae > Hydra > Hydra viridissima. Next base: position 15,840,215 of record NW_028324302.1, read on the forward strand.
AAAATGCTTCAAAAGATGATGATTGGGAGTGCGGTGTTTGTAAAAAAAGTTACAACAGTGATGTAAAAAAAAATAAGCCTGACTATATTTATATTTTATGAACTTAAAGTCTGATTGAATAGTTATGAATTCAAAACAAGTGTTGATATTTTTTGTTATATTATACCAGATGTTATACTTAATTAATAAAGAAAAATTTAAATATTATTGTGTATTCACGAAATTACCTAACCACTATCACGAAATTAAATATCATATCACAAAATTACCTAACCTTTCTCAATGACTTTTGAGCTTTTATAAAAACTTATCAAAGGACTTAAAATCCCAAAACTGCATAGATTCTAGTAACTTTACTCTATGTACATCAAACAATTAAAGTAATTAAGTAAAATTACTGAAATTGACTTTGTAATTACACATCTAGTTAATTTATCACGAACATACCTTCCTTTACCCTAATCCTAGTTTAAGGTGACTGACCTTAACTTTAAACTCTTCTCAAAATTTAGTTGCAAATATTTATTTAATTGGTTTTTTTTAGGCAGAACAGCTAGTATTTCCGTTGAATCAGTTCAAACCACCTTCTGTCACCATAAAATCTCTTGTAACTTTTAAGGTAACTCTATTTTCCTTACTTAAATATCCAAAAATGTTGAAAAACGCTATTAGGCTGCATCATGTATTTTTTTTAATTATTTTTTTTTCTTTTTCAATAATTTTTAAACATTCCATAAGTCCTCTGTGTTTTTTTATATACCTAGGGTTATGTGATTTATTTGCAGGCCTCTGTGTATCATCTACAAGCACTAGACCTAAAAATAACAAGTTTGCATCAATTGATCCATAAAATGTTTCCCAGATTTTTTACTAATTCTCATCTTGCTTTTAAGTGCCTTTTTTTAAAAGCAAATTTTTTCAAATATTCTCCCATGTAATCCACTTTTTATCAAATGTCTTCTAATAGATAGTGCTGATATCTAAGTTGTTTTATTTTACCAGATGTTTAAGAAGTATACCTATTTTTGCCATATGATCTAAATGTTTGTCTTCTTCTATTGAATCTGTTGCTTCCTTTGAATTACTTAAAAATATATCACCAAATATGGTTTTTTATATTAATTTGAAATAGCAAAAAAAAGTTTTTTTACTACATTCTTTTAGCCTATCTAGCTTTCTGCTGGGGTTCTTTAAATGGCAACTTTATTTTAAGCCCACAAACGATTTAGAGAGAGAGATAAGTGCTGTTCTACAAGGTAGCAAACAAATACTTGAACGCAAAGGAAAAGAGTTAACAGAAGCAGAAGAGAATGCTCTTAAAGAGTTTGATCTGCAAGAAGCACTTGAGCGTCGCAAAGAGTTACAAAAATCTAGAGCTTTGCAATCTTACTATGAGGCTAAATGTCGAAGAACAAAAAAAATCAAAAGTAAAAAGTAAGGAGTTGCAGTTTTTATAGGGATATATATATAAAATTTGATATATTATAGAAATTTTTCTGTACCAGCTGAAGAAAATATTGCTTTTTACTTTCATCATTTGTAGTAATAGATTTGCATTGAAGGTAAGTCCCCTTTCCTAATTGTAATTAACCTGCAGCTGTTGAACAGTTCTTAGGCCTGCCTTGTAGTTATCTCAAGAGTCCCATGATGAGAAGTCTTCATTAAAAAACTCAGTAAAGAGTGTGAAAAAAATATAATGCAGTTTCAATGATCCCCAATCTCTGATGTCCACCTGAGATATTTTCATCAAAAATTTCTAGTCCCACTAATTTTTTACATAGGTACCAATAGTTTCTTGAAAACTTTGTGGCAGCTACTTTTGATAGTGTCACCTTTTTCATTTTATAATCAACATTATTATCATTTTATAATCAGCATGATGTAATCAAAAGCTTCATCAGAATTAGGTCATTAATTGGACAGTTTATGGGAAATAATACTGTGAACCATGCCTTATCATATACATAAACACGGAAAAATATCAGGTCTGGGTTATGTATCTTAAAGCTGCTCAGTAACAAAGTTGATAATATCATTTACATACTTCAGTGCATTAACAACTGTTTTATGTAATATACCAGTATTGTACTTAGCCATATTTAATTGTGCCTAGTGTTGCTGGAAGTGTTTGAAAATTGAAACATTTGGTGCAGACTACAAGCATATGCATTCATTGATTGCAAGGATAAGTTTTAGAATATGGTAATATCGTCTAAATGTAAAAATGTATTGTTTGACTTGTGCTTCAATCATACATATGCTCCACTTTGTCTCAGAACACATTGTATAACTAGATCCCAATCCCTACAATCATCTACAAGATCCCAATTGTTCAGTATATTTGCAACTATCTTTGCAAGTATCTTTGGGACACCTAAAAGTTGATTTACTTCTTTTGCACCATTACTGCTGGCAATCTATCAACTAGTTCCATGCCAGCTATATCTGAAAGAAGTCTTTCATACAAATGCGCAGTTAGAGATACTTAGCAGAAAAGTTATCCTTCAATTTGCTAGCAGTTCTTATGCGTATTTGCTTACTCCCTCTCTGAATTGTGGAACAGTTGATGTTGATATCTGTTAGGTATTCTTCTACACTTTAAACTGCAGCAGATAAAAAGTAAGCTGCTTTTTTATGATTTTCTAAAACTCAATCTGTCTAATGCAGCAATGACATCATGTATTATGATTTTCTTTCTTAGTTTTTTTTTGAAGTTCTGAAAAATGTGAATGGTCTTTACTTCAGTGGAACTTAACATTGAAATTAAAGATGAGCTTTTTGAGATTGAATAGACAGAAACCACAGATTTTCATTATTTTCTTGTGGGTTGTAGTTAACCTTACACAATGAATTATCTTAAAATGAAAGTAAAAAGTTTTTCATGAAAAAACTTTATGTTTTTGAAAAACTGACACTGATTTGCGACCTCTAAATATTATCTGATTGTTTTTATATTTGAAATATATGCTTCTATTTCATTCTACCAAATGATAGGGTAGGGCAGTGGCATTTTAATACTTTTGTATTTTGGAGATGAGGTCAGAGGTAGTATGGATACAGAGAGATCAAAGATTTGAAATCTTCTTAAAAAACACCAAATATTTATAATTATTTCTTTGTCTAAGCTTGTGGGACCACCAATGCAAAACCATAAAATTTTAGATGTCTGCACAAATAAATTATTTTCTTTGAAATATTTTATCTTCATATATTAAAGCATTAGAATTATTTAATTTTAAATAAAAACTCATTGGAACTCTTTTTGTTAGATTTTTCTACTTTCACATTTTGAACGGCTGAGTAGAAAAAGGATAATTATTCCAAAAATCTGAAAGATAAACTGAGATTTTGTAGCTATATGGTCAACACGCTTTACTTCTATGGGTTTTATCCAAAACTTGTAACTCTTAATTTAAACTTACTTTTTTTAAAGGTATCATCGAATATTGAAAAAAGAAGAGCAAAAAGCCCTGAATAAAGTGGACGTTGTTACTTTAGCTAAAGAAAATCCAGAACTGTTTAAGCGCGAACTTGAAAAGGCTGAAAAAATGAGGGCGATGGTATATTTTTTTAAAATATAGTTTACACTTAAATTTGATGATATGAGAACTTCTCACAAATAATAATAAGATGATGGAAGATAGCGATGATGCAATGATAATGTAACGATGATATTGAAGATACCGATGTTGATGAAGATACATCTTATTATTATTACATCATATTATTACTTCATATCATCATTATGTCATTATCTTTTATTACATAAAGAAATAACAACGAGTTGTCTCTGAATCTCTGAAGTGAGAAGTCTTCATATCATCATATGTGCACCAGCATTAAACTTTTCTTAAAATGACATTTATTAAAGTTATTTTTATATTTTTTCCGTCTTTTTTTTTTTTTTTTTTTTTCTTATTTTTTTTTAAGTATTATTTTTTTTTTAGGAAAGAGCCAACCTTCGCCATAGAAATTCATCGAAGTGGGCCAAAAATTTAATAACAAAGGGGAAAAAAACTCAAGAGGTTTTTTCATATTTCGTTTCTCATTAGAAAAAAAAAAAAAAATCTGAAGAGAACTCTCGATACTTTTCTTTCAAATTTTAGGATCAAGAAAGAATTCGTGAACAGCTTAGATTAAGCAGACAATTAACTGAACATAAGACAGTGAAGAGTGATGACGATATCACCGAAGATGAATCTGTTAATGAGACAGAAAGTACAAAGCTCATTCTATTAGGTCAAGGAAAAACAACAGACAACCCCTGGATGTTAACTGAAAAAAAAGAGAGCAAGGAAAATCCCCAAGGTTTTTTTTCTTTTCTACAAAATCTTCAATTATAATTTTAACAAGACATTCATTTGAATTGTAAATGAAAAGCGTTTTTATTAGAATCTAGCAAACGATCCCGGCGATTGCAACCTATAGTAACAGAGGAGTCGACCCAAAATCACCAAAAGGAAAGCGAAGAACTTTCTGACGGTGAGTCAGTTGATTTAGTTGTTGAAAAAAAACAGACTCTTTTGAAAAATAAAGACTCTAAAGAAAATGGGCAGTTGCTACTAAGTAAAGAAGATGAAAAGAAGAAAGACGAAACAAAAAAATCACTGATAAGCGCAAAGCCAAAAGCAAACGTCTCGGAACCCGAATTTTTCAAATCATTGCGCTCAGATAAAGATGCTATAGAGTTAAACGTTGTAGAAGATAGCAGTGATGATGACGTTGCCTACAATGAGGAACAAAGAATGAACATTCGGGAAGCCTTCGCTAATGATGACGTAATCGGTGATTTTATAAACGAAAAAAAAGAGGTTATTGAAAACTCGAAACAAAAAGCTGTAGACCTAACTCTTCCAGGATGGGGAGATTGGGCAGGTCCAGGTCTATCTGTATCTAAAAAGAAAAAAGATATATTTACTAAACAGCCGAAACCTGGACCGAAACGCAAAGATGAGCATATAGCAAACGTCATTATAAGTGAAGCAAGAAATGCTATGCTTGCAAAAAAGCAGGTTTAAATGTTGGATTTTTTTTTTTTTATTGTTTTTAATAATTCTTTTTTTTTATTATAATGATGACTTTTATTATTATTTACATTTCTATCATCAATAATCTTATTTTAGGTGGGTGAAGTACCTTTTCCTTATACATCTAAAGAGGAATACGAAAGAAGCTTACGTCAACCAATAGGAAATCTTTGGAACACTCCTTCAGTTTATAACAAATTAATTGAACCAAGAATACGCTCCACCCCTGGCACAGTTATTGAGCCAATAAAACCCACACGCAAAATGAAACAGAAAATAAATAGTAAATAAAAAAATTGCTTTAAAAGTTTGAGTAATCTAAGCTTCAAGTTTTACTTTCGTTATCCTTTTATTTAGAGAAAAGATAGCTATCCTGTCATAGTCCCACGATATTGGATAATATTCATATATAATTATCATTATTATTATTATTATTATTATTATTATTATTATTATTATTATTATTATTATTATTATTATTATTATTATTATTATTGTTATTATTATTTTATTACCATTATTATTATTACTATCATTATTACAACAATCATTTTTGTTTATTATTATTATTGTTTTAATTGTTATTATTTTTGCTATTATTGTTGTTTCTAATGCGCCACATGAAAAACTAGTCAGGGCGTGACTGAGAACCAGGTAACTTTATCCCTAGAACGTAAAAACGTAAGGAGATATTTTTTTTTGATTGGTGGTTGTCATGTTATAAGCATCATCTAAGAAATTACGTTTAGCTGTAAAAAGAATATAAATGTAGTTAAACTTTTTCATTTCACTTTCATTTCACAAGTTTTATTGAGGTATAGCTTTCCGTTTATTGAGGTATATTTCGTATTATTGACCTATAGTTCGTTTTATTACGTTAAAATTCATTTTTCCATTGAGATGCTTAGAAAACCGTCGTGGCTACTTATTTTGTGTTGTATATTTTGAAAGACGGGAAGATGTTGACAAAAATGAGCGAGGCAAAATATTTGAACCTTGTAAATCTATTCTTTAGAGTAAAAAAATTTTTTTTTTTTTTTTTTTTTTTTTTTTTTTTTTACTTTATAACATTCTAGTTTTCAATTTGACCATTTACTTAACGCTATTTAAAAACTTTCAGATAAAAAGCATTGACAAATTGTTATCGTGCGATCAATTATAACCTAACATTTTTAATGATCGTGCAATCGATTATAACCTAATAATCGTAATTGACTGTGCAATCGATTACAAACTAATAATCGTGATGATCGTGCAATCGATTAACCTAATAATCGTAAATGTTATCGTGCGATCAATTATAACCTAATAATCACAATAATCGTGCAATCGATTAACCTGATAATCGTAATTGATCATGCATTCGATTATAACCTAATAATCGAAATTGATATAAACTCTCTTGCCAGTGTTTTTGAAAATCAGGTTCAATTTAGATACAAGTTAATAGTTGTGACTTAAATTAGGTGAACTCTAAAGTTTGCGAGTTTCTTACGCTTTTTTTTTTTTTTTTTTTTTTTTTTAAATTAGATCAAACACGGTTTTGAAGACGTCATTATCTCCAAACTTCATTCGCTCCGAGTTTGCTTTAAAGATCTTTAAAGATTTCATTTATCGACTGAATCCATCAAAATTAGTTTTTTTCTTTTGGTCAAGAACTTCACATCAGTCTGTTTTTTATATTTAAATAAGCTCCACTCTTAATGTTCATTGTAATAATTTAATAATCAAATAATTATTTCACTCAAATAGTTAAATTAAACCGCAATCGCCATCAGACACAGACACATGTTTTTTCTTCACAAATAAATAATCTTTTATCGATGCAAATCTCTCTCTCATTTGACCGTACTTTGGTTTTTCAACATTATAAAGCGATTTAGATCTCGTAAGGTTGGGCTTGATTTTATTGTAATGACTTTTTTGAGTAACAAAAAAACCATAATATTGAGCAGAGTAAATTTTAAAGTGCATTAAGTGTTGGACTTCATTTATTTTATTGCGATAGTCTTTTGACTGATAGTCTCCTAGAGCCATGACATATTTCGGTAAAGAATTCTTATCGTTTACGTAAACATTTATTCTTGAGTCTAGTTGAAACACCTGGTAGATTATCTCTTCTGAGCAATTCTGGTTCTCAGTTACTGTTAAAATAATGTCGTATATACGCAATTCATTTAGGGTCACTATTCCAGATGGAACTTGACTGCTGCATTCCCGTCTAAATTTCACAATTTTTGGCTCGACTATTTTTTCATTCAAAAGAATTTGTAAAGTTGACGTTTCAACATAGCAAACAAATGCAAAGTATTTTCTTACCAATGATTCTAAAGATAGTATTACCGTGTGACCTTGTGGTGTAATTAGAGAGATTGAATTACCGTTTTGAAACTCCATTTTGTCCTTAAAGCTGAGCTTAGTATTCTTTTCAAATGATTGAGACTCGTAAGTAAACGGAAGCTTTGATACGATATAAGTGGGATTTAAACTTTGTACTTCGCTTAAGGATTTCGGATAAAACTCATCATAAACATCTACAAAAAGACTTGCTTGTTCAGACGTGTTTATTCGAAATTGTTTTCCATCTCCGTCTATCCCCAATATAAAACGAGCAATCGTTCGCTGTAATATGGTTATCTTCTGTTTGTCCTTTAAAACCAACTCATCGCTTAGTTTAACATCACCGGCTATTTCTACCAATACGGGAGGCAAGTAAACATTATCAAGCACATCTGAAAGCTGCTGTATAACACAATATCTTTTCGCCATTTTATTAAAAACTTTGCATTTACTCGACAACACAAAACATTAAATGAAATCATTTGAAGGATTTATCGACATTTAATTTTATTAATATTCATTACAATAAAACATAAAATAAACAGGTTATTCCTGGGATTAACTCATAATTGAATTCTTAACATGCCTTTAAAAATATAAGATTTAAAATCATAGAAGTTGTCATCCGTAATGTTCTTTAAACATATTTAAGCAAGATGATTTGAAAGCCGCCTCCAATGGCTTCTGCCTCCCAATTGTTGGCGACCGCAAAATTAATTGGCATAATTTTTACGAAGTGTCTTCGTAGAGCGCAATGCGCTCTACATAGCCTTAAGCTACTCGGAGCGCAATATTCTACACGCATGCGGAAATTTTTTATTAAAACAGTGCGATTTATATTTCACAATAAAGCTGGTTGGATAGGCGGCTAAGTCGAAATCAAAAATTATTTACTAAAGAGACATTTTGTGCAGTTTATAAAGTAAATGTTTTAGATTAGAACTTTCTATCGACATCAAAATACAACGATAACATTTATTTGGAGAGTCAATAATTTCATTAGTTCAATGCAGTGTTTATTTGAATGAAATGTTTTAGATTAGTTCTAAGCAATCCATTATGGCTTGCCAGCATCTATCTAAAATAATCATGAATTCATTACTTTAAAAAAAACTGTTTTTTCAGCAATTTATTGAGAAAAACATTCTAGGTCATGTGCATAAGTAAATGAAGATAACCTTTTTAGCTTGTAGTTGTCACTAGATTACATGTAGGCATCATCGATATCTACATGTAATTTTATGTGTTCTTGCTTTTATATATAGGAGAAAAACTTGTGAATTTTTTATATTATAAAGTATATAAAGTATTTATTTTTTGTTTTGAAATAAACATAAATTCACAATTTTTTAAAGTAATAGTAACAATATGATTTTCCAAAGAAAAAACAAGATAATGTGCCATGTGGTTCATTATCTTGTTTTTTCTTTCAACCAAATTTGTTTATCAATGACACAATTTCAGAAAATATTAAATACATTTATTAGTAATAACAATAGCAATAATACATTTTTAATATATTTTGTTAAAGTTTCTTACAATAATGTAAATAAATAGTATATGATTAACTTTAATAAATATTTTATTGGTATAAATTGCAACAAAACTAATAATTTAATATTTTGATGTAGATTGCTAAAATTATGGCATCGATAAATTTTGTTCTCATAACTTTGACATCATAAACTCTGTCCTTTTTCCATTTAAACATATCTTTAAAAAGGCACTTGATCTGAACATATCATTATCATTATTTAGTTTTAAAATTAGCATTATTGGAATTACAGTATCAAGGTTATGTAAAGAATAACCAAATTAATTATGTTGGCTCAAAAGAGCTATAATTATACTAGTCTATAACAAAATTATATATATATATATATATATATATATATATATATATATATATATATATATATATATATATATATATATATATATATATATATATATATATATATATATATATATATATAGTATAATGCAAGATGTAAATGTATACATAAATGTATCACATTAACATAACATTTACCCTCTTCTTAAAAGTATTCAGGTGTATTTACAAGTTAAGTTTTTCTGGTGCTTTAGAAATTCGTAAAGATCTACGAGAAGAATGTTAATTTGTTCTATAGGATTCATTTTGTTTTCTAGTTCTTTTTCGGAGATTAAAGGAGTTTCATTGCTACCATTAGGGATTGGGGGATAGTTATCGATGGTTATTACTTCTGAATTGTTGTTTGATGTTTATATTATAGGAGTTGTTCCAATGGAAGCCAGCTGTTTAGTAGACACTGTAGTCTCATGACCACTAGGAAATCTCACATAAACATAATGAGGATTTGATTTGATGAGCTGAACCTCATTTACTGAATCTTCATATTTACTTTGCATCACACACAACTTTGTGACTAATGATTTTAACACCATATCCTAGAAACTTGGGCACATCTGCAAAGACTAACAATATCTAAGTAGGAAAAAATCCTTTTAAAAAAACTTTATTGATATATATCTACATGAATATTTACACTTATCACATACTAAAATTTATATATAATCAATTTTTTAATCATAATTAATAGAAAATCAAACTTTAAAATTATTTCATTACATATAATCTTACCTTCAAAACCAACAACAGTAAGCACCAAAATAGAATTTGCAATTAACTCTTTTTTTACCAACTATATTTGGCCACTTTACAGTATTTTTTAATTGCACATGCTTGACTTTAAAATGCATAATATGTATTATATTTCGATCAAAGATAATGTTATATTTATCGAATTGATAGCCTTAAAATAAAATTGACACACACATATATATTTGTAAAAAATAAGAGAATATACATCCTATTTTTTTAATATGAACATTTTTTTATGAACAAAATTTTTTTAAGTAAACTAATGAAAGATATTTGCTTACATTTACGTAGATTGCAAAATCTGTTTGAAATGCCAAAGTCTTGTACATAAATATTTTAGACCAATGCTGGCATACCATAATGGTTTGTCAGCACTAATCTTAAATATTATAATAAAATTATATGGCAACCAAATGTTGTTATCAATATCTAAAATAAGTGAAATTTTTTAATTTAATGTTTATAGTTCCATAATTGTGTGGCTTAGATAATACTACATTAAATGATTTCTTAAGTAATGGAAAATTTAAACTAAACATTTACAATTAGAAATTTTCAGAGTTCAAACTATCTTCGACTATCTTTGTGTGTTTCTATCATTTGTTTAACAATTATCTTTGTTCTATCTTTTGTTAAAGCAGCATAAATTTTGGCTGGACAGTTATTTTTGGCTGATCTAAAATGACAACAACAGAAAAAATTTATTCAAAAGCGCTCAAATGCTCTTGAATCTTCTAATTAATTCTTCTAATAATTATAGAATCTTCTAATAATTCCATGACCAAATAAAATTCAATGACATTTCCATGAATTCTAAGACCAGTGGCGACCTTGTTTTTACAAGAACATTGTAAAGTATTTGTTCATTGAAATATACGTAAGTTACAGTTAAGACTTCAAGCATTTATGTAAGTAAAATATACCCTGGAATTTACTCCGAACGTAAAATTGAATTTTGCGACTACGTTGTAATTTGTTAATACTTTTAATCGTTTTGAAAATTATAGTTTTTAGAAAAGTAATAAATAAGCGATTCCACGTAACTGTTACGAAAATGGCGTTTTCGTTTCACGTGAAAAATTTATGAGAAATTATCCTATGACCGTCCCTGATGGCATGGGGAACAATGAAATGATTAAAAAGGCTCTTCAGGTTTTTGGCGTGACATGGAATCGTCAGAAAGCAAAAGACACCATTATTAAAACTGCTGATAAAGTTTATGAAATTATCGCAAAGGGTATCGAAAATGTATATTCATCATTAACATTTGGCTTAGCGCTTGAACCCATTCTGAATTATGTAGCCATTTTGTGTTCTTGCTTACTAGTTAGTGAAAAGAACTTTTATTTATTAAATGAAAAGAATTACAAAAGGAAATATGGTTATAAAATATTTTTTAACTTTAAATTTTTATTGTACTAAAATGTATGTTCTTTGATTTTAGTGCAAATAAGAAATATCTAATTTATTCGACACTTACAAAAAAAACCATTTTCTGATAAAATCATAACTTTTTTAAATAGTCAATCGACGGCATCCTCCAAAATCTTTTGTCTCTTAAAAATAAATTTCTATGACAGGCCTTTGATAAATAAAAAAAAAACATTTTTATTAATCAAGGGCTTTTTTTATATTCTTTACAACATAAAACTAAAAAAGCTGCAATCAAATTAATCACAAGTACTACAAATACTGTATTTAAGTCATTAAAAAATACTTAAGTACTTCTATTATTTGTTGAAAAATGTTGTTTCCTATCGTTTCTAAGTTTTTTAATATCGTCAGGATGGCGGAAAAACTTATCAAGTCAAAGATATTTAATCGATTGAAAGTTTTTTTTTTTCTATCTTCAATTTTTAAATTGACAAAATAATATTATTCTAATAAATTTGAACTACATCATAATTCAAAGAATAAAAAAAAATGATTCTATTTAATGCTATTTTGTTTTAAAATGAATATATAACAAATCCCAAACTTTAAATCTTTCAACACGCAGAAAGAAAAAAAAACAACTTTTGTTACCATAACACAAGCTAACAAAAAATTTACTTTAATAACTTTGATACTTGGTCTTACATAATTGTAATAGGCTGAACTCAAATCCGTAAAACTGTTTCCGCCCGTAATTTTTTTCCAACTGTAAGTTTAAACTTCTTTTGGTATCTTTGGCTATAAACTAAAAACAAACAAAAAGTAAAAAGAAACTTAAAAAATTTTTTGAATACATTTCAACTTAAAAAATTGTTAAATAAATTTTTAAAAAAACTTTTTTTCAATTGTAGAGAAATTGGACAGTTTATAGATTTTAGCAAATAGAAAATATTAAAATAAACTAATTTTTTTACACTTTTTCTTCTTTTAGGTATAACTTCTCCAACAAAGTTTCATATATATACATATATATATATATACATATATGCATATATATATATATATATTATATATATATATATATATATATATATATATATATATATATATATATATATATATATATATATATAAAGTGCAGTTACACACGAGTATATAAGGTATTACCTTATATACTCGTGTGCAACCGCACTTTTATTTTTTAAAAAAAACTTCAAAAGTTTGGGGTACGGGTTATACAAGGGGCAATAATTTAAAATAAAATTTTACTCAGTCATGCGAATTAATTATTGCTCTTTGATTATTGAACTAGGTTTACATCCCCCCCCCCCTCTCCTTTCTTTTCCCGGTTATTAATGATCTAAAATTATAACAAAAAAAATCTCTAGTTGTTCAAAGGAATGTAGGGTAAGGTTGCTAATATTGTACCGATGCCTATATTGTACTTTTAACATAACTCGTTATTTTTACAACCCACAAGAAATTTTTTAATTTATTTTTATCTTTGCTGAATGAAATTAAGTAGTCAACTGTTTTTTTTTGTCATCCAACTGTATTAAGGCCAGAGTAAGCTCTTGTTGGTTTGTTATTGGAGATTTCTTATTTTAGGTTTTTATGGCTAAGCGTATTTCACTAAAGAAAGTAGAAGATATGATTTGTTCAGTGTACTTATGTTAAAGCATAATTTATCTAAATTTAAAATAAATACTTAGAATTTAAAATATCTTATTTTTAGTTGTCAAATTTTTTAATTAACTGAATGTCAGATTAGTTGCGTAAATTGTACCTCAAGGCATATCCTTAATTGTACCGACGCAACCATTCTGACCGCTAAAAATGCGTGTAAAGTTTAACAAATTCCTTTTGAGATTCCAATTAGAGAAATATTCATACTTACAAAACGAACTTCACTACTTAAACAAAAAAAGAAAAATTTCAGTATTACTCTTGTATTGAAAAGCAGTCCTTAAAAAGATGCACTCTCTAGTTCAGTTTTACCAATATGTCAAGGCTGGTGTCATGTTGACTGTGCAGGTGTTAATCAAAAACAGACACAATATATCTGAAACTTTTGCCAAAAATAATGTTTTTATGTATTTTATTTTACAATATTTAGTGTGGTTGTTTTTAAAACAGATATAGTATATATTGTTTTACATTATTTAGTATAACTATCTTTAATATCTACCTTCCTTCACTATTTTAATCTTAGCTTACCCATTGGTAATATTAGTATATTGTAATAATTGCGCTGAAAACAATTTTTGGAAAGATAGCAAAAACACTTGCTTGTGTTTATTAGCTATGGTTATTTAGGATAAAATAAAAACTTGCTTAAAATAAAATCTAAAAATAAAAATGAGGTATTACAGGTTTGCCAAGAATGAAATGTTAAGGTTAAACTTTAGTTTGGAAAACAATTTTAATTGTTTTTTTTTTCAGTTCAATTACTAAGTTATCTTAACTAAAAGACAACTAAATGAATAAACAAATAAATACTAAAAATGTGAAAATACAAGATGATTACAGGCATAGTATATACTATAGATACACAAAAAAAACTAAACAGTAATAAATAAAACTGGGTAACAAATGCTTGCATTCTCTTTTTGCTGGCATTTATTTATACCAATGGAGAGACCTTTCCAATATTTGGAATCTGATCGTTTATTTGAGCTTTTGTTGAAGATTCTCTATGCTTTTTACAAATGAAAATTTTGAAATAAATTTTATTCTACTTACTTTTTAATTTGATTTCTTTTTAACACTTAATGCATAGCAGATGCTCGGTGAAGATATATGAAAAATAATCTTCATGTTTCTTATTAACAATATACTTATGTTGTTTGTCAAAATATAAGCAATGCAAGCAATTTATTGAAATTGATTTTCCACAGCTAACTTGATTTTAAAATATTATATTATATTGCTCAGAGTGAGTAACTATCAGATTCAAAATAACATCTTAATTGGATAAGCATTAGGCTCCTACCAATTTGATATTTGTTTGTAATTTCCTTGCATCTAAATTAAAATACTAGACATATTACTCACATTTATTATAAAAAACATTAACTTAGCTATAAATTTGGATTCAACTAAAGGAATATAAAACAGTAGCACAACTCTTTAAAACTTGAAATGAGATTAAAAGAAGAAAAATTGTAATAATGAATACCCAAATACAAATGTTACAGCATTGTTTGAACATTTCAAATAATTGGATACAAACTTTTATTGTGGAAATTCAAAAAATTAAAACTTGAACCAATTTAATGATATCGAGCTAAGTATTTATAATTTATCTGAGAACTAGTAGATTCAGAAATAAATGTAACATAAAAATTTAAGAATAAAAAATTGTTCAATATCATAATAAAACATTCTATAACATTAAAAAAACCTGTTTATATTTATAGAACAGATTTTGACAACAATAAAAAATCAAATCAAACCTTTATAATCGACATTTTACTACCTTTTATTAAATCTTTTATCAGCAATTCAAAGTTTTTACTACTTGTACGCTGTTTATTTAAAAATATTTTTTCGAAATTCCTCGATTGTCTTTTAAAAGACAATTCAAGCCTTCGAACTAAACTTATAAGTTTAGTAATTATACTTAAACAAATATATTTCCTATCTTCTCTTACGCCTTCTTTAAGAAGAAAAAAATAGCAAAAAAGTTACAGTAGGTTTTTTTATAGTTAGCAGAACTACGTTAATATTTCTTTTTTTTTTTTAACGTTGTGTCAACGTTAGCTCAACGTTAGAATATTACGTTAAAAAGATTACGTTTACACAACGTTAGATTAACGTAAAGTAACGTAAAACGTAATTTTAACATAAATACAACGTAAATACAACGTTGTGTGCCGGCTGGGAAATCTGAAAAAACTATTTAACAGCAGAATCCCTGTGCAAAGATGATACTGATCGTTTGCTTGCAAAAAACGTTACTTCATTTGCTGCAAAGAAGCAAGTAGAATTTAAGAGTGAAGAAATCCCGATCTTGTACACTTAAGAGATTGTTTAAAAAATCAGGATTTTTAGGAAGAGCAAAAGGATTAACTTGAACTAAAGATAAAAAAAGCGTAAAACTATATTTGAATATTTTACTTTTGAACAGACTGTATAATAAGAAATTAGGCAAAGAGTTACTGAAGAAAAAAATCTCTTTTAGAAAAATTGGCTTTATTTCGTCCAGAGATGGAGCATGAAGCTCTGTAGATGAGGTTTGATCTAAAATTTTTAAGATAAAATGAGTTTATCTTTAAAATTTTAGATCCAACCTTTTAGACTCCAGATTTTCCAAATACGCTTTTTGGACATAAAGTTTATCGGAAAAAAAAAAAAAGGAAATTAAAAAAACTATAAGTTAGATTTTATTGATCCGCCTACAGGTAAAGTGGTCTACAGAAAAGCAACTCATAGTAAGTCCACTTAGTCGTATGTGTTACGAAAATCTTTACTCGTGTAAAATTTAGTATATTTTGTTACTCTTGTGTTTATTGAGATTTTTTGAAAAAAAAAGCTTAAATACAAAGAAAGGCACCAAAAAAGATACAAGATAAATCAAACATGTCAGTGTAAATTTTTCCCGTAAGAATATTTCGTTTTTTGAGGCTCACATAAAAGTTCTTTTACAACAGGGAAACTATTTTAAGTGCTAAAAAGCTCACAGTTGCCAACAGTTACCAAACAGTTGATATTCTCATAAAACACGTTTTACGAACTGAACAGTTAAAGAAGATATTATTGACTTTAAGTCTCCAGAGTACTCAAAAAAGAAATGGCAAAAATTACATATTGCTAAATTTGTTCTCCGAGTTTGTTAGAAATATTTTGAATAAAGCTTAAGATAAACTTTAGAAATGTAACAACAACGGTTTATAAGATTTTTAGTTGATTTAGTGTTTTGTTAGTCTTCCTCATCGTTTATATAGAAACCAATGGCAGATACCAACGTATCGTAATTTTAATTCAATGTGTTGTTTAACTAAAAAGTGTTAAATTTAAGCACTTGCTAAATTTTGTCAAAATTTTAAAAAAATATTCCATAAAGTTGATAAGAAATAAACGAGAACCAGACCACTGCATCTTGAACTGAAAAACAACTTTCTGTAGTCAAAGGTGGAAATAATAATGTTGGCGTGCCAGAAAGTGCCATAAACCTTTGAAAAAAGCTATTTTCAAAGTTACATACTTGCCAAAAATAATTTATTGGTGAGTATGAAATAGTTCATTTTATTACAATCCCCTAAATAAACACAATCAATCTACAGTATAATTGCCATTATTGTCAACAACAGTTCTCCATTTACTAGACAGTAAATGGTATTTATTCTTTGTAGAAGCTGCGAAGCTACGCCTCGAAGAATTAACGAATTAGCAAACATTATCAAAGCCCTTCGAATTAGCAAACATCATCAAAACACTTTGCTTATATGTGAAATTGCAGGACACGAAAAATGTGAAAGGAGTGATGCCTTAAGAGTATGGAGTTTAGAGAAAGATGAGCCGTTGTGGCGGTGTTTGGAAGAAGAAGCTCAAAATGTACGATACCATGTTCATCCCACCACAATGACAACATGACCTTCTTTTGGTGAGGTTCTGCTTTGGGTTGTGGTTCTGCCTGATCTTCAACTTTAATCCACTAACGCTTTCGTGTGAGACTTACATAAAGTACCCACTTCTTATCATCAATGATTAAGTAATCTAACCAGTCAAAGCGTTGCTTTTTGGAGGGGAAGAGTGTGTAGATCTCCAACCACATGTCCTTGCCATGTGGTGTCAAACTATGGGAAACCCACACCCCCAACATCAGAACCTTTTCCAACAACAACTACTGAGTTTTGGATCCTCCTCCAACAGCTTGCTTACTGTTTAAGAATCAACTTAATTTGGAAAACCAGACCTTTTGGACAATTCTCAAGTTGAAAGTTATTGGAACAAAAACGTTGAAAGAAAATTCAACAAGCCCATTTGGTAATAATGCCTCGGCCTAGGGTTGACCGAGCTGGAACTCATATAAAATGCAGTGTCGAATATGGGATTTCTGATCTGAGACTTTATGTGAAGTAAATCACCTGTACTCACTTATGTAGTTGTGTGATATCCTCTAGAATATAATGTAACGTTGATGCGTTTAGACAAAATTCTAGAACATTCTAGAAAATCACAGATCTGCTCATGTTCTAATGAGATCCATTTATAACTGCGCAAGTGCAAAAGAGCTTTCCGACCCAATAAAGACGTTTCAATCAATAACATAACAATCCCAATATTACCTAAGCCCTATTGAGTTTCAGAACGGTATTACGCATATGTCATCCGTTTTTAAACCGGATTTCTCATCAAAATAGAGACAGTCAGTTTTTAAACCGTTTTGCAACCTGCGATGAGGAAATATGATGAGTTTTGATGAGTTATCTACATAAATGCAATGAGCCAGAAGATTCATAGATTACCTAAAAGTGAATGTTTGAGGCCAACTTCTAAAATTCCTACATTGTAGCCAACCCAATGGTTTTTCTTAACCTGTTGAATTCTTATTTTTAGACCATGATTATTTAAAAAAATTTACAGAATGCAAAAATATATTTTAAAAGTGATAAGTGATAATAGAAGTACGGCCTATGAAATGTTTACTTTAGGATTGTAAATTAAGACTATTTTTAAAACAATATTTTTTTTTAAAGAATAAAAGATCATGTTGACTTGAAAGACTTTTTCCCAAATGAACGTTATGCTGAGAACAAAGTTTTTTCTCAGTGGTTTTTTCCGTTTATAAGTGCAATTGTCAAGTCTTGAGTTAGACGTAAATGTTATGAATATCTACTTATCACAGTACGTTAATTGGTCATGTAAATAAACAGAAAAGTAAGGACCATGGTCGTTCAATAAAGATCAGTTGAGTGAAATATTTTTCGAAAGAAACATGCAAAAGTTTTTGTTTTTCGCTGGTTTTTTGTTTGTCATGAGTAAAAAAATTTTTTCTCTTTTTTCTCTTTCTTCTCAAACTGCAGGATTTATATTTTGAAAAATTTTAAAAAACTTTATGAACATCTTTTTTTTATTTGATTTACTTTCTTTTTTACGTATCTTAAATATTTTTTATTTATCAAATGTTTCTTTCGATAAAGTCTCGTGCAGACCTTCAACTCCTGAAGTTTTTAAAGAAGAGAATGCTTTCCACCGAGTGCTGGAAGTAAACAGTAAAGAAGGTAGATTTATACATCATAAGAACTTTTCACAGAGCAACATAAAAGTTTAAAATAAACGATTTGAGTTTTTATTTCATATTCTGTTTAGAAAAATCAGAAAAGTTCTCCAGCTCTGATGGTAAGTTTGTATTTTAGCCAAAATTAAATTAACAGTCACGTTTTCATCAGTAAAAAGCTTCAAAGTTGAAAATGGATTTTCTCTAAAAAAATGTATTCAGGAGATGCCATTTATTTCAAACACAAAATTCTAAATATACTTTCAGGTTTGGTAACTCTTCAGTTAAGCGGTGTAAAATAAATCTTTATGCTCTTTTTGGTGTTGTTGCCAATGTCTGAATAAATGCACTCTCGCCCACAGATAGCAAAAATATATTGTAACGATTTTTTTATTAAATATTTCGTAATGAACTTAATTGAACATTTTAAGTTATTTTTAAGATAAACTTTTATGCTTAATTTAAAAAGAAAACATAGTAAAGTAGTAAATAGAAAGACTATCATGATTTGAAAGTAATTATTTAATTTAAAGTTAATTATGCAATTTTATTATTTAAATTTGTATTTCTTCTATTTTATTTCAAAATAAAAAACTCCTCCCTAAGTGTTGAAAGTATAAAAGATAAAATCGTTTTATGCCGCTCAACTTAAAGATAACCTCAAATTCATAGGAGGAAATACTTTTAGATATTTTGCTGCATTTTTAGATGTCCAATTTCTGGAAGGCGATATAGTGAAAACAAAGAAGTTAATGTCATTGATTGAGCAAATGAAAACAAACCAAAGCGGATTAAGCGCTTTTGATGCTATTCGAAACGGAGCATGGCCAAACGGAATAGTACCGTATATGATTCGTCAGGATATGAGTAAGATTTTTAAGTAATAGACTAAAATTTTTTGATTCATTGATAGGCTTTTTTTCGATAAACATGATTTGTGTCTAGCTAGCCAAGATCGTGCTGCCATATCTGCTGCTATTGCTGAGTTTAAGGAAAAAACTTGCATAAGATTTGTTCCTAGAACCAATGAACACGCGTCTTATGTATTTTTTGTCAAAAAACAAGGGTAAGTTATATATTTTTAAAATTCTTATACCAGCTAAAAGTTGTGACATTTTACAATGAGAATTACATGGCGTTGAACTCATTTGTTGGCGAATTTTGTTTTGGGAGGGGAAATAGTTTTTCTTAAGGATGCTTTCTTAGGGAAATAATATAATTTCTTAGCGAAATAGTGTTTCTTAAGCATGTCGATAAGCCATTTCAACGTGTATTTAGAGGAACCAATATTTTTGAAAAAAGTTGTTTTTTCTAATTCAAAAAGGAGATTTTTTTGAGGCTTGAGATCCAAGCTCTCTGATAATCAATTAAAGAATTTTTGAATCTTTTTTTTTTGATTTTGATTTCTTACTTGTCATCCTTCATTTTGTATTTAAAGTAACAGCTTTCGCGCTTCTTTTCTCATCAGGTAACTGGCATTGAGCCTGGTAACAAATGGGAAAACATCTCAAATCCACCCCAAGGTCATAAAATAAATTTTTTTTGACATTGAACCAGATTAAAATGAATAATTTGAAAAATTATTAGTTAAAAATATTTAATACCTCCATAAGAAATGTGTGAATGCAAAAAAAAAGTTGGAAAAAGTTTTAACAATGTTCTCCAATATTTTAGAACTTGAGTAATTCATATAAAAAACATGTAAACATTACATCATCTTTAAACCAAGAGATTTCCAAAACCTTTGTTTGGTCAATCAAACCGGAGGCTTGACCTCCGCACTTGTTCCTCTTTTCATCTCTTAGATATTACTGCTAAATTTTCAAAAATTGCAGATTAGTTATCGGGAACACTGTTATTACGCACTGTCCACCTTTTAAAGGTTTTTCTCTTAAACCTATGTAATTAGGGTATTCAATTATCAATATTGCGCACATTTCTTATATGCTGCAGCAAGTTTATAGCAGTATAAGAAATTTCTATGGTTTTTGGATTGGCCAGGTGATAACTTTGTTTTTTCTTTTTGTTTTCTAGTACCAATATCTGGTATTTTCTACTGTAGCTCAGAAGCGCTGTCATAAGTTTGTCCCGTTAAACTTGCCTATTGGATATTGAGTTTTAAAAAAATATCTTTGATGTTATTAGCCATGATTTCTACATCCCACAAATCACATAGGGATTTATATAGTTCTATAAAACCTTTATTTTCATCCTGTGGGATTTATATAATTTTGTAAAACCTTTAAACTTCTGTAAACCATACATTTTTAGCTGCTACTCATTAATCGGAAAGCAAGGTGGACCACAAGAAATTTCTTTAGGAGTAGGTTGCGGCTACAAAGGGGTAGCTATTCACGAGATGATGCACGCGCTTGGATTTTTCCACGAACAATCTAGACGAGACCGAGACTCATATATAAGAATAAACTATCAAAATATCATGAGATGTGAGTTTATTTTTATTGAGTTCCCTGATTAAGAGATGCTATGCAGAAACTAGTACCAGGATATTAAAGACAAAACTCTTTTTTATTATTTTTATTATAGGTTCATATTTTTTCTGAAAAGTAAATTATATGATAACTTTTTTAGCTCTTTGGTACAACTTTGACATGTACAGAGATGGAGAAGCATCAACTTTAGGCGAAGGTTACGATAAGCAATCTATCATGCATTACGGAAAGTATGCTGACATTCATGAACACACGATCCTACATCTACGCACGATCATACATCCACGCATGATCACACACCCACGCACGATCACACACCCACGCATACATACAAACGAGCAGAAAACCGCTTTTGTTTTTTTTGTAAAATAAAATAATCGTAAATAAAATTTTATTTAGCTACGCATTCAGCACGAACGGGCAGAAAACAATTGTTTCTTTAGCAAATCAAAATGAAGTTTTCGGTCAGAGAGATACGTTAAGTGCGATTGATATTAGACAATTGAATAAATACTATAACTGCAAAGGGACTACAGTTCCCTCAGGTCAGTAAATTATTAAAAAGGGTTTTCACAGTATTTTTATAGTGCGGTGTTTTCAGTTGTTTTGAGGTAAACGAATATTTTCCTCTTTTTTTTTAAGTATGTGAGGATCAGCACCCATTTTGTGTTGATATTAACCAATGGTGTTCAAAGAACGAGTTTGTTAAAAACAACTGCAAAAAGACTTGTAAAACTTGTTTGTAAACTTGAAAAAACCCTGGATTTTGTTTTGTAGCAGGAAAAGAAACGAAACTTTTGTTGTAAAAGAAAAAAAAAGCAAAGATTATACTTGTTAATTGTTTTATTTCTAAATATCAAAAAGAGAAACTTTCTAAGATAGTAAAAAATAAGTAGTGGAGATAATTTAGTTTTATATTAAGTTATTTTTTAGAATACAACAAGATTCTATTTATAGACAAATTTTTTTTAAAAGAGCAGGAAAAAAAACAGCAAGATTATAGACAAATTAATAATAGACATGATTTTAAAAAGCGTACGTTTGACAGGCTAATAGAGCATTTATTTTATAGTTTTGAAGAAACTTTAGAAGAAGGCGTTTGTGTGTTTGTTCTTGAAAACGATCCAGGAGTAAAATAGCATTTTTAGTTAGATATGACTTAACGGCAGCCAGTGTACAGTAAACCGTACTCGATGGTAGGAAATATTATGCAATGTAAGTAATGCCTAATTACAAGCCGCCGTTTTAAATTACAACCGCTATTTCTTACCTGCGTGGTATATAAATTTAAGTAAGAAACCGGATATCAGCAAATGTTTTCAAATTTTATTCAGTTTTTTATACTCTATGATTGAACTATTAGAAAAGATCAAAAACTGTTTGTTTTTTTTTCGAAAACTTTTTCTGGCCTTATTCAAAATTAAACTTTGTAAAGATGCAATAGCAGGTGTTAAGAGTAAGAATAGAAGCGATTAGAGGGTGAGATTAGAAGCGATTTTAAAAAATTGATATTCTGAAAGAAAACTAACTAAAAATATCTAATTATTTCATGGTTGGTATTTTTAAACAGTAATAATAATATTTCTTATCCCTTTTTGCAAAAAAACTCTTTTTTAAAAAAACACGGGAGGGCAGGAAACTTCAATGTACGTAAGAACAAGAAATTGAAATACAGCCTTGATTTACACCCCTGATTAGGTTTAAAAGTTAAGAAAGCTTTTTTTTTTTAAACATAAAATTTTGGGAAGATTCCAATTAGTCTTGATATGAAGATTCATAAAATGCACAGGAACATTGCAACATGAATAAGGAATACAAAATAATGAGCTTGAATATCTGCATCCATTCAAATAAAAATCAATCAACATAATATACACTGATCAATATAATATACACCAATCAACATAATATACACCTGTGTTTTGCAGATAAATTCTTTGACTGTATTTCTTTATTTCCACGAGTTTAAAAATATTTGAATGTTGAAGAAAAGGTTTTTTAAAAAAGTTATCAATATTTTTAAGGTTTGAGGGGATTTATAGTGAACAGCTATTGGTGTGTCTAAAGTAGTTGCTAACGCATAAGTTTCAACACCAGTCCCCAAGCTTAACTGTTTTTCATTTTTTCATCTCTGATCATATCATGTGGTATTTTCATCTGATTCACCATTGATTTTGAAAGATATGCTTGAAACTCATTGAGGGACTGAGGGGTTTCAAAAAAATACCATGTTGATGTAATATAACAGAAAATTCTCCTCAATGACGCTATTAGATTCGCTAGTTGTTCCTAATCTTTTAAGTGAGATTTTCTTATGCTGATCCCGTGATTTTTAAAAATGCTTAGATTAAAAATACTAGAAATTTTATTTATGATATGATGATGTCTTTAGCGTTACATTATTGACAATTCCAAATTTTTTAATATGCTTTTTAAAGTTTTCTTGACTCCTGCATTTACCTTCCCTTTTATAGTTTTTGAAAAATGTTCCAGAATTCAAGTACTCCTCCATTTTGTCATAACTGGTTTCTATTATTGTTTGTGCAGTTAAAATGGTCACTACTGAACTTTTCTTATGTCAGCTCTTAATGAATTTTCTAGTTTATGGCATCATGTGATGATGAGGGTGTTGTGATTCGACCAAACTTTGTTCGAATTAAAGTATTCGGAAAAAAAATTTTTGTCTAAGAGATTCAAATAGAGTGTAGAAATTTTTCTTACGGTATTGTTGACTAGCCATTTAAAAAAATGAGAACGTTTTTTTCATTTTTAAAATTTCTCAACCACCGTTACTTTTGGATTAAAGATCAGTAGATTTTCATTTTGTTAAAACAAAACAAAGAGCCAAGAGATCTTAAACTGCAAGAAACCCTCCCAAATTTCAATCCTATCAACGTTGTGATGGACTTCCGTTGCAGTATGAGAAGGGTTTTAAAAATGTCTTTTTACAGACCACAATCCTGGGTTGAAGACTCCATGTGGCTAAGGTCGCACCTGTAACTTCCATTACTCCCCGTATGAGTTGGAATTAATCGAACGCAATGAGATCACTTCCAGCAAGCCAATGTAAATGAGGATTTAATCAGTAGAAAGATAAATTGCTCTTCTGAAATAAACTTGTTTATTTTGAGCAACACCATTAAAACAATTTAAAATTAAATATTACATCACTTACGATTAGAGGACATTCAGTAAAAAGAAATATACTGGTAAGAACACCCAGAAATCAGCCTTTAAAATGAAAAAACGAAATGTTAAAGCCAAAAGAGATTTTTGTCATATTTACTTTGCACATGATCAAATAAGAAATAGGAGAACTGTTTTGTGGATTTATGAACCTTAATTTGATATTTTTGAATCAGACGGTAAGCAGAATATACACTGACCACCAAATAAAGAGTTTGACCTATATTATACTAAAACATAAAGTTTGGCGATGGAAGCATTATGATGTGGGTTTCTCTTGATCTGTTGTTGGTTTTATTGATTATACAGACAATATGACAGCTGATGTTTATATCAACATACTTGAAGAAATAGCTTTTCCGTATGCTAAGGATAACATGCCATGCTTTATGTGTAATAGCAGGATAACAATCTTAAGTAGAAAGCTTCTAAAGCTAAGAGATGGCTCTAGTAAAATGTTATAAGTCAATTGAGCTGGCTAGAACAAACCTAGATTTAAATCCAAAAGTTGGTCAATAGCATGCCCAAAAGGCTTTGTGCAATTAAAAAACTCTTTTGTATACAAAGAGTGGATCTTTTTTAGTTGTAGAAATTTTCTTTGTATAATATTAATAACTTTCCGTTTTTCTTTTTTTTTTTTTTCCATTAAACTCTCATTAGTTTTTAAGAAATTATTATTATTTATAAGAAAAAAAAATCAAAGAGAACAAATTCTTATTATATGATGTGTATCATCAAGCTTTATATGAAATTAAAATGATGTTAACTACTGACAATGAAATAAATTTTTTCCAAAAGTGTGAGTCATCTATAAATTTATCTTTCCATCACAATATCAGCTCTTAAAAACTCTAGCAATTTTATACAGACTCTAGCAACCAATGATAAAATTTCATCCTCAACTTTCACCAACTTTCACAAAGATTGTGAACTTAAAGATGATTTCTTTAATAAGAAGTTGACATAGCAGTTGTCATTATAAATTTAAATTATCTTTTAGGAAATATTTAAGACAACGGCTTTATTGTTAATTAAGACAACTATGTTTTGGAAGCATTTTGATTTTCAACTAACTCCACATAAAAATGCCATCAGCTAGAATGTATTGGAGCAACCAGTTATACTTTGAAAAAATTGGTGAATTTATGACTGTCAACTCGTTTAAAAAAACCAAGTTATTTTTTCATTGCAATCATAATGATAAACTTAACAAACAATATGGAGATTATACAATATGGAGATTATGTGAAACAATATGGAGAATATGTGCAACCTATTTTTAAATTATTGAAGCACTCCTTTTTAAAAAGTGATACAAAAAGAAAATGTTACAAAGTGATACAAAAAGTGATACAAAAAAAGAAAATGTTATGCATTGATGAATATTAATGCAATTGATGATTGTTTCTCATAATGGTAAATCATTTATGAAGTAGTACAACTCAATGAAACCCCAAAAATGGGGGTTTCTCTTTCAGCCGAAATTTTGAAATTCATATTGCCCTAAGCATCATGAAACATTGAGATGAATTTATTATAAATGTGCGAAAACAAAAAATGGCGTAGGTTATACTATGATAACTGGTATACTAGTGTGGAATTATTCAAAACACTATATATAGAGCAATTTAATTTATAACACGTCTTTAATTCTTACAGAAACTGCCTTATTTGCGTCTGAAACACAGCTCTAATATTTCCAAAAATAAACAGCTATAATATTTCCAAAATAAATAATCGTGTCATTTTCTTCCTCTGAAAAAATAAAGTTTAAAATTTAAGTTTAAAAATTTTAGATTTCCAAAAAAACATCTTCATCGTTCAAGTTATTGAAGCACAGGTAAAAAAGCATCAAAAAGCCTCAATATGCAAAAAAAAAATAAATAAATAAAAAAAATAAAGAATGAGCCCTCGCTTTTTTTTATCGAATAGTAGTTCTGTTAGTTATTTAAAGAAAAAATAAACAATATTTATCAGCGACAGTTAATAAACAATATTTATCAGCGACAAACCATATTTGTTAACAACTCAGCACTTGCTAGATCAATGATATGCATTAATTAGATGTCTAACTTCACAAAAATTCCGAAAGAAAAAATGAAGCAAGCTTTTTAAGTATTTACTGCCGGTAGCCATTTTATTAAAACTGACAGTAATTCATTTTTGTTTTGCTTTGATATATTATTGCGTCATTTCAGGCTGGCAAAACAAACCTGGCGGGCAAAACATTTTCTTCATTGCGGAAGCGCGAGTTAGATATCAAGTTAATAATATATAATTGGATATTATTGAAACCAATTTACAAGTAAAAATCGGAGCAAAACTTCACGAAAAACTGCTTTAGTTATCTGCAGATAAGAGAGGTGGGGGGGGGGAGAGATAAGGGGAGGGGGTTCATACAATTTTATAGCATAATATGGTCTACTTTGAAAGTTTATACAATTTTATAGCATAATATGATCTACTTTTAAAGGAAAATCTGATAGGATTTAATATATAACAGGATGCAACAATAATCAAATTTTTCAGACAATGTCAAACGCACATGTCGAAAAGGAAGTTTTGAAAATAATTTTGAAAATAAAAGAAATGTGTTTTAAAAAAAATAAAACGAAAGGTGTTGTAATAGTTTACTGTTATCTTTTATTGCGGTTAATTGTTGTACTTATGTCATTAGTACAACAAATACAAAAATATCATAAGCTATTTTATATTACACCCTAGAGAATTCTGAAAATGAATGTTGTAGAACTACGTATAAGCGGAGTTAAAGAGAAAAAATAAATAACTATTAAAAGAAATATAGTCGTCTTGATGACAAGCTATTTCGGCAAAATTACATCATGACAAAAATGATTAAAAAATTTTATGGATCTGGCGATGTGGTGGTATGGCTGAAAAAAAAAAAAAAAAAAAAAAAAAAAGATAATTTGAGAGCTATAAAAGATGGACAATCTGTCTTAGATAATTCCGTTATTTCTCGAAGGAAGTGCGTTCGCTTTATATTAACAACTTTGCGATAGCAAGAAAACCTCCACCGCGGATGTTGAAAAAGCTTTATTAGATGCGTTGGCAGTGGATAGTTTCAAAGCCTACCCAGCTAACACAAAACGTTCAAGAAACGTTCGTGGAACGTTAGAAACGTTCGGGGACGTTCTAAGGACGTTCTAAGAACGTTTCCAACGTTCTTCAAACGTACTTGAACGTTTTGTGTTAGCTGGGTACGAGCTGTTCAGGGATCGGAGATAAAACAAAAGCAAATCCGTTATTGTTTTCCTGGCCAATTTGCGTTAACTTATGAGGCTGGCAAAAGTTGAAAATTACTGTAGCGAGCGTTAATAACTGGATTGCCATTTGAAACTTCGGAGCAGTTATGAACACAAGAAGAAATACTTGGGATTAACTTGCAGGATGTGTTAAACCACGTTTCGTTGGTTCCGAAAAAAGTTTGTCGGAACCTTATTAATCGTTGCTTCACTTATTAATCGTTGTGGAGGAGTGCACCAATACAATAGATGGATTGAATTTGGTTTTGTTTCAATTTGTAAGGAGTAAAGATTTATTAGTAACAGTGTTACTATGACGGAAAAACATTTTGATGCTTATTTCGATGGCATAAAGTAAACTGCTAAATACAAATGAAAGCACCATAAACCACAATTGAAGAATTTTATCGTGCAGTACAAGATAAAACCCCAAATAATACATCTATTTAACGAAGTGATGGACTCATGGGTGGAAAATGGTTGATTAAAACTATGCAAAAAAAAAATGAACAAAGGATTATCCCTGTAATTTCAGTTGAACAGGATAATAAAGGGAAGATACAACCTATTTTGGACTTTCGTAAGTTGAATCCATTATGTTAACTCGCAAAATTTCTCAAGTGATGCATGCGATGAAACAGTGAGGAGGTGGAGAAAAATCCGTGACAAATTTTATATGCTTGATCTCAGATGCGCCTACATGCAAATACACATTGATCCAGTTTTGTGGAAGCATCAGGTGATAAATTCTATAAAGAGATGGAATACCAACTTACACGTCTCGGCTTTGGTTTAAATTCTGCACCGAAAAAATCATGTTTTTAATCTCAGGCAAATTGCTGAGTCTCGATGATTTGATATTTTGTGAGAAATGGTGTGAATTAAAGATGTATAAATATGCATTTAGACCAGCAAAATCTTGATTACTAAAGGCACAAAAATAATTGAAAATAAAACCTGAAAAGATTTATAAAAAAATCTTACTTTATATCGTATGCGCCCGCAAATTTCAGAATAAGGTTGGTGATTTCAAAATAAATGTTCCGTTGTTATTTTTACGCATATAGTTTGTTATTGTTGACGTAATATATTTGAAAAAAAAAAATAAATAAATGAAAAAAATCAGCCAAAAAGTGAAGATGAGTAGCAAAAATAAGCCCATTATTGACCTTCCCATGAACGGCGCCACGGCCAAAAACCTTCCCAAGAAGCTAAACTAGCCTCTGAGTACTGTCTACACTGTGACTAAAAGTTTGCAAATGACTGGTTGTGTTGAGAGGAAGCCTGTTAGTGGTTTGAAGAGGTAAGTTCGAACTCCTCAGTTGATCAGGGCAATCCTGGGTTAAGTTTCTTAGAATCCAGTTCAAGATCCTTAGAATCCAAAAGAATTATGGTCCCCTGGATCTCCACATTTGTTATCTCTTGATCATTTTTTCTGGGTGTATGTGGAGTTAAGAGATTGTCAATGCCCCCACAATAGTGTCAACTCCCTTAAGGCTCCAGGTTCAGAAGTCAATTTAAAGCTGTGTTTGATGCTGAGAGAAGACATATTGAATAAAAATGTGGTAAATATAATTCTAAACACATTTTATTCAATAAAATTTTTTGTTTGGCTTAAAGTTTTCATTTTACCTTAATTTTAAAAAAAACAAAATTTTTATGAAATTTGCGGTCGCATTCGGTAGAAGAACTGACACTGTCATCATTAGGTTGAATTAATCAAGAAGTGAGAATAACAAAAGCACTGGAGTAAAAGAAAACAAACGAACATGAAACTAATATTTTTGACATCAAAGTAGACACTTATAAGATATCTCGTCTGTTGATAATAACTGTATTTCTTTACGAAGAGGTAATTTTATGTTGTCATAGACAACAAGAAAAACAGACAAATAAATGATGAAAGTAATTGCTTAGAATTAACTTTTAATATACTGAATTCAACATGGTTAGAAGATAATGTATTATCCCTTCTTCATTCAAAAAGAATTGACTAGTTATGTAACTGTTAACTTGTCTTAAAGAATGATTTTTAAGGTTTGGTTTACAACAGAGACTTTCCAAATCAATGTATTCCTAGCAAAATTCAAGATGCCATGAAAATTCATAAAGTTTTTGGAGTTCGTTCAGCTGAAATTGAACGAGAGCTTAGTATAAATAATATACTGTTAAAAAGCTTTCTCATTACCTCATATTGCTCCAAATATGGCCTACCAAATACACAAGTAAAGCTCCTGCGGAAAGAATCATTTTTGGGTACCTTATGGGATATTGCCTAATAATATCCAGCCAGGCATATGGCCAATGAAAAAATCCTCCTTAAGATGCAAGAATAGCGATGCACAATATTGGGTCGCTGGATTTTGCTCTCCAATAGTTTGTGTAAAATACGTTTGTCTCGATTTTTGATCGCACGCAGGTGGTTGGCAATAGCGCTTGTGAGCAGCTGAGTTTACTTGCTATACCAGAAGTTTTCTGACATTGATTCTTGACAAGTCTAGGTAGGGATGGCAGTACTGCTTTTAGATCATTTAGTATTGTGAAACTCTAAATTATCTACCATATCTCCTGAATCTGAAATAAGTTCTTTAAAATCCAGAGCTTATTGCTTTTAAACATCTTTTTGTAAAACTTTTCATAGTTGGTAAAGAATGTATAAGATTTTCAGGGAGCTGATGCTGTAACTGCCATATTTCAACCTTTGGGTATGATGAGTAAGGATGCCCAAAAAGCAATTTAATCAAAGAATATTTAAAAATACAAAAAAGTATTACCCAGAAATCGCAGAAGAAAAGATACAAAGATGAATTTAATGAACAGATTTTTGCATCATTCCAATCAGTTTTCAGCAAATGAGGCATTATTAAAGCTAAAAAACCTCTACCTGATGCCTTGTTGTTATTAAGTGATCCAGATATACGTAAATTTTAGGTTGTAAAATAAACCTTAAGCTATGATAACAGCATTTATAGGATAATTATGCTTTTTTTGATATGATTACAGTGTTTGCATTTTTTATATAAATTGCACTTCATTCAATTTTTTGCTTTTTATTTTATTCAATGCTTCTTTTGCACGCATAGCAGCCGAGAGAAATCTCAGGCCCAGGGGAAGTTGTTTTAAGGGGCCCTCATTATGATCAATTATATACCCAGGACCAAAAGAAACGTGCTCCTGTCATTGAAAATTAAAAGTATAAGATAATTAAATCTTTTAAAATTCAAAACTATTTATATCTTTTAAAAATTATTTTAAAAAATTATTTGTACACACACAAGGCCCCGGGAATCTTCCCCGTCCACCCCCCCCCTCTCGACGGCCATGGTTGCACGACCTATGTGACTTTTTTAAACATTTATCAATACAATAATATATAATTTTTTAAAAAGAGGTTTTGTCATGAAATTCATTAAGACCCACTGCGTACTGTATTATTTAGGTGAATATTTGTAATTTTATAAACAAACAGAGGTTTTAATTAAGCTATTTAAATTGGTTTATATTGAAGTCATCAGCGTTAAGTTATATATATACCTACACTTATGTATGTTTATGTATTTATAAATATGTTTAAGACGGATGGTGCATGATCACGTACACCTAAAATTTACTTATATATTTTTAGGCGAGTTTTATGCGAGTATTTCTGAAAGTACAACAAACTGACGTCATTATCATTTGACACCAATTTATAATAATTGTAAAAACACTCCTCTTTTACGTAACGTTGCCGACATATTGACTTGAATGTCGCAATATTTTTTGAATTGTTCTTAACAAAATTTAGCTGAAAACATTTTAAAAAAGTGTTCTACAAGTTTTCAATTGAGTTTGTTCAATATATTTTGCTTATTCTCTTCGTGCTCGTCGTTAACATAAAAAATGTGTTTTTTTCCTCCTGTATTTCTAAAAAGTAACTAAGCAATTTCTTAAAATATTTCTTAAAGCGAAGAAAAATATTAATTTTGCGATATCAAAACAAAACAAAATTATTTAAAAGTTGTAAAAATATTTTTCAGCTTTAAGCAAATTCAATGTATATCACACGCGTCACCGTAAATATCAGCACATCTGTTTTTAATAGTAAAGAATAAAACTCGGTCGTAAAGATGCATGTTTAGAATATTTAGCTATATATAGTTTGATACATGCAGATGAAAAAAGAGACATATGACTAAAAGCACCGTTTCTTTTACATTTGATTGGCTACTTTTGTTTTATTTTACAATTGATTGGCTATTTATATGGAATGCTGGATGTTTGTTTTCAGTAAAGCATTTTTCTCGAAACAATGTATTTTTTAAAAATATCAAAATAATTTATGTAAATTTATTATTTAAAAAACAACATTAAATATTTCCCAAGTTAGACACTGAGCTATTTACTGATGACTTGCTAATGTTCTAGTATGTAGATTATTCTTTTTCGTCATTTGTTTGGGAAATGCCTATAATGCCATCCAAAAATAGCAAACATTTAATGGTATCCAATTGAATAACTTTACGTATGGTTTCATCGATATATTCATAAATATGTTCATTGATATGTTGATCGATTTGTATGTACAAGTTCTATTCTCCTATCTTGTGCTCTCATAGCATGTTCTTCTTAGAAGATGATTACGCCAGGAGCGGGAGGTATCGTAATTCAAGCGCTTGCCACAAAGAAGTCAAACAAACCAAAATTTTAAAGAAAGTAATGAAAAACAAGATGTCGTTGCAGAAAAATTTGCGCTATAGTAAAATGTAAAAACATGAAACAGAAAAATGTAACATGACATGGTTTTTACTAAAGCGATAGTAATATGCTATTTCACCTTTTAATCTCAACCTAAATTGAAAAATACTATTTCGGTCACGGAAGGAAGTCTGAAGACTCTATAATGATTTATGAGAGATAAAATTGGATTGAATGAATTCTTTTCAGCAAAAAATGATGAGGACACTGGTATTCTCTGCAAAAAAAAAATAAAAGCAAGTTTAGTTAATTTACACTTGTCACTTGTCACTTGTCACTTGTCACTTGTCATACAAGTTTTGAAAATGTAGACACGAAAAGATCAGCACGAAAAATGAAAAAGAGTTTTCTGTGTTCATTTTTAAAGTTCTATGAATTTATGAGACTTTAGAACTTAAATTAGTCTGAACTATCAAGTTCCATCCAACATACTATACTTAATTATGTATATAACTTTGCTAGGTTGGAAACCAAATGTTGTCACTTGCTATCTCATGTTTTTATAAATGGTTGCTAGGACACCGAAGAACAAAGTTTATTTTT
Source organism: Hydra viridissima (assembly GCF_058129835.1). Taxonomy (NCBI): domain Eukaryota; kingdom Metazoa; phylum Cnidaria; class Hydrozoa; order Anthoathecata; family Hydridae; genus Hydra; species Hydra viridissima. The sequence continues at coordinate 15,873,007 of NW_028324302.1, forward strand.
TGATAAAATCCAAGCATCTTTCTTTCTGTAGGACACCATTTTTAGGTGTAATAAACATAACCAATAGTATAAAAAAAAAATCTTATACGAGAATTTTTTTCCATCGAATGTAATTCACACCTGTATAAAATCGTCAGATGTCCTTCCGTGACATTTTGGTTTTTAAGTGTATGTACTTAAGCTTGTTAAAACAAGATTTTTAAAATTTTTTTATTTTTGTTGTTCAGGTTGACCACTTTTCTATTAAACTCAAACGTTACAAATTGAGAATCGGTAAATAAGTAAGGTTTGAGCTTCTATAAAGTACAAATAAGGAAGAGTTGCCCAACATGAGATGCTGCCGAAGATGGACAGAGCTGAATATGACATATTACTTATCTATCTTTGCGCTAATTGTAAGTAACAAAATTGGAGATTTCTTTTATTTTAATTTTGGCTTCTACGAATATACAAAAACATTTGAATTGAGGTTTGAGAATGAAAACGTACCATTAGTAGCAATAAATAAAATTATTCTTTAAAAGGAGGCAGACTTGAACTCTAGCTAATTGATGTAAAATCACTTGTAAGGTGGGAACTGGCATGTACCTCACAAAAGTGTTGCACATTTATAAAGCCACATTTACACTTCGATTGAAACATTAAAAAAAAAAAAAATCTAAAAAAGTTTACAATATGGAAAACAAAAAGTTAATTGCCTATCAATTTAAAAACGGTTGCTAAAACCTTACAGGTGCGTAAGATAGTTGGATCCCAAGGTCAAACTAGGATGATGATGATGATGATGATGATGATGATGATGATGATGATGATGATGATGATGATGAATGATAAATGATGATGATGATGATGATGATGATGATGATGATGATGATGATGATGATGATGATGATGATGATGATGATGATGATGAATGATAAATGATGATGATGATGATGATGATGATGATGAATGATAAATGATGATGATGATGATGATGATGATGATGAATGATGATGATGATGATGATGTCATCATCATCATCATTCATCATCATCATCATTATCATCATCATGGTATTAAGTTGGATACAGAGTATCAAACTTAATACCATGATGATGATGATACACTTAATACCATGATGATGATGATAATATCCAACTTAATACCATGATAATGATAATATCCAACTTAATACCATGATGATGATAATATCAACTTAATACCATGATGATGATGATGATGCAGATGCTTGGATTTGATGATGATGATGATGATGATGATGATGATGATGATGATGATGATGATGATGATGATGATGATGATGATGATGATGATGATGATGATGAATAAACAAAAGAAAAGAAAAATATTTTTCTAATTAATTAATAACAAAGATGGCTGAATAAATTTTCTAGGTTAATAAGAAGCATTTATGTTTGTTAAAAAGAAGATATTATTGGCAGAACAATTCATTATAAGTGCCTGTTGATATTTTAAAGATTCCAACGAAGTGAAAAATTTCTTGAGATTTTGCTAATTCATTTGCTAAAAAAGTATTCTGTAACAAGATTTCTTAGCTAATCTCCTAATATTCTCATAGTATACTTTATAGATTTCTTTTTGGAGTCTGCTTGCAAACCTTTGTTCTTTTGCATTCTCACTAACATATCGATAAACCAATAATCAAGAGAGCTTTTAGTTAAATGGTGCGGTCTATTACATATGTTTATTAGAAAAGCTTATTGCTTATCAGTAAAATCAGCGAAAACGTTGAAAATATATTAAAGTCCTTAACTTTTTACTAAAATATAAAAAGTTTAATTTATTAGCAACAAAATCTGTTTTTTTAAAGAATTTAATCAGTCTGAGATTTTTGAAAAGCCACCAAAGCGTTTTTTTTTAAAAAAAGGATATTAGTTTTCGGGATCAGATCTACTATAAAGGGTTTATTTAATTATTTACAAAGACTCCAAGCTCAATCAGTTTTAGAAAGTTTGTTGATAATTGAGAATGATGATTTAGAAAGATGATTTAGAAATTTGTAAAAATTTCGCTGAAATTAATTAGGGGATACATATTTTTTATTAGCAAAAAAAAATCATTGATTTTTAAAATATTAAAATATTTTTAAAAATTTTTTTGACAAAACATTATTTGTCACGTGGTTTACCAAAGAATCATTTCGAAATTAAAAATAAAAGTTAAAAGGGAATTTAAGTATCTAATTTAATCTTTCATACACCTTTGCTAAAAACTCTTTAACACTTTAAAATCTTTGCTAAAAACTCTTTAAAATTTTAAAAAAAGGCCATCACCTGTACACAATATTTGCTGCTACTTCTAAAACTGTTCGAAGGATGGTCGGTTTCTTCATTTTTTTAAATTGTTCGGTGGAGAGTTAGTTTTTCATAAACACTACTTATATTTGATTTTAAAAAAATGAATGTAAAAATTATGAATTTATAAAATTAATGAAATTATGAAATTAATGAATGTATAAATGGCAAAAATGTTTGATAGATTTAAATTCTTCGGCGTCCAGTACTGTAATCTAATTTTAATAGATTCTTATGATTTAATTTTAAAAAACTTGCTTTAAATCAAAAATATTTCGGTTTTTACAAAGAATCAAATGTTTCTTAGCTTAATGTCAAAATAAAAATATCGTTAAATAACAAAAATTCCTAGAAATCTTAAATTTAAAATCTGAATTTAAAAAAAGTTACCGTCAAATGGTGTAATTTCAAATGTCATAATCAGGGTATGTAATGTTATAATAAGATATACAAGTAGGAATATATCATATATACCAAAAATGTATACTTGCTGTAACTGTAACTTACTTTTTTTTGGTTAAACATTGTCCGAACAGCCGTTGTTTTTTATGTTGTACGAGCAAAAGGTTCACGAGTGGCTAATTCATACATAAAACTGTTTTTAAAAAAACCTTGGAATAATCTGTTAACAATTACAACACTAATTGGTACACAGGTAACGTTCCGTGATGCAATTGATAGTTTTGGTAGCCTATCCTACCCATAACAGATATGGTACGGGCACCGGTACAAAAAAGTTTGCAATCAACATTTTTAATGGACATTTATCAACTAGAAGTTGCTAATGTCTACAGTAAAAAACAGTATTGTCCAGTAGAATTGAAATGGATAATTGGGTACTGTACCCATAACAAATATGGCACTAGCACTAGAAAAAAAAGTTTTAATGCAAATTTATCACTAAAGCATGTCATTCACGACTGTCCACTGAAAAATGCATGGCGCCTCGTGTCAGTTCACTTGGCAGTGCTAATAGACCAGCCATTTCAGACTGAGCAACAAGATATGTTACGTTAACGTCAGATTTTACAAACTCTTCTGCGGAATTTTTTCAAGAATGATACACTAGCGTCTGGTTTTTTTTCGTAGACTTTTGTAATATTAGCAATGTAAGATTTTGTCTGAATTTTTGTTTGACGCTTTCACTTGTTCAAACTTCCTAATTTGTGCATTTGTTCTTATTCACTTGTGTCCGAATTCACCCCATTTTTTAATGAGGTTATGGCCTTTTTACTTTTAATTGAAAGTCAAGATTATTGTTGAGCATTGAACTATTAAGTGTGGTACACTGCATATAGAAGTCACCAGCATATTTTTACTTTTATTGAGGTTTTGTCCAAATTTACCTCAATGTCCGAAATCACCTCCTATGACGGTAATTAGTTATTGGATAAAGATTTTGAATTTTTGACAATTTTTTGGAAAATTTTTTTCAATTAATACTTAGTTTGAGAAATATATTTTTAAATTCTTAATGGAAATAGTGGAATCAGTAATAAATGTAAAGTATAGTAGAAATTATGTTAATACTTCTAAATTTATGTTGATATATATTTTTAAATTTATATATATATATATATATATATATATATAAACTTTTAAAAAATGTATCAATAAATTTAGAAATTTGGGGATGTAAAAGGGTATCAGAAGGAGATAAAACTTTTGGAAAAATAAAACGATTATAGTTGGTATGATCATCATAATCTTCATAATTATCATGTTTTGCTTAGTCATGACAGTTAATAATTTATGCCAATTACAAATAATTTATTTCAATCATAAATAGTTTATGCCCGAAATTTCCATTCCAACAGATCTCTTTAAATACTTCATTTAATTGTTTGTATCAAAGTAAGATCATTGAAATATTAGCTGAGGTAAATGAATATATCTGATGTTAAAACAATAATTACTAAGCTAAGTTTACTATATTATAAACTAAAGCTTTATAGTGAATAATTTAATTGAGAAATGATTTTTTAAACATTTTTTAATTTATCTTTATGAGCTCTAATAAATTAGAATATACCCTCTCATCTCTATTTTGCTGCACTAAATAGCCTCTTTTTTCTTCTACACGTCATCATTAACTAATGAAAAATAATTAACGGAGAGCATAACTAGTAGAAATAATTAATCGGCAATAAAAAAAATGTTTAACCTAAAATTACTTTCGCAGTTAATAATTTGTTAGTTATCAATTTGCTATCGTAGTTATCGTAGTTAAATTTAAAAGTAGTAATCAATTTGCTATCGAGGCGCTTTTAATTTTCTCTGTTTGAAATCCCGCTAATTGCTGTTTGAAATCCCGCTGATTGTTATTGTTTGAAATCTCGCTAGTTGTTATTGCACGAGAACCCTGTTAATTAAGTTTTATTGCAATGTAGCAACAACATTTGTAATATTAACGGATATAACTTTTCACAGGTTTTACTTGGAAGTTAAAATTGGGCAGGAGTTTATTTTACGAGGATAAATTTAAAAAATTTTAAATAATTTTAGTATTGTAATTGTTAATACTTTTGACAGCTTGAAAATGGAGTTTTAGGACTTTTACCAGTTTAGGTGTTCCTCATACTTTTCTCTAGAAATAAGTTTAGAAATATACGAATGATTATTAAAGTTTAGTTTTAACGGCGTCGATCATGGATGCCTTTTAGGGGAGGTAGATTAAAAAGATCACCTAGTTTAAATTGGTCGCCTTCGCTTATAATTAATATAGCTATATCACATACACAATAGAAAATTTTCAGACGTAATTACAGAGTAAACGGATTGGAAATAACTTTACGTATCTACTAAACCATCTTGGCGTCTAAACTAAATTACCTTTTCACGTTAAAAGCTAATCAAGCTCTTTTTCGTGAGATTTTTATAAGCTACTCAAAAATGATCTTAAAAAGGCAAACGTCGGTGCTCTTAATGTTTCTGTAAATATTGGCTAAAGATCTGTTTCTTTTTGGAAAGAAGCCATTTCGTCTAAACAAAGGGCCACTTAATTTTAATCCAACTCAAAATCACAGCTAGACGGGTATGTTTCTGACGGAAATTACTCGGCAAACATTTTCCATATTGATAGATACATACATTTATATATGATTTTTAAAATTGGATTCTTTACTATTAAAATGATCCTAAAGTGAAGTTCAAGATCTTAATTTTTAGGATGTCATGAACTTTAAAGTTATGATTTTTGATAATAAAAAATGCTGATAAATTATTATTAAAATATCTTCAATCTGCATGAGATAAAAAAAAGTCTACTTTTCAATAAAACAAATTATTTCTTATCATTTCTAGAAAAGTTGAGTATGATATCCAAAACATTATTTCAAAGTTGATATAAAAAAGTTTTCAGATAATATAATTTAATTCTGGCGATCAACTCTGTATCCAACTTAATACCAATTGTTATATCGATAAATTTTAGAAAGCATAAGATTTGTGCAACTGGCGCCCTTCGCTGCATTTAAGAGTGTTCATTGCATTGGAAAACTAACAGAAGCAGAAAAGGTTTGGTCATTATGTAACTAGAAATACAGATAAAACGATTTTCATTTGTAAGGTGTGATAATGATTATATCTTTTGTTTTGTAAAAATAAAGCCGGATTCAAAATTTTCATTTTGAAACAGATTTTTTTTTTGACTTTTAAGATTTCCTTGTCGCAAATCCTTCTACGCCTATTCCCCGCTGAGATAACCTTTTAACCTTGAATGTCTTCTTCTGCCAAATATAAAGATATATACAATGGTCGAATTCCAGGGTGTAGCAAGATAAGAGTGATCATGAATTATTGCGTTATCCTTTATACTTTAATTAAGAGTCTTATTTTTTTCTTTCTTAAATAGGTGAAGACGAGAAAACATCTCAATAGAAAAACCAAAATCAACAATTGAACGAATTCTTGACGTTGTGTTCAAAAATGTAAGTGAAGACCTTTTGGATATGCATTTGTGTGTGTGTGTGTGTGTATATATATATATATATATATATATATATATATATATATATATATATATATATATATATATATATATATATATATATAGATGTATAAGCGTGCATAAATATTATCAGTTATTGAACTAAAGTAAGATTGCTGAAAACATTTGATGAAAATTTATGTCATGTTTTTATGTTCGTTTTATTATGCTATATTGTTATAAAGTATAGTACTATATTTTATGATCAATTATGATCAGACATAGCACTGGACACTAAAAAATTTTTCATTCCATTATATATTTTAGAACTTTAAACAGTTCAAATTCAGTTACTTTTTTAAAGATAAAAAAAAACTGATTATCATAATTTATTTAGGGACTTATTTAAGGCTTGGACCAACTCAGACATCGGCAGTTGTGACAACCTGTTCTTAGTAAATCTTATAGCTTCTTGCACACTTTTATTTTCTTTTAGATTTTCTTCAATATAAAATAATAATTTGCTCTTACTGTGTTCCAGCCAATTTAAACAAATGTTCGTGCTTATTACAGTCCGCTCTTAAGCTAAAATGTATTTAGAGAAACTGTGACTGTTCAAAATTTAGTCCTTTTAAACTATTCCAGTCCTATTCTAAAATCTAGTCCTATTCTAAACAGTTCATCACTGAGCATGCAAAAAGAGACTTTATATCAATAGCTAAAGAAAATAGCAAACTAAGATAACATTATTATTCAAAAGAGCAAAGAACATTTTTAGCTTTTCTTTTACCATATTTTTGTGAGTGGTGTACTCAGCTTAAATCTTATATATCGTTCGTAAGATAAAAAACCAACAGTTAAATTGAGGTCTCTAACTATTTGGGGGTGTGATTTGCTATATATATTGAATGTTCTTGAATAAGGAATTTTTTCGAAACCCGATCTCTTTACTAAGAATCTCTATTTACGTGAAACCGTAAATAACGGTTGTTAAAATTACGGCACTGAAAACACTGAAGTTGCTGCAGATATAAATCAATCATTAATTTTTTATAAAAGTAGTATAAATAAAATTTACACCATGATAATTTAAATATGATAGGAGTGATAGCATTAATAAAGTAAAAATAATACTAGTAAAGAAAATAAAAATAATAGAAGTAGCATAACAATACTTTTGATTATAATATCACTGTTATTGAAATAAAAAAAGTAATTTAAATCAAATGCCAGAAACTATAGTTAGCCTAATCATTTATTTTAACAACACCGCCATCGACCCAACAACAGCAATCAATTAATACAATGAAATCTGGTTTTAATATTTATTGAAAAGGTATTTATAATAAATAGTCCAATTAAAATTAAAATAGGTGAACAACCTTCTATTGAATTCGCGGAGACCTATAATTTTAAAACTATATTTGTATGTTTTCCAATAATTCTAATAAAAGGAACTTCATTATTTTACTGAGTGTTGCTTTTACTATTAAAATGTCATGAATTTGCTTTAGATGGGCAGCTCACAATGAAAAAAATTAAAGACCATGATTCAAATTATGACATCAGATTTTAAATAAAGCGAATAAAAACGTTTTAAACACGTTGAAAGCGCGACCACATTTCTCATTAGTACTGCCCTTCAGAGAAAAATAGTTTTTTATTGATCTTATAAATTATTGGCATTAAACTACAGATTTCTTAATACAATTTTAAAGAAACCTTTTCTAAAATTTTCGAATCCTACTCAGCTATTACAACAATTTAAATTATTCCACAACAAAAGTAGTAAATTTTTTAGTTTTCTTATACATAAAAAAAAATTAAATAATTTTTCTCAAACTGAGGTTTTTTCATAACGAGGCTTTTTTCTTCTTTAAGTTTTTTCAACTCAAGTTAATTCTAAGTGAGAGGAAATTGATTGAGGACAAATGCAAACAAAAATTTTTAAGTCTCCCATGTTTTTAAGGCTCCCTCCCCCAGCGTTTTAGCCGAATATAAATTTTTTCACGCATTTTTTGCAGTCCGTTTTTGACAGTTGCACAATTTTAAGAAATACCAGAAAAAGTTTTATATTGATAAAAGTGATTTTTTTTACCAAATGCTATTTAAAAAACTAGCTTCATTTCACGACCGCTAAAGAAAAAAAAAAATTTCCAACAACAATAGCGTCAACCAACACCAATAAATAAACAATCCAAATAAGCAACGTAATAATAACAACAAATGAACTTTAAAACGTCTGACCAGAATGTTTATTTTAAAAGAGAACTTGCCTAGTGAAATGGACTAACAATCAACAAGTTTGTAAAAACTTTTTTTAACCAACCTATACAACTTAATTTTTATACAACTAAAAAAGGGTCTTAATTGCCCCTTAAACAGTTGAAATACTTTTTATCCTAAAAATATACAAATTGAAATGATGAAAATGTCAGGTATGTGAACCACACCCGGTTTGAATGATACCCAGTAAACCAGAGAGACCACCAGGTTTTATGTCGTGTCATTCGATCAAAACCTCTGTTATTAGTTTAGCATTAAATGTGTAAATGTTAAATATATGTTAAATATATGTTAAAGTTGGTTCATTAAAAATATTTTTAAAACCTGGTTTGATTGCTAAGGTTTGAAAAATCAATTTTTTAAGTTTTTACATTTATTCATCGTGTATAACTAAGTTAGATTCTTCTTCTATTAAAGCTTTTGTTAATTTTTAAACTGTTTTAAGATTCTAAAAATGTTAAGTATGCTTTTCTACACGCTTAAATTTACTCCATGTAAATTAATTTTAGAATGAACAGTATACACTGTTCGGCAAACTTGGTTAGGCCACAGGTATGATATTCGACAAAGGGCTGAACATGACACAGTAGAATGTGAAACTTCCAACTTACTAAAGTTTTTTTTCCCTAAAACTTGTGCGTGGTCTAGGGTAGATTTAAAGTAAGCATCTGCGTATCGTTTCATTTCCATATCGTTATCATTCCGATATATTGGAAAAAGTGTCATCGGAATAACGAGAGCTCCGGTATATACCGAGATTTAAACAAACTACAAAACCGGTTAAAATTTTTTTAAAGATATTTTGTCGTAATCATTCCGATGACAACTTTGTTTTTCAAATATCATACCGGAATGATGACGATACGGAAATGAAACGATACGCAGACGCTTAATTGGAGGGAGATTTTTAATTCAACAAATCCTAAGTTACACTTTGACTCAAGAGTTTGACCAAAGCAAGAATCCTTTGCTATTTTAAAGTCTTTTATACACTGAATTCAAGGTCTAAGTTGACAAATCTGAGATGTTGCTACTTTATCAAGTTCATCCAGGTTTATGAAGATCTTGTTGGAATTATTTCCATCCAAACCTCTACCTTGGTACCTTCTCTAAAGACCGAACACAGCATTGGTACATTTTAAATCAAATGCTGCAAAAAACTTGACATCTTGCAAACTAAGTTTTTCTTACATTATTCTTAAGTAATGATTTGATTTAGGAATATTTTTTACACTTGCAAGAATTTGACAATACTAAACACTACTATTAAAGACATTCATCATAACTCTCAAAAAGGATCCTCCACCAGCCATAGAGATTTGTACAAATGTAGAATGAAAATCTAGAGCATGCTGATTAATCAAATCCAGCATTAAAGATTATGTCTCATAAACATATACAAGACCCTTTCAAAGTCTTTCCCTCTTCACTGTTTAGGAAATCCATTTTTATAAATTATTAGATAAATAATTGTTGTTAACTTTTTAGGCACCAAAAAATATGAAGGATATTTTTGTATTCAACAGTTAGTCGAAGCATATCCAGGTTGGGAAAACTAAGAGGTTAAGCATTAACACATTAAATTTAAATGCTGTTATGTAAATTATACAAAATAGATAAAAATGAGTTGCTATATTATTCATTTTTAAACTAGCTGCACTACAAAAAACATTGTATTACAACTTACAGTTATACATTATGAACGCTACAAAATGAATGTGTATAGTATTTGTACGTGTAGCCATTACATGTCTACCATGACATTTTGTCATAGTGGAGGTTCTCTCTCTCTTTCATTTTACGCAATATATCCTTACAAAACATAAAGACATTCTAAAGCACTTGATATTTATAAATTACCTTTTCTACATTACAAAAATGGAATATGGATTCCTCAAATTGTTCAATTTGCCAAAAACATTAGGTTCTACAACAGTTTTATTCTCTAACACTTTCCAAAGAATAGATATTAACTGTTTGGTTTTGTTAATAGAAAGTTCCAATGTGACTTAAAATTTCTTTGTAACCTCTAAGGCTACTTGTTTTAATGATCTTCAATTTATCTTGTTAGCCAGACATCCAACAGTAACAACCAATAAGTTTCCACTAGTTGATAAAGAAAAAGTTGCTCCTTTTGAAAAGCATTATTTTTTTAAAATATACCTGAAGAAACTTGTTCAGCTGGAATGCTTCCCAGACTTATGGTGAGTAGGATCAGATTGGCTACAGCAATTGAATAAGAACAGTTGTGGGTGTATCCAGGTGTAAACAATGAACAACATTTTCCACAATGCTTCGAGTTATTTAGTTAAGAAGATATGATCGGTTTGATTCCATTAATTTGGAGCATTGAAGTTGAATTCCTAGTCAGCATTTTTTCCACTCAACCTTCAAAATTGGTATTCAAATACATAATTTTATAAACATAAATGCCTCACTACGATGTATGATATGATATATATAGTAGTATAGTTTTGTAAATAATAAGATTAAAAAAACACAATATTTACAAATATTAACAGACTTATTTTATGATAACACTTTTTAAAAAATTAATAAGTTTAAAATTTTTTTTTTCTATAATTATGATAATTACCTTTGACACTTTCTCTCTGCGCGAACCTCTATGTTTATTACCCGACTTCAAGTAATAGTCTCTTCTACAACCAAAGCAAACTACAGTTGGGTAACTGCAATTTTAAGGACATACACAGGATATACATGCAACTTCATCAGACCTTCTTTATTGAACTTGCAGAGAATAAAGAATTAGTTCTCGCTCAAAAGAATTCCCAGAAGCAGCAGGAGCAGCAGCAAAGGACATCCCATTCGAGAAAGGCGGTCGACAGGCTAGCAACAGCCATTTTTAAATTATGGAGTTCAAAGTGATATAAATCAAAATTAACACGGGTGTCTTGTTTTCAATGACACGATTAGGTAAAAAATTATCTATTGGAGATAAATAAAATTTAAAATGCAATCTTTAGCTAATTTAAATTTTATTATAGCCTCTTCAGTGAAATAAATTTTTTACAATTTTTAATTTTTAAAATAGCATTTTTTTAAAAGTTATTTGTATCATTATTAAGTGAGACACCCGTTTTTTTTGGATTTTAGGTTGAACCTCAGGATTTTAATTACCCACAATTTCAAAGTCGTTATTACGATGTTTTTTTTTTTATCGATTTTTTAGTAACTTTTTAAAGCATTTATTCAAGGCTTTTAATCATCATTTTTAACATGTTTATCACGCGATTTTGAATTCAAAAGTATTTTTAATAATCAATACAAACAAATACTAAACTAATAATAAAGGTTTTGATTGAGTGACACGACATGAACAAACCCGGCGGTCTCTCTGGTTCACAGTGATAACAGAACATTTAGGCAGCCGCAGGTAATTAAAACATGTGACGTAATAAGAAAAAACGCTTCCCTAATATGAACGGAAACTGTGATAGCTGTATGTGTAAACAGTGATCTAAGTGAAAATGTGAAGGTAAGCTGACTTCTTTGTATCGTGGTGTTTAATTTAATTAGGTGTCTGGAAAATGCGGCTTGTTCACTTTACAAAACGATTTTAAACTCAGAAAATAAACGGTAGCGTGTGCTCACCCCATTAGGAAAAACTTGTTATAATTTAACAAAATGTAAAACGAATGGAAAACAAAAAGTCAGACGAAGAGTTTGGAAACTAGTTTAAAATTAGTCTTTATTTACAAAACTCCGGGTAGTTCTGTGAAACAGGTTGATAAAAATGACGACGAACATTAATGCTAATTTTGGGTATTTAATATTGGGTATATCAAGAAAGTTAATTTAGTTATAAATCTTTAGTTATAAATCTTTAGTGCAGCTGGTTGAGTTAAGAATGTATATGTCATCTGGTTTTGTAGTGTTTCTATTAAAAATAGATATAGTGACTATAATTAATATTAAGAAATACTAAAAATATAAGCGCTCGGCTTTATTTACATAAGCTTAGTTTGAAAGTGTTAAAAGGAACTAGAAAAAAAAAAAAAAAAAAAAAAAAAAAGCATTAGAACGTAAGTAGATTAAGAGCAATTGTTAACGAGTGTGTTATTGTAACACTTGGGTGTTTGATTTTAATTATGGGCATGTAGTTGTAGTTAAGTATTAGATGGATAATCAATATGGAAACCATGGCAACAAAAGTTAATTCTTCATTAGGATTGAAAAAACATTTATTTGCATCAGGTGTGAAAAAGTGACAAGGAAAGATTTACTGCGACTGATGAAGATATCATATTATAATTTTTTCGTCGGAGAGTTTCTAAAGAGATCCTTTTGCATAGCTTTTAAAAAGTATTAAAATCAATTTTTTCACTTCGTGAAGCGTTTAGGATATAAAGTTATTTATTTCAGTTTAGTAGAATATTATTACATTTTAGTTAAAGAGATTTTCACGTTTTACAACTTACTTCAAATGCACTTTTATGAACAGTTTCCTTCAGAAACGTTATTGCGTACATTATTATAAAGGCTTGTTACGTCATCATTTGAAAAAGGATGTGTTAATATGGCGAGCAGTATTGCTGTGCTCTCACGTCATAAAGGATGTTTTTTGTGCATAAATTTTATTGAGATGCAATTTTGTAAGAACCTGAAAACTATTTATAATATTAAAGATAATATTTTTATGCATGTACCTTAAAAAAAAAAGTGTTTTGCTAATTGATAACATCCATATATATAATTGTATAAATTTTGTATTTTCTTTTAATGTGGGTTTGCTACTTCTAACGATTTTGTAAGCATTTATAAGCTAATAAAACACAATTAAATCATAATTATTATAGTTTAAAATTGTAAAAACACAAACAAAAGTTAACCTTGAAGAATTTTTTATTTCCTTTTTTTTTTTTTTAATTTTTTATTTTTAGGTCAAAGTAAATTTAACAAGGATAACTTAACGGAACCGGCACCATATCGCCTAAACGTCATTAAAAAAACGTGCTTTTAAGAAACTAAATTTTAAACCGTTACGTTAAATATTGACGGTAGCTGGCTATTATTACAAAAGTTCTAAAAATCAGAATTTTATTGCTAATTAAAAATAAGCAACAAAAAATAAAAAATTACCGTTACTACCTAAAAGTTTTTATGCCTTGAAACTATACAAATATACATACATACACACACATACATACATACATACACACACATACATACATACATACATACATACATACATACATACATACATACATACATACATACATACATACATACATACATACATACATACATACATACATACATACATACATACATACATACATACATACATACATACATACATACATACATACATACATACATACATACATACATACATACATACATACATACATACATACATACATACATACATACATACATACATACATACATACATACATACATACATACATACATACATATGTATATGTATATGTATATATATATATATAAAATATAAAACAGCTTATATCAATACACAACCTTAGGTTTTTCTAACCTTTTTTCACAATAAAAACTTCGTAAGGATATCCCGTACTTAACGGAGAGCTCAGATTGAAAGGAATTTGCATCAAGTCGCAACAACATATAATTTTCAGTTAAGTATTTCCTCTTTGACTTTGGAAAACGAGCAAGTGAAAAGCATCGCCTTTCTTTTTAAAAGCGTGACTGAGAACTAATCAAGAAATGTCACAAAGGGCGTAAAAAACGATGTAATTGTGAGAACAATCACATGCGTTTTTCAAACCTTTCCGAAAATACACAATAATATTGTTAAGATTTTTAAGCTCTTTTTTTAAAAAAAACTGTTTTTAAGGTTATATTATTAACTTAGGATTAGATGCAATAAAATACAAAATATGTTCTTCTTTAACAATATCCCGGTAATCGGTTTATAATAACGTAATCTATTTCCAACTATCTAAAACAAAACAAAAAAATTAAGAAAAATTTAATTCAAATATCTGAACACGATGGTGTTTTTTTACTTTCTGCTTTAACCCCGAACAACTTTTAATAATAGTTAGCGTTTTTGTTGGGTACCCTATTTAGCTTATCAGAGTTTTTTTCTTTCTATGAGAGTTAAATATTTTAAATGGCGGATTTAAATTATTGAATGGATTGATGATTGGTTTAGTTAAAATGGCGTCCGTCCTCAATATTTGAACCTGACCGGGTTTCTTTTTAGTTAAAAGTATTTTTGTAAAATGATGTAAAAGTAAAAATAATATAAAAGTAAATATATAAAAAAAAAAGGTAAGCTGTTTGTTTAAGGGTAAACTGTACCTTGTTACATGATAATATCTTGCAAAGTTTGGAAAAATAAGCGGCAATCTTTTATTTCAATTTTTAATATGGCGCTCATAACTACGTTCATCTTGTGATAATTGGTATGGTCAAAATGAATTTTATCTAAATAATTGACCTTCAACCTTAGTAACTCTGTAGGTTTATTAAAGCGAACATTCCATCTGTTGCGTCTGTTTATTTGCAATTCCACACTTAACCTCGTGTTGATACATGTAAGTATGTGTTACATTGGTTTTCGAATATGTGACTTTAAAAAGCTGTACGTAAATGTAAAAAGTAAATTTCACTCTTCTTCTCTAACATCTATAAATATTTGCAGATTTCTAAGTGGCATATATGATTATGCAATATAAATACGCAATAAAAATAAGCGTAACGAGGCTTTATATATTTTACTTGTATACCATTCAAAGAAATAGTAATTTAAAAAATAGTATAAATGATACTATTTAGACTTTATTTCTGTCATATTTACAGATGCTATTTTTATGAACTGTGTATAATAAAAATTGAAATTTTTAAAATTTTAACTTAGATCAACACTTTAAATAACTTAAATAAAAAGTCAAAATCGCTTAACTCGATAACAAAAGTTAGAAAATAACAACATTTGAAAGAGAAAAGAAAAAAAAGCCATGAGTTATCAAAAATAACGTTCATGTGAACTGCTAAAGCAATTATTACCAAAAACACTTTGTTCTATAATACTTGCCGTTTTTCAAAGAGCTCACAATCCTCCGGAAAAAATAAAAAACCGTTACTTTTGCGTTTTAAACAATTTCCGAACTCGGTGCTTTGCCATTTATTTAGTATTGTAAACGGCAGATTGATGTTTTTCCCAAAGAACTTTCCGAAAAAACGATTAAAAGTATAGTCACGTGTTAATATTGATAAATTTTGAAGTTTCTTAAAATAAACAATCTTTATAAAATTATATATCTGTGTTAATACTAAATATATGCGTATTAAAATTTTTTTTATGTATAAAGTAGAATATTTATTTGGTTTTTTACTTAATTTTTCTATTTACATTGTTGTGGGGTTTTAAAATTACAAGTAATGCCATTAACAATTACTCTTTCATATGAATATCATCTTTTCAATGTGACTAATTATTAAAGTAATGGGTAACAATTTTGTTATGCGAAATCTGAATAATGGCTCAGTTTTGAAGATTTCAAGGGAGGTCTAATCAAATCCTATTCTGAAAACCACTGATAAATGTAACCGAAGACATGAACATATTTTGAACCTCCCACATTTATTCTTATAATTCCTTTTTTCATATTTTCATCCCTTTATAGTCATTCATCCCTTCTTCAATTCTAGAGAACAATTATCTTTAACATAATTTTAAAGAAATGCTAACTAAAATTAATGGCCTTTCATCCTTATGTTAATGGCTTCCTTTTTTCAGTTAAACTATTTGCAGGAAGTAAAAAACCAACTAAAAGTTGAAAGTGTTTATATTTGCCATTAAACATTATTGCTTTTAACTTTTTTTAAGAATGATCCAAGCTTTCTGCGTAAAAAAACTTAGTTCATGAATTTTTATACATATATATATATATACACACACATTCACATAAACACACACACATTTATAAATTTACATCTACATGTATATATACAACTTGTGTATATATATATATATATATACACATTTATATATATATATATATATATATATATATATATATATATATATATATATATATATATATATATACACACACACATTTTTATATATATATATATATATATATATATATATATATATATATATATATATATATATATATATATATATAATTTAATATAACATTCAGATATAGATGAAATATAAAAAATAACAGCAGAGTTTTTCTTTTACTGTGCAGCTATCATGGCCAAACAATAGACCCCCGTTCATTTGATAATCCAATTATAACATAACCTTGTCAGGTTTTTGTATTTGTCGCTTTATTATTTTTTTCCGCTTGATTGACACATGTGTCTGATTGTTTGAATGCGTTTGCAATCTGCAAGCTTCCTTAGAAAGCCGGTTTAAAGATGACCTGGTCTCCACTCTTGATGTAATATAAAGTAGTTCTTACTAAATTGAGCCTGACTATTGTGACGTTTCTTACTAAAAAAGCGGTAATACGAATGTCGTTTAAATTAAGTCATTAATGAATTGTAGGTAATCAGTTCATATAAGCAGACAAACTGTTAACAACGTCTTCGTAAAATCATTTATAATTTTACTTTAAATTTGTTTCTAGTAGTAAAACTAATGAGTAGTGGAATTTGAATGACAATCCACATTGACGATATAGAAAACTTTGAGATATATGTATATGAACTTTTGAAGTTGTTGCGAAATGAAGCCCATCACAGCATTACTACTGTTAATGATTTCTTTAACAATTTTAAAAAGAGCGAAGTGTAAACCTACAGCTAACAGTGCGATTGTAGATGATATAAAAAGCGAAAAATCTGTATTCGATGATTCAGAAGACGAAGAGTTTTCAGGTGTAAGTGATTTAGAAACGGTTGATGAGCCGCTAATGCATGAAGATTACACTGCCAACTCCAGAACAGTCGAAGAAGAAAGCATAAATGAAATTTGGAAAATAAATTACAACAAGTCTATTAAAGGTATTTTTTAATTTAAATTTACATTACTTGTTTCTTATTTCATTTTTGTAAATATTGAAAATAATTTTCATCCGTTTTTTTATGAATGACCTATTTGTGGAAAATATATCTCTGATGAAAGTAGCAAGCCATCGATTTTTGTTTATCATCAATAACTCATAGATTAAGCGCAAATGGGTAATTAAAACGAAAAAAAACTATTCAACTGTCTAAATGTCGCGACAAAATTAAGTCGTTTGATAGAGTAAACAGCCTTCGCAACAATTATTTTTGTTGAATAATGACCATTTTCAAAGTTAATGTAGAACTATTTGTCCTTTCTTAAATAGTTCTTATGATATGAGTTACACGCAAATAAATAAACTTAAAAGTAGGGAGAAACGCAAAAGTAGGAAATAGGAGTAACCATGTTTTCAAAGTGTCAAAATACAATATGTTTATTCCCCCCACCCCCACCAATTGTTTTATTTTTTTGAAAATTCTTTTTTCAGGACACATGTTTGAAAGCGACATTAAGTTGAGCATCGAGCAAGCGTTAGAGATCAACGTTGATAAAATCCTACCACCTCCAGCTCGAACCAAGCGGGCAGCGCGAAGCAAAAATCCGTCTTTGCTTTGGAAATACAACACTATTTATTACAAGATCGATGATGTTTTCTGTAAGTTTACACGATCCATGACTTTAATTATTGCATTAATGAACTCTAACAAGAATAAATGAGGCTAAAATATTTGCTTATTTGATTAATATCAGTCTGCTTTTTCATATTATAAAATATTATGTTATTAAAAGGTATATAGTAATAATCCTTAGACAAAATAACATGCATGATTAAATTGAATGAAAGGGGGTTTGTAAAAATACGACAACTGGATATTCTGTCATTTTATAAATTTTAAATACTTATTTTAGGACCTTTAGAGTATATTGTTATTGTTTTTTTTGTTGTTGTTGTTTTTTTTCAGCAAAAGAAGTTAAGCTGGAGATTAAGTTGGGAATTAAACATTGGAGAAAAACAATGAAAAATTGCCTAAAATTCATACGTCTTGACAATAAACCTGAGCTCGAAAAGCAAATTAGTAAAGAAAAATTCAAAGGCGGACCTATAGAACACATACTCTTTACTAAAACAACGGGGTAAGTTTTTTTTTTTTTTAAATTTGAACTTAGTTTTGATTTGCCTCATACGCTTTCTTAAAAGAGCATTCATTGTAATCGGATTTCTTTGTATTTCGAGTTTTTTTTTTTTTTTTTTTTTTTTTTTTTTTTTTTCAAGCTTCAATATTCAACGGATAATCCTTTTTCTTCAATTAGCAAATCTTTGAGTACAAAATTAAACAAATAAATTTAGCAACTCAAATGTCTTCTCCGTTTGTTAATCCTCCTTAAGAAGGAAGCAATACTCTACTTAATTTTTGCATTATAAAAAGGTCAGTTGTTGAACTTCCCTCCCAGGATATTTGAAAGTGCCTTAATAGGGGAAGAGGTTCACACGTATTATGTCGGACTTCCTTACGGCTTTCCTATTTGAACGGATCGTGACGTAAAAACTAGAAGGTTATAGAATTTCGAATAAAGAATTTGAGTTCCGAAAAAAATGTATTACCATATTTAATGACGCGAATTGTAATTTTTTTTAAAAACTTTCAATTAAGGCGAAAGATGATTCAATTAAAAAATGAAACACTTTTCTTCAAAACATATGTATTTTGTTATAGATGCTGGTCGCAAGTTGGTCGTACAGACTCTCGAGAAAACAACGACGTTATAATTCCTGGACAGCAACTCATTTCAATAGGAGAAGGGTGCGGTGAAAGAGGCACTGTAATTCATGAAATAGGACATGCTGTTGGATTTTGGCATGAGCAATCGAGACGCGATAGAGATAAATATGTCCGCATTGTCACTCCAAACATTATCTACGATCAAAAAGAACAATTCCGTAAGTGCATTCGTAAGATCTGGCTAATTAAGTTTTCGGAGATCAAGCTTACTTCCGTTAGTGCAATAAGGTGCCAATCTCTGCCTTAACAAAGGAAGTAACAAAAAGATTTTTGTATGCTTGATGTTTTAATGTGATTAGCAAATCTTTTCAGTAAAAAAGAATCCCCTCTTAACAACTTTCATTCATTATTTTTTAAGAAAGGAAACTAGGTTTGCATCACAACCTGTGTTTTGAATGTGTTAAAACTGTAACAAACGTTGCACGATAATTATATAGTAGTAAATCGTCGGCAGACACTAAGCGATTAAATTTTCTTCGTTTTATTACGATTATTTTATTTTCTAGAGCGTATGGCAAAAACCGAAGTGAATAGCATGGGATACGCCTATGATTTCTGGAGCATAATGCATTATGGACCAAAATATTTTTCTAAAAATGGCCGCCCAACCATCAAAATTCACAAGAATTATAGACACTTACAGCCCACTATTGGACAAAGAAAAGGTCTTTCGTATCTTGATATAGCCCAAGTAAGAGCAATGTATAAGTGCAATGTTATTCCTAGCCCTGAAAGCAAAAAATGTTTTATGAGTAAAACTAAAGGAAGAGATTACAGAGGTACTTTAGACTACACAGAATCAGGTGTAATGTGTCAACCTTGGAATAAACAATACCCTCACCAACATAATTACAGTTTTAAAAATCCAAATGACGGGCTTGGAAAACACAATTATTGTAGGAACCCTGACGGAGAAAAGGAAAGACCCTGGTGCTTTACAACTCTCGAAAAAAAAGCTAAAAAAGACTGGGAATACTGTGATATAAAAATATGCGATAGTTAAAAAGGAGAGTCCTACTATGTGGAACTATGCTCTCAGTTGGCACAGAAAGCTTTTAAAAGATCAGATGGCTGCCATAAAACCGAAAGCTCGCCCATAACTAGTGGCTTGTAGTCTGGAAACTAACAAAGATGAACTAGTGGCGCGTTAAAAGCTATATGAGAAAAACCTACACCGTAGAGATTTCTATACAAAAGAAATATTTTCATAATTTATTTAGAAAAAGATGCCTTTTATATTGCAGAATAATGTATATTGTGCTAAATTATTTAAATTATTATAATATAAAAAAAACACTAAGGCGATTTTTAATCGCGCAAACAAAATGACCGGCAAAATAATCTTCTGAAGAAGAATTTTACAAAAAATAATCTTCTCCAGAAGCATATTACAAAAAAACTAAGTTACTATTTATTATTCAGATTTGTTGAATTTATTATCTTTATTATGTTTAAACTCTAGAAGTATTTCTTCGTATTTATATGGACATATTTATTAATAAAACACACGTTTCTTTATGAGGTTGAAAGGAGCAAAGTTGTTAAACTTCTAACGGGAACGAAATGGTTAAATCTCTTATGGAGAAAAAAATAATAATTAATTAACCCTCGGCATTAAGATTAATTTTAAAAAGTTTGACCATTTTGTTTTTAAAAATTTCTCTAACAATATACCTCTTAATGTTGTGAATGTCTTTGAAATGTTAAATATATTATATTCTTTAATTTTAAATGATAAGCTAAGTGTTTATATACTTTCCTTACTATTTATTATTTTATTCTTGTATTATTATTTTATTATTTAAATGTCATTTTATGATTTTAATTAGCAAAATAGATTTGTAAAAAGATATGTATTGAAAAAAAAAAATAATCATATTAAGAAAAAAATACAGATGGATTATTATATTCGGGGATTATTGGTTTTCTTTCTTCTCCGCGTTCAAAGTTTTTGTATCAAATCTTCAAAAAGTTGATGAAAACCTTTTTTGTAATTATCTCACGTAATTTATCTCCACGTAATTATCTCCACGCAATTTATCTTTACATAATTAACTTCACGTAATTTATCTTCAAATGATTTTCTATATATATGCATAGTTTATCTTCTCATGATTATCTTCTCAAGTACAGACTTCATCCCCAAATATGATTTTTTGGGAAGAGTGCTTGTTTTTATCCCAACAAGAAAGTATCCTTACTCATGCCAAACAATAGTGCGCGGGAAACCTTTTTATGAAGATAGTAAGCGCATTTCAGCTTCAAGCAGGGTCGGGATTTACCTAAACACCAGATGGGTTTTAGTCTAGCACCTCAAGATTTAAAGGGACCTTTATCAGAGTTATATGAAGTTATTAATTAAATTTTACTCTAAAAAGAATAGTTTAACTAATGCTTTTATTGTTTTTTTTCTGAAAATCTATATTATACCTGATGTTGGTGTTGGTCGAGGTGTTGGATATCCATAAGATGTCAACTAAAATCTTACCGAAGAACTATTACATTTCCATAGATACATAAAACAAACGTATAAGTCTTGAAAAAAAAACTCCACTTTGTCACATACAGGCTTGTATCGTGTAAAATTCAAAGAAAATATTTTGGTGTCTTTTTTAACATCGGATCAATTATGCGGGTGTTTCTCAGTTTAATAGCCATCAACAGTACTGGAGAAAGGTCATTTTCAAGACTTAAAAAATGTAAAAAAAAACAAACTCATAAACACATGACCCAAAAGAAATTATCTTCATTAAGTCTATAAGGAAAAAGAAATCATTAAGAAACAAATTTTAATGAATATATAGAAAACTTGTGTGAAAAATATAAGAATGATCTCTTTCAGACTACTTTTTTTTGTTCTAAATGTATATTTTAATCTTAACTAGCTGAACTAGTCGTGCAATTTAAAAAAATAATAAAAATGGGAGGTGAAAGGGCCTCACACGTGAATCAGCTTAGAGTCTCTCTATCTAAATCCGGCCCTGGCTTCAAGCATTAAATATGACATCACAACAAATTTTCACAAAGACAAAATTGGAGAAATACGACATGTAATATCAAAAATTATCTTTGATGTAGAAGGATTTAAATCTCAAAGACAGGAGGAATTAAAAGATTCCAAGAATATGACTGTTTAATATATTTCAAAAAAAAAAGGAACTTATCTTAAAAAGTTCATCTTGAATTTTACATTATTTTAAGAGAAAATCAAAGCAGAATTGTCATTAATGTGGTATTACTGCATCAATTGCTGCAGGAAATCGTGCTATGTAACAATAAGTAATAAATAGCTGAGTAAAAATAAATCAAAACTTATGACTATTAATTATTACCGTAGCAGAATTATTTTTCTACTTTCAAATAAACCTCAGTTATTTAGTTAAATGAGTCAATTAGATTTTTGTCTCGAATCTTAATGAGATTTGTCTTGACATGCGCCAGGTTTCAAACTACTTATATCATAACAGCGCCATTATTTCGAATGCTAACGCGACGTTCCTTTATTCTCTCACATTTCCACAATTTTTGATAAGAAAAAAGTCATTAAAAAAAACCAATCAAATTGGCGTCAGACGTAGTATCAAATGTCAAAAACAAAAAAAATCGTTTGTATGAGAGATTAATGTATGTTGAATTAATTTTATTAATCCGCGTTTGCGTACATAGAGAATTTTACATATTGTTTTTCTTTTTTTTTTTTTTACAATTTTTGGAACAAGTAAATTCCTTCTAAATTTTATATAACTTGATTATCATTAGTTTTTTAAAGGGCTTTAGTTAGTGTACCTGATAACTGCCAGTATCAGGTTTATTAAAAGGACAGTTAAAAGTTTTATGAATAAAATGGTTAAAAAAAATCTTAGTTCAGGTTTATCAAAAAGAAACTTGTGGAAATTTTGCACCTTCCTGACCTTCCATGACGCAGGATCTTAATCTTTCATCAAGATGCTCATTTAAACAAGAAGTAAAATAAGCTTTGCCATTTTAGCAATCTTAGGCAAATATTTTTTTGCCTTTTTTTTTTTAGTTCATTTTTGTAATAACTAAACAATTATAAAAATAAGAAATCTTAACTGACAACCTGCAGAAACCATTTTGTATTAAATGATGAACCAGAAAATCTTAAACCACCATTTTTTTAGTCAGATGCATACTTAATGGTTGAAATTGCTTCTTAAGCTCATTACAACTCAATTATAACTCCATAATCTCAGTTACAACTATTCGTAATTTAATGGTTCATCAGTCAACTCTTTATTACAGTTCATCTTTAAATAATTTGTTACCCAGGAAAATGTTCATCAAGTGATATTTTATCCAAGCAAAGTTTTGTGTCTTTTTTTTATGCTTGGGCATTTTACCCAGAGATGTTTTATCCAACTCCATGCTATATTTATCCTGGAATATTTTTTCTTTGGATTCAAAAAAGGAACTTTTCAATATCTTTTTTAAAAATAAACAGAGTCAAAGATTAAGTCTAAGACTGTTTAATATGCATTTCAAACAGAGCAACGAGATTTACATTTCAACAGATCATGTTCCGAAATTTTAAAAGAGCATTCAGCATACAAACATTGCGTATTAGACATTCAATATATTGTTCGTAATTCAATATATTGTTCAATAAAAGATTGCTGCTGTCTGATGATGGTGTTATCGATAAAAACTATTAATTAAATAATTAAAATAATTAATTAAACCAGCGTGACAAACTGATTTCACTGAAGGTCATTAGATTGTAACTATTTAAAAATAGAAGTTGGTTAAAAAATCTTTTAAGTAAACTTAAAAAGGTTTCAAAAAAAAAAAAATTATTGGTTCAATCCATTCCGTTTTAATCCAATATGGCTACTGCCTTGCTATACATCATACATTAATGCATCACGTTGTCACACACTTTTCACGCCGTACATATTTTCCTATTTATCACACCCTGCCATTTACATCTATTAGATATCTCATTGATTATCCCTATATTAAACATGTTTCTTAGTTGTATTCCCATTTTTGAACAACTTCAATCCAAATAAAATAAAAAAAGGATAAGTTTTACAGCAAATCTTGCATCATAAAAAAAAACTGTTAGAATAAAAATAAATTGCCCTATTATAGGGGCAGACGCCAATACACTTCGAAGACGTGCACACCTTTAAAATTAATCTGCGTCTGAATTCAGATTGTTTATTTAAAACTATTTCGTACTTAAACTTGATCTTGTTAGAATTTTTTAAAAATACCTCATCAGATTAACAAATGTTGAAAAGGTCTAAAGCTCAAAACGCTGGCACGAATCTCGTAATGGTGGCAATAAAATTAAAAAAAAAAAAAACTTCGAGATGACGAAGGGAAAGAACAAAAACCCTTGATTTAATTACAAGACTTTTTCGTATCAAAAGAAAACTGTCAACTTTCATTTGCACCTCCAAGGTTTAAAAAGTTTTAAAATCGCATTTAAAAAATGATGGCGGCATTAGATTATCCTTTGTTTTTAAAAAATAGCTTTGTGTTGTCTTTATCACCCAATCATTTCATGATGCACGCATTCCGCTCCTTCATTGGATACATTCATTATTATGTCGTGATTAAGTGCATTTCTCATCATTTTGTGAGTGGATAGAGTTTTTAAAAGATGATTCATTTTTACACATCCCGCACCCCTACACCCCTACATAACTCTAGAGTTTTCTTGTTTTGAATCGTTTGAAAAAATAAAATAAATCTTTATTTACAGTTTTTAAATAATTTTATTTTCATAAATGATATTTTAAAATATTATTTTATAAAATATCATATATGATAATGCTAACGAGTTGTCATATTTATTAACTAGCAAACTTCATTAAACTTTAACCAATTCATTATCGATGACAAATCTTAAGAATATTGAGAATCTTAAGAATATTGAGAATCTTAAGAATATTGAGAATATTAAGAATCTTAAGAATATTGAGATTAAAACAACATATTTTATAGGTAAATTAGGCTGACTACAACGCGAGAAAAACGTGAATTTAAAATTCAAGATCTGAAAAGTCATTAACCCATAAAGAACAGCGGGTTATTTACTACCCAAGAAGGGTTTACTTTTACGTGCCACAGAACAAATTTTGTCCGTTTGATCTGCAACTTTAAAACATCGATCATGTTCAATTTTTGCAGATCAAACTGATACACTTTGTGTCCGTGGCATGTAAAAACAAATTCTGGTGAAATAACCTGCTGCACTTAATTTGTTAAACAGGTTTTTAAAGAGAATAAACATATTTATTAACAATGAAGATTCCGTAATACTTTTTAGTGGCTTCCTTTTTTAAACATTTCAAAGGAAGCAAGAAAGTTCCAGACTTACAGACCGACAGAATTGCCGATGATTTGCGCCGAATCAATTTTTGGATACGATCTTCATTCCAAGAACATGACAAGCATTAATGAAAATCTGTAACTAATCTCGGTTTTGTTTGGTCGTCAGGGAATAAACATTTATTAAAGTAAACACTTATGGTTTCACTAACAGAAAACATTTTACTTTAAATAAAATGTTTATTTTTTGGTATTGTTGGAACTCGAAACGAGAGTATTGTTAAACAAAACGAAGTTCAAGACCATAACAAAAAGAAAAACACGTCATTTAACAAAATGGTTAATTCTCATTTAATCTACGGTTTATGATTGTTTTGATATCCTGCCAATAAGTTTTAATTGAACCAACATCTTAAAACACTTTCCGTCTTGAGTTATCTCGAGAAACAAGTGCTCAAATAATGTTCCGGTGTAGGAGACACGGTATACTTAATCGGTAAGGATCACTGACAGTAACTCCTCCCGACGGTACAAATCGATCACGAAGTGATCCATATTCAGGTGTTAGACAATGTACTTGGGTACCGAACACTTAGCTGTTTTTTTTGCATTATAAACCAAGAAATAAACAATTGATTAGTCTTCGAACTTAAAATTTGATTTGCAGTTATTATTTAAAGTTAGTCAAAATTTTAAAAGATTTTAAGTTTTTTTTTCTTTTTATTTCGATCGTCTAAAGATTATTTTATTTCAATCAAATCATATTGTTAAGTGGTCACACTTTAAATGCTCTGTATCACAATTATAAACTATTAAAATGATATTTTGAGTTACTGCCTTTAGTTTGACTTTGTATACAGCTGATATGTAGCATGCATGGCCGCCGAGAGGGGGGGGGGTGGTGGTGGATGGGGAAGATTCCCGGGGCCCCGTGTCGGTGCAAATAATTTTTTAAAGTAATTTTTAAAAGATTTCAATAGTTTTGACTTTTAAAAGATTTAATTAACTTTTGTTTTTAATTTTTAATGAACAGAGCACACTTCTTTTGGGTATATAATTATTAATAATGAGGGCCCCTTAAGAAAACTTCCCCGGGGCCCGAATTTTCTCTCGGCTGCTATGGTGGCATGTTAATTTCAACACACACAACGCAGTCTTCGGGTTAAATCATTTACTTGAAATCTTAGTAGCAAATTGAAAAAGTTAAAAAAATATTTATCTTTCTTTAAAATTAGTAAACTTAAATTCAAGTTCACATGAAAATGTATCATTAATAAAAAGTATAAACAAAGTTATAAACAATTTCACCCCTAGTTGGCCTTTTAAATTAGAGAAAAGACTTACGATGTTTTTGCAAACGTATCAATTAAATATTAAAACTACATCCATTCGTAAAATTAAACAAACGAAACAATCAACGTCATTAATTAAATTGTGAAATGAAAACTCCAACGAGAGATTGATTCAATTAATTCGTAACTTCAATTAACTTCTCGAAATTTTTTTTTGCTAGGGCTGACGTAACTTTAATTAACTTGCTCGAAATGTTTTTTTTTGCTAGGGCTGACGTAAATCAATTAACTTGCTCGAAATTTCGCAACCGGCCATTTTTACGAAAAACTACTACCGAAAGCTTTTTCTACTTAATCATTTTTTAGTAACCTTCTTTTAAAGAATATTATACGCATACATTAAGAATTGTTTGATTCTTATTTCGGTTTTCATGAAAATATTCAGAATTTTAAAGTCCAAATAATTTTAAACTATGTAAAAAACTATTAATAATTATAATAATTAACTATTTTGTACATACTGAAATATTTTCAAAATAAATGCATTTTTGTAACAATCACAATTTGTCATTCGAATGCATTGGCCTATTTCTTCTCGCATCGTCTCACTTGTTTCTTGGCTAAGACCTTGACATCTTCTCTGTTGCTGAGAACTGAGGCTAAGAGGTGCTTTGAGTCCCAATGCTCCTTTGCTGGAGCCCTCATCATCTTCTCTTCCTCTGAATCAATGGCCTCAGCATACAACTTTAAGTATCAAATACCATCTTCAGCACAAGCACCTAGAGAACGGAAACCTGCCCACTCTAATTAATCTTACCAAACCACCGTCGTGTGGAATATGTTGACATGTTGATGACACAAGAACTATAGAATATTTGTATTGCTGAATTTGGAATTTGAAATAAATTCTCAGTGTTAAAAATTTGCTGCCAACCAGCTTGGAGGTTGGTAGGGGTATTCTCTTTTTATGGATTTTTATTAAGTTGAAAAAATGTTATAATCACATCTTAATTGATAGCATAAAATCCGTAATTTTATCTAATTTCATATCATTTACTTATACGAATCATAAATAACGATCAAAATGCAAATAATAAAAAATAGATTTTGCAAACAATACTTCAATAAATTCATTATTCTCAACAATACAAATAAAAGTAATTGTAATTGTAGCTCTTTAAAAATTTACAATAATTGATCTTGCATCTGGAACTTAATTTTGTGAAGAAATAAAGTTATATAAAATTACCATTTATAAAAAGCCCCACATCGCTAGTGACGAACTTTAACGCAATTTTAATAACAGAATTTTTTTGTTAACTGATGCAACATAATATTTTTACAATTAAATCTTATAATTTATTCCGTTGATGAGAGTAAGATCGTAAATAGTAATTGATTTTCGGAAAATTAAAATTTTCCTCGTTCGAAATTAAACTGACACGGCTTTGTTTAATCATGAATGTTAGTCTCTTTTTTACTTGAAACTAAAAAATCTGATCAGCACAAAAAAAAAAAAGAATTGTTGCCAAAAAGCTTTGATTTGGTTGATTTGTCCATCACAATAACCTGAGGACAAATATTCGTAGTTTCGTTGTTTTTTCCAAGAAAACTGTTCGTAAAGTAAAGGGACAAAATGTTTGTAATGAGCGCACTATTTTAAAAAAATCTTGCTTCATAAACCATGAACATTTCTTCTTTATTTACGAACATCCGTCAATGACGTACCTAACTTGGTTTATAACACAGACCTCTGGTAGAACCCGCTCCAAGAAAGTCTTCTTTTTTTCGCTTTTTTTTGTTCGCCTTCTTTGACTGTTCAGATATTAGTTTGCATTTTAAAATTTTTATTAATATTTTGTTTTCCAAAATTTTCTAAATTTAATTTTTCTAGTTTTTTTAAGTTTAAATTTATTTCAGATTTCTATTAACATATATCCTATTAACATATATCAATAAGAATCATATATATCTTATCATTGTATATTGTTACATACATCTATATACCCTATTAATATATATCATTATATATCCTGTTTTTATATATTACTATATATAATTTTAGTACGGTAATTCATCTTTATCGTTTATTTTTAAAAAGGTGTACAATCTGTTTTTCCAGTTCGTCCCCCTCTCTACTCCTTCCCCCTCTTTTCCTTTTCTATTAATATTAAATTTTGGGTGTGCTATTGACACACATACGCTGTTTTTGTTTACATAAGAACTTTTGATGTACGGATAGCAACATCAACAAAAAAGGGAAACTTATTTTCACTTCAAAGTAGTTTACATTTAAACAAGCATGCCCGTTTTTTAAGTGTTGCTTTTTAACTTGTTTTACCGAAGTAACACAAAATGAAAAAAGTTGAAAGAGTTGAGTTCATTTTAACAATGTTAGTAATTATTTTAACATGTGCAGCAGAAAGGAAATTAAGTTGGCATGGAAACTCAAAAGAAAGAGAGAGTTATAAACTTGCTAAAAAAAATAGGCCTTGTATTCCTTTAGAGTTTGAAGAACTTATGTCACAATACACGGCGTGGACAGGCTACAATTCTCTTTATGTAGCTGCAACAACCCAAGATGCAGTGCTTTTTCCTAACTTGTTATGGGACACTAAAACAAAAGTAGATTATCTTTATATTTTGGATCAGCTACATAACTTGTATAAACAGGTACTAAATTCCAGTGATCCTAACTCAGCCCTAATATTTAAAAACATGATAGAGTCGCATTTAAATGTAAGCCTTAGCAAAAAAACTGGTGTCAGTGTTAGTAATAGAAAAAGAGGGATATTCAAACAAACAATAATCAGAAGTTCATGTACAAAAACCGATGAGCGAGATCCAGTGACTATGAGAATCAATTTGTGTCAGCAATGTTCAGCAACAACTATAAACATAAATAGGTAATTTGAAAGTTAGTTTAAATGTTTTTCATAAAAATTTGTAAACAACGTTGTTGATAAACTACAGAATAATAAATATTGATGATCTCCACCATCCAAGATCCAAGCACAAACTACATACACCAACCAACCGCCATAATACCACCAAAACACTACCATCCACAAACACCAACCATATACTAAATTTTTGGGATAAAATTGAATATTTTGTATAGGTTTCCACGGTACGTCAATGAAGTTATATGTGGGGAGAACAAATATAGTGGAAGTACGTCGTGCTTCAAAAACGAAGGCGAATGCAAGCAAAATTCAATCATTATGGATTTTTTAGAAAGGACACAAGATTGCGTGCCATTTACGCAAAACGGAAAAACGGTATATGTTGAAAAGTGGGTGAAAACGCAGGAATCCATTGGAATATCCTGTGAGTGCCAATTAAAAGAATCTTCATTTTTTCGAAAATATTTATAGAAAAAAATTGTTTTTCGCTAAACAATACGTAATTAGTTCAATTCAAACAAACTCCAAGGAAAAATACCATTAGAGAAATAAAAATGTTACGAGGAAAAGTCACCAGGTTTTAGCAAGTTGTTTTGATCATCATGTTAATATTTTTTTTTATCTATCATGTTAAAATAGTAAAAATCGTTTTTTTTTGCTGGTGATTTCCCAAATATACTTGACAAGCTGTAATTACGAGAAAATGATTTGTTAAAATACATATCATAAATTTGAATTTTAGAAACATTATTAGAATATAAATACTTTTAGCGGCCACATTAAAAAATGGAAGTAAATTGGAGCAAAAACCAAACATTTTTTGAAAAATATCATTACTTGATTAATCGGTACTATTGATTACGTAATGAGACTAATTATTATGTGTAGGGCAAAGTGCCCTAATAATGGCCGGGTCTTATTAAGAGCCAAATTTGGGTAAGCTTTTATTACATTTATTTATTTGGCGGGGCATTTATCTAGTTGATTAATACAATTTTATGTTTCTTTAATATATCTATGTTTTATTCGAGCTTTTATAAATGTTTCTCTCAGTCTTGATTTTTTAGAAATCTTATTTTTGTCAAGGTTAGTAGAAGTAAATATTTTATACCGACGGAAGTCATTTTGGTTTTTTTCAAGCAACTTTGAGACGCATTTAACGAAGTATTTCTTCGGGTACGGGCTTTATGATATATTTTGATATGTTTTGTTAGTTTATTATGTAAACTGTTTTATTAGTCAACACACGGTAGGCAGAAGCAGAAATGTAGCCTGAACTCCCAGATCTCAAATAGTCTCAACAATAGCCACTCTTTAAACCTTATATAGTACCGACGTGGCCATTATTGTGATCTTAGTGAAATTTATATTGTATAAACCCTATACAGTAAAATTGATTTCCATTTTATTTCAATTGCATCAGCTATTTGTATATACATAACTTATAGGCAAGTGCTGATGTAACATAAATTTAGTGTATAGCTAGTAAATATATAAAATAGTAACTCATCTATACAATACATGTATTACGTAATACATATTCACATAGTATGTAACTATGTATAATGTAATGTTTGCATGCGTGTATGTAATTTAATAAGTATTTTTAATTCACAGTGTGTATGTTCATATCAAATAGATATCGGATCATTTAATATATACATATGATATCACATAATTGCGTGCGTGTGTGCGTGTGTGTGTGTGTGTGTGTGTGTATGTGTGTGTGTGTGCATAATATATAATAATATATGGCGCTACTGCAGTTTCTCTCCCCCCTCCTCCCCTTTTTTTTTTTTTATAAATTGATTCTGACAGAGAATTTTATGCTAATTCAGAAAAATATAAAAACATAGGCCTGAAAATCAACGGAAAGTGCTCTAATTCGAAGTCAAAGTTGTAAAAAATCCCACTAAAAACCCTAATATTCGCCATTTTGAAAATAATAAGTTAATGATCTTTTTGCTGACAAAAGCAATACATTAATAGCATTGTTTTTACGTTAAAAAAGTCGTAAAAGTATGTTTATCTAGCGCAATTTTTTGTGGCAATGAAAATAGCCGTTTTTTGATTTATTAGAGAATAAACTATAATGCAAGTAATGTACTTTTGTAATAATATTTTCAAAAGAATTCCACTGTTTTTTTTCCTAAAAGAAGAACTTTTGAAACTTAGTTCATTGTTGTTTTATCACATGTAAAATTTAGAAATAGTAACCTTCAAACCGTTTTTTTTAATAAAAAAAACCAGCATACAATAAAATGATAATTATTCATCAGTTTACATTCTCAAATTCTACGTTCAACCTTTATTTGAAATCTTCCATTAATTTCATTTCGTTATAACACTTTCGTTATAATACTTTAAAACAAAAATCCAAAGGCTGATGGAAACCAGGTCTGTTTATTGCGCAATGTAAGGGTAATTAATTTTCGTTAAAAATGAAAGCGTTTAGAAAAAAAATGGCGAATATTAGGGTTTTTAGTGGGATTTTTTACAACTTTGACTACGAGTTAGAGCACCTTCCGTTAATTTTCAGGTCTATATTTTTATATTTTTCTGAATCAGCATAAAGTTCTCTATCAGAATCAATTATAAAAAAAAAAAAAAAAAAGGGGGGGGGGGGGGGAGAGAAACTGCAGTAGCGCCATAATATATAATATTGTATATAATATCATTTATTATAATTGTATGAGATGTATGGTCATTTATTAAAGTTTGTATACTATTTCTTTAAGTTGATTTTAATATGGAAAGCACAAAAAGGAACAAGAAAATTGAAAAGAAAACTGCCTATAGTTTTAACTCTAAGTTAACTCAAAAAGTGACAAAGATAAAGAGATTTCAGTGGTCTAGTATTGATATGAAAAATGAAATTGCAACTGTTGAAAATAGTTTAATGTCACAATTAGAAGCTGCATTACAATCCAATGTTCCCCATTCTACTCTTGGTAAATATTTTAGAGGAGATTCAGTTTTTGGTGTTAGACCCGGACCTAGTCCAATATTATCTAGCAAATTAGAGAACAAGTTAGTTGAACATGCAGCAACAAAGGGTACATTTGGATTTGATTTGGAAAAAGAAAATTTAAAAATATGTTTCTGATTTAGCCATGAAACACAATTTAAAGTTTAAACATTCAACTCCTTCAGAAAAATGGTGGTGCTCATTCAATAAGTGACATAAAAATTTAGTTTTGTGAAAGCCTGAAGGTACTTCATCAGTTTTCCATCAATCCATGTCTGTTCTAAAAGTAGCAAAATATTTCTATTCATTGGATGAAGTTTTACAGGAAACTCATGCACTTTTAAAGCCACCTTTGATTTGGAATATGGATGAGTCTGGGTTACAGATGGACTTTAAACCTCCAAAAATAATTGCAAAAATAGGTACAAAACACCTTCAATCTTTTACATCAGGAAAACGTGAAACCATAACCATTATTGCTGCTATAAATGCTGCAGGTGGTTTAGTGCTTCTACATTTGATTGCAAAAGGTAAAACAATTCTCTTCAATCTTTCAATACTACAGATGCACCGTTAGGCTCAATTAGAATTTTAGTGAAGCAGGTTGGACAAAGCAAGGGATAGCTTATCTTTGGCTCACCAATATTTTCTTTTCTAAGATAGGTTGAGATAGGTGACAAATTCTCATAGTTGATGGTCATGATTCTCATAACTCTGTTGAATTATTGTCTGTTGCAATCAAAAATAATATTCATATTGGGGAAATGCCATCACATTGTTCACATTGGCTTCAGCCTCTAGATCGAACAGTATTTGGTCTAGATATTACAATCAAATCTGTCATAAATTAGTAAATGGATATCCTGGAGTTATTGTTGACAAGCCAAATTTCTGTGGTCTTTTCAAGAAAGCCTGGGACCAAGCCCTCACAGCTGATAACACTATTTCAGTTTTTCGATCATGTGGTATATATCCATATAATCCATCTGCTGTTCCAAGCATCTGCTGTACCAAGCTTACTTGCCTAATTCTGTCTAGTCCATACAAGTTTGCAACCCATCAAAACTGACTCTAGAATAACAACATCAGAAAATGTGATAGAAGAGGGAGTTGATTTTGTCAAATGAAGCTAATGTTCAGCCTGTTTTGACACCAATTCAGTCTTGTACAAAGGATTCGGCTAGTTATAGTGACTTATATTTTGCCTTATCCAAAGATATATACTATCAACTCAAAAGAAAATTGAAGAAAGGTTCAAAAATATTTTGTATTAACTTCACAAGAAGCAATGTAATCTAAATTGAATGATGAGAAAAAGAAAAAAAAATAAAGTCACAGCAACTAAAGAAAAAAGATTAAAAAAGAAAAAAGAAAAAGAAAAAAAATCACAACAACAACAGGAGGAAGAGATACAAAATATATCTAAAAAAACTAATTTAGTTCAAAGAGAAGAGTCAATTCAATTCCAATGTTAAAAGTAAATATCTCTTCAGATAATAAAAAAAATGTGTATTAAAGTATCTAAAAATGCAATTCTTTCGATAATACAACCAGTGAACTCATAGAAATAGATGTTCATTATCGATATATTGACAAACATTATTATATGCAAGTTCCAACCTTATAACAGCTATGTTACAGCCAAAGCTACTTTTTATTTAAAAACTTGTTTTAGGCTTAAGGCTATAAAGTAGCAATTAAAAAATTTCTCAACTGACTTTTTTTATTTCCTATTTGATACACTAGTTAGGTTTGAATGATAAATATTCTGCTAAAGTACTATAAACCAAGAAAAAAATATTTTTTAGCAAAATAGAGTATATTTTACAATACTCTTTTTTGCTAAAAAAAAAAAAAATTTTTCATAGTATATAATATTTCCTAGTTCATTATTAGGCTATAATCGTCTGATAAAATATTACTACCTCCGTTTCACACTAGTCACATTTGATGAATAATTTTGTTCCAAAATACTTGTCCCATATCAAACTTTTATAGCTATAGCTTCGCTTGTGTTAGACCGATTTTCAAAAGTAGTAGCTTATTGAAAAAGGTTACTCAAGGCTTTCTAACAAGCTCATAGCTGATAAAACATTTGTGTAATGCGTATAGCTGGTAAAACATTTTTAATCATCATATTTCGAATTTCTTCTTTGCGGATCTGTTCCATAACTTTCGTTACGAGAGTTCCCTTCAGACGATTTTTAGAGTTCCTTTTGGCACTTTTAGAAAATACTTAGAATGGTAAAAATTTAGCAAATCTTTAAAAAATATACTCAACTAGTATACATTTTCAGTATTTGGACCAAAAGTATCTAAATGTGAAAACTATTGTGGAACGGAGGTAGTAATTTTTAACATATGAGCATTCTTAGATATGTCCGTTTTAGTTTATGTAAGTGGTTCATAATAGGTACTGTTTCTCAATTTGCTGGTTACCATTTGGTCTATCCGGCCATTACTTGGTACGAGATTGAAATCTCTGTTTAAATACATTTTTCTCTGAATGAAGCATATTTTAGTACTAGCTACAACTTTTTTTTAAGCGAAGCCGTTTGTCACTAATATAACAGTGAAAAAATAAATGCTCCATTATACTAAGGCATTCTTCACGGCTATCAATAAGAAATTTGCGGGCATTAATTGTGCACTTTGCCCTAAACTTTTTTTTCATCATTAAGTTACAAAGCGGCAGTAAAACCTGCCGACACAAGTCATTGAAACCAAAAGAAACCTTTTTTGGTGTAAATGGCTTATGTCTAAATTTAACATATTTTACGGAGTAGACGTCTTCCTTCTGTTTTGAAAAAGATATCCAGGCTTATTTTTCATATCGCAGTCATAATCGCCTAACTCATTTTTTTAGGGTTTTGAGTTAGTAATACAAATGTTAGTTTATATATAGTGACTTGAACCGACAAGAAAACAACTTTTTAAATTGTCAATTAAAAAGAAACGTTTTTATTACCCAAACCATTATAATTATGTATTTGCCATAGTTATAAGTTTAGAATACCAATTGCGCATACCCTACTAAATCATCATTATCATCATCATCATCATCATCATCATCATCATCATCATCATCATCATCATCATCATCATCATCATCATCATCATCATCATCATCATCATCATCATCATCATCATCATCATCATCATCATCATCATCATCATCATCATCATCATTAAAATGGCTGTTAAAAAAACTGTCAATAAAATGACCTCAGCAAAAAAAAGGTGGTTATTGTTGATTGGTTGGTTTGTTGATTGAATGTTAATTTTTTCCACTAAAATGACTTTAGCACTATAGAAAGTCCTTTGTGAATTGAACTCGGTAGTCAACCTCGGTCTCCTGAGTTAAACGTGTCTTCTTATCTAGCGCTCCCTCCTTTGTCTTATTGAACTTATAGGAGCAAATTTCGAACTTTACTAATAATGACTCGCCTCCTTAGAACAAGAAACAATTCAATGAAATAGGGGGAAAAAATACAAAAAAGCTACTAGTTTTTTTTGCCATTTTAACTTTTAAAACAAAGCAAGCACAAACTTGTTGTTTAATCAAATTTCTTAATTTTGAATGTTTTTTAAATATAAGAAGTTTATCAAATATCGTGACAAGTGGCGTTGGTGGTGAGCACATAACAAATTGCGTTATTAGCTTCATGTTGCGCTAACACGGTCTTTTAAACGTGTCATTTACCATTTAGACCGGATTTTATAAATAACATTGTGCAGTCTAGTTCACAATAACACAAATCCTTGGGCTTAATAATTGGCATATCTTTCAAGTGTTCGACCTTATTTAATGAAATTTTACCTGATATTTAAAATGAAAAATTTTTTAGTATTAGTCCTATTTTTATTTGTTTCTCGAAGTTTCGCTTTGTATTTTCATATGGGAGAAACTGAGAAAAAGTGCTTTATTGAAGAGATACCTGATGAAACCATGATTACAGGTGAGGGGCCTTCTTTATAATGCTACACCTGGATACCACAATTACAGTTAAATGTCTCGATAGGAAAATACAAAATTGATTTTGAAAGTATTCTCTACACTAGGTGAATTTGCATAGAACTGGTTTGTAAAAAGTACTGCTGATACTCCCTGATTGTAGATGCATCCTATTTTTAAAAAAAAACATAACAGAAAGCATAAATCTATTAAAAAAACCGTAACAGAAAGCGTAAATCTATAAATCCTAGAAATAGAAACTTTTTAGGACTATAATCATTAATATATGTTGTTAACCATTTACAAAGAAAGTTTAAAATATCTGTTGGCTTCAATAAATCCTTTTAAATATTTTTAGGCAAATACCGCACTCAACTGTATGATGATTCTATGAATGATTACTTACCTGCCAGTCCTGGCATTGGTATGCATGTAGAAGTTACTGATCCTGAGAAAAAGATAGTTTTATCAAAGTTTTATGCATCTGAAGGACGGTTTACATTTACCTCTCATACTCCTGGTGAGCACCATATCTGTTTATACACTAATTCAACCCGATGGAGTTTGTTTGCTGGAGGAAGACTGGTAATTTAGTTTTTTAAAATTATTTACTTATAACTTATACAGTATGACTTCAACTGACAACTTAAAAGTTCCTTTCAACTAAGGTTATTTTTACTTTTCTTCATAGAGGGTTCACTTAGAAATTTTAGTGGGAGAGCATGCTAATGACTATGCACAAATTGCTGCTAAAGATAAACTTACAGAACTCCAGTTAAGAATGAGGCAGCTTCTTGATCAAGTTGATCAAATTACTAAAGAGCAGGCATACCAAAGGGTATGGTTTTTGTAATTAGATTTTGAAAAATCTGATTCTTTGTTTTTCTTATAGTTAAGTATGATTACTAAAACTTTGTGCAAAATTTAAAAGGAAATAATACTGTGTGACACAATTTTTCTAGCATAAATGTTACATGTATTATACTTAATGATATGGGTGTCTAACATGTCATGTTTCTTATTCAAGTTTCTAGAATATTTTCATGCACTCTTGTTTATGATATTATACAAACAAGCTGACTCTACATTTATTTTGTTAATTTGAAGTATATATGCCTAAACTGCCCTAAATATAAAATATGGAAAATATGATATTAAATCTTAAGGAAGAATTCCAATTAATTAGGTGGAACAAATGCATTATTTTGGTCATTTTAATGGCACAAGATAAAGAATAAATCTGGAAACTTTTTGTGCTATGTTGTATTAAATGACTGGTTTGACAGAAAAGCTGTTTCTGTGTCTCTTGCTGTACCAATTATTCAGCGAGAACAAGCAAATCATCACAATGGTTGCTATTTTTGGTTGACTAATACCAGAGTAATTTTAAAAAAATCAAAAGTAAAATAGAGTATCCAAATGTAGCATCATTTAAACCAATTCCTCACAGTGAGAAATATCTAGCTCCTTTTTAAAACATTTGTTGTTAGTCAATTTCACATGGTAAATGTCCCAAAAATGACAGTGTACGATATACTGCAACAAAAGGAAAATAATATAGGGCCAGAACAAAAGGTCAGAAATGGTTAAACTGTAAGACAAAATGCCTAAGAAACAGATAAAATGCCTAGAAAAATTGATTGCTAAGAAGGATGGCGAGCCAAAAAGAGTATTGGCTCAGAAAGTGGCTGTGCCTCATAAGTGCCAAAAATTTGTTACACTTTTTCAGAAAAAAATAGTAATCATTGATGAGGAGTCATATTTTCCTTAAAGCAACACTGATCTTTCTGACAATGCAGGATATGCTACTTCTGATTCCGATGCATTACCTAATGAGGTCAAGCTCAAAAGAAAAAGCAAATATGAGCCAAAATTATTAGTTTGGATAGCCTTGTCTGAGAAAGGAGTCTGAAAGTATGACTTTGCTCCTTCAGGCCAAGCAGTCGACAAGGATGTACAGATTCCTAAATGCCTAATTAAATTAAAGAATTTCATCAGTGAGGCTCTTAAAAATGATGAAATTTTGTTCTCGCCTGATCAAGCTTCTGCACACTATTTAAACAAGATTACCTAAAAGGTGAAAGTATTGAATATGAATTAAACCCTGCTAATATACCTGAATTGAGTTTTATCAAGGATTTTTAGACTGAAATTAAAAGATTAATGTATGCAGATAATTGGCAAGCTAAAAATTTCCGCCAACTAATAAATCCAATTGAGTATTGTATGAAAAAAATCGATCAAAGTCATGTAGATTGGCTTGGGGCGAATACTTTCACAAGAATTGACCATGTTCGTAGAAATGGAATTATAAACGAATATATTTTTTAAGTTTAATATAAGTTTC
Source organism: Hydra viridissima (assembly GCF_058129835.1). Classification (NCBI taxonomy): domain Eukaryota; kingdom Metazoa; phylum Cnidaria; class Hydrozoa; order Anthoathecata; family Hydridae; genus Hydra; species Hydra viridissima. The sequence continues at coordinate 15,912,065 of NW_028324302.1, forward strand.
TTGTTATTATGCTTTTTAAGTTATAAAATTGATGACTCTGCTCAAGAGATATTCATTTTAAAGTTTTTCCAGATTTTTAGTTGTCACATGTTACAATGAGCAATTTGATTTAAGCAATAATGAAGAAGATTTTGAGCTAAACAGAAAAAAGTATTGGAGTATATATCTTCCAATATGTGTGCAGAAGGAAAGAATTAGACACTTGTCTAACCTTTTTCCTAATACTGATTCAATTTACTTTTTGCAACAATATTATTGAACTAATGGAGGAACTTAAAATACCTTATAGCAAAGGCCAATTTAGATTTTTTATTAATGGTTCAAAAAGTAGCTTAAAACTTGTATTGCTTCATAATTGAAGTCAATATCCTTCCATACCTATTGCATACTCAGTTATTTTAAAAGAAACATTTCAAAGCATGCAACTAACCTTAGACTTAATCAAAAGAATACAACTAGAAAGTTTGTGGTAAGTTTTTGCTATATTGCTTGGACTACAGGGAGGGTTTACAAAATGTTGCTTTCTTTTTTTATGAGACAGTAAAGACAGCACAAACCACTACAAAGTTAAAGATTGACCAAAAAGACCTGATTTTGTTAGTGGTAAATTTCACAAGATAATTTGATTCTTCTGCCCTTACACATAAAACTTGGTTTGATGAAGTATTTTGTCAAGGATAGAAATGATTTTTTGTATTTAAAAAGTGTTCTTTCCAAATAAGTGATCCTAAATTGAAGAAGAGATTTTTGTTAGCCCACAAATAAGGAAACTTATGAAGAATAATGAATTCAGTGTAAGTGTTACAGAGAAAGAACTAGTAGTTTGGTTGCCTCAAAGAAGAAAATTTGAGGGTTTTTAGGCAATCATAAAGCTGAGAATGGCAATCATAAAGCTGAAAGTTTTAAATTAATAATTTATTACAGAAATATGAAATGATCAGATGCATAAATATCTTTAAGATAAAATGCCAAAATGTTAGCAGATTATTTTTGGTTTTTATTTCAAGAGGATTTCACAATTTAAAAAAGAAAAACCTAATATTTTTTGTCATTTTCTTTCATAATATGTGGGATTATTTTCCTCAATAATTAAACCTGCCTTTTTTTTTTTTTTTTTTTTTAATGTATAAGTGCATTGTATAACTATATTTATATTAAAATTTTCTTGAGGCATAGTTTTTTTATCTTGTTGCAAAGATTCCAATTTTTTTTCTCTCTACCCCTTTACTAAATAAACACAATGGTTGATTATAATGTTGCCTGCATCGAAAGAAATTTTACAATTCCTTTGTCAAAAAACACCAATCAGAGGAGAACCAAGGTTTGCAGTTATTTACACTAGCAGAGGTTTTTCAATTCAGCTCGGGTAGATGGACTTGGTGCTTAATCAATAGCAGTTCCTTTCAGCAAGTAAAAATTGTTTCGGCTGGTTATTGAATCTTCTTTTAGAGTTGATTGCTAGTATTCTCTGTCAATGTTTTTACAATGTATGATGAGGAGCATTTAAATTTCTTAAGCAGCTGGCTCAAATTGTATGATTATGATTGAATATTGTTTTTAGGTGCTTGACATTCTTCTTAATTACTATTTTGATTACCTGATAAACTAATTTTGATGTCTAGATTTTTTCTCAGTACTTCAGACTATGTTAAGGCGGATTTCCACGGAGCGAATTAATTCGCGCGACGCGATTTTTTTTGCCGCGAGTGTTTCTGAGCATGCGCACAAAGATATTTTTTTATCGCCTTGCGATTTTTTTCGTTTCGCAAAAAAGTCGGATATATTTCAACTTTACATGTAGCGAATTTATTCGCGTAAATAAAGAACCAATCAGATCCTTTAAAATATGCAAACTCAGCAATTGTGTTGAAAAACAAACACATGGAAATTGTTGAAATTAAAATAGATTTAAAAATGCCGACAACAACCCGGTAATGGAATGGTTGAGAGACATCTCTGTCTCTCAACCACTAAATAATGTAGATTTAATGGTTTTATTAAATGTTTTGCAATATACTCAGAATAATGTTGAAATCACGGATGAATTTGTTAACGAAGTAGTCGAAGGTGAAGAGACATTCGATAACGATGATTCAGCAGGTTGACAAGTATGTCAACCTGCTGAATTTGATAAAGATACTTTTCTTGAACCTGTTCGTAAGTTACCAAGCTTGTGGGATGTGAATCATGTTACATACAAAGACAGGACGGTGAAAACAAATGCTTGGAAAAAACTCGCATTTTTATTTAATAAAGAAGAGAACTTTCTTCAAAAACAATTAAATAATTTGAAAGATACATTAAAGAAATGTTTAGACAAAGGTAATCGTATGACACGATCAGGAGCAGCAGCCTCGAATTTACCAAAATGTAAGTTTTTTGATTGGATGACATTTTTGCATGAAAAAAGTGCAAACAAACCAACTGAATCTAATGTAGATATAGTTTTTATATATAGTTTTTCACCATTAATTCCAAGTACAAGTTGTTGTAGCAGTGACTTAGATCCAACTGAAACTCATAAAAGATTAAGCCATTCCAAACAAACCATAAAAAAGAAAGCACGGGTCACAAATCAGAAAGAGGAGTCATTCTCACAATTGTCTCAATCATTAGTAGAGTGTGACAAGATGTTAAAAAAGACGATGGAAGATGGTGAAGAATGAAACTACTCTATTTTGTCGAAGCCTTTTATAAATATATTCCGATTATAAAAGAACTCCCATTGAAAGAAAACAGACGGGCTATGATAAAGATAAAAAAACTTCTTTTCAATATGAAATACGGTGAACAAGAAGAAATTTAGGTTAATATATTCAAATATATATATGAATATATGTTACAACTTTTAGGTTTATATGCTCCATGAAATACTTCTTTAGATGAACTGATCTTTTTAGATTGACATGAAAATTAATATTTTTAAATTCAAAATTTAAAGCTACTGTTGAAGTGTGATACAGTAGTTAATATATGATTAAAAGCATAAGTGCCAACTGTTAAAAGTTAACCTTGCAAATGAATTCCACCATTTCAATTGTTACTTATTAATCAACTGTATAAAATTTGTCTTTAAGTAATATTAGCTTTAAAGTGTCATAATATTTTGCTTTAAAGTTGTTAGACATTTTTTTTAAATCAAAAGCATCATCAGCAACTAAAACATATGGTAATACTTTTTCAGAATTACCAATATTTTTGGGATCAGGAAAATTTAATATATTATTATCAATTGCATAACCAAGACTGCAGTTATTAAAAACACCACCACCACTGTCTTCCCGAGTCACCAATGTCTACCATAGTGAATTCGTATTTAGCATTACAAACTGCTAGAAGGACAATGCTATGCGTTTTTTTATAGTTAAAATATTCTGACCCTCCATTATGGGGAACTTGCATAATAATGTGCTTGCCATCTATTGCACCTATAGCATGCAGAAAATCCTAAATATTTTCAAATTCATTTGCTATTGAGTTCCATTCATGTTTTTCTGATGAGACGTGTAGAAAATTTCTCTCTTTCAATGAATTCCAAATGGCTGCACACGTTTCACTAATAATTCTACTAATAGTGGAAGCACTGATTCTGTAACTTGCAGCAATAGTACACTGAGCATCTCCTGTTACAAGGAATCTAAGTGTTACGGCCAACCTCTACTTGGATCGACAGGATCTCTCATTATAGTTCTTTGTTTCACTGATAGGCGCTACAAACGCAAGCAACTCTTCGTAAGTTGCTGGAGACATACGAAAATGTTTAAAAAAGTATTCCTGGTCGTGCAAACGTAAATCTTGAACTAATAAATGAAACTCTCCTTTCTGTAGGCGTTCGGCATAAATTTTCCTTACCCAATATCGTTTCTTTATTTTTCTCGTTTCATTTGTAGTATCTTTAAAATAATTATTTTTCTACTAATCAATAACAACCTTTTTCTTATTAATGACATGTTTTTAGCACAAAAAAAAAAAAAAAAAAAAAAAGCGTGCCAACTTGATGATGGAAATTAAAATTCTGATTCGGCGAGAAACGAGCCGCGAAAAAAATCGCGTCGCACGAATTAATTCGCTCCGTGGAAATCCGCTTTTAGCACTGGTTATTGTTGAATATTTTCTGCTTTAAAACGATTAAATTTGAATTGCTTCCTGTTTTAACAATGCCTACTGTTTTGAACAAAGTTTAATATAAGTTTGAAATATCAAAAAAACAACAACAAAAAACCATGTTTTTGTAGAGAATTAGATTTACGGTAGCTATTAGCTTTTAACTGCTGCATGTTTTTTTTTGTCTTATGTGTGCACAAAGTTTAGTATTCATGTTATATAAAAGATTTTTTTTTATAAATGATCTTATTAAAATTTTGATTCCCTTTTCATTCATAAAAAGTACCGAGAAGAGCGTTTCCGACATACGAGTGAGAGCACGAATACACGTGTTTTATGGTGGGCAGTTCTTCAAACGCTTGTTTTATTATGTACTGGTTTCTGGCAGATGCGTCATCTAAAAGGGTTCTTTGAAGCAAAAAAATTGGTGTAGGTTTTTGCAAATTACCTTTAGGAAAAAGAATGATTGTAATAAAAAAAAGTTGTATGACGTGTAATAAATCTAATGCAAAATTTGTAAGAGGTTTTTTACAACAATCCGTAAGAAGAAGGATTCCCTCAGTGGGTTAACTATTTAACTATTGTGAAACCATTCAATTAGGATATCGGAATTTTTTTTTTTTTAATGGAATACTTTTTTACAATAGGGTGATGTAAGAATCTAATCTTTGTATTTTCTTTAAAGGTAAAAAAGAAATGCTGTTTTACAATTATTTATATGATAGAAAGGTTTGAAGCGTTCCATTTATTCTCTTTTTTAAAAAAGAGCAACAAAAAAAAGTTGCATTTTACTTTCAATAAGAAAGTGTTTTCTTTTATCCCTTTTGAATTATTTTTGAGAATATATGATAATTCTAAAATGTTTGCCATGATTTTTACGATTTTTTCTCTTCCAAAGTCTGTCTGAAAATCTTATATCAATATAAAAAAAAATAAATTAATATGAGGAGTTCTCCTACATACGTTATAAAGGATTTTTCTTTAAATCTTGATATTGATTTAAAGAAATGCATAAAAGAACGCAGATAGTAGCTAGGTGCATTTTATTGAGTGGTGTTACTTGAACTCAGCTGAAGCTATTTAATCTATTAACTGAAACATTAGGCTAAGCTATGTGATACAAACCAGTATTATCATTCCAAGTGATTAAATACTTTGCTTTACTTATAACCCGAACCAGTAGTAGACAAAGCGTCAAATGTTTTGTGGTTTGAATAGACACAACCCAATCGGCTCGGGGAAAGAGGAGAAAGAGTTGTCCACAACATTGGTGAGTACTTAAAAATTTGGATAGTAAAATTCGTCCACAACTTCCTGGCTTTCCCTAAGTATGTGTCTACTCTAATTTTGGTTTTGTGTTTTGTAAATGAAACTTTTCAAACTAATTTAAGCAAGATGCTGGAATTTATTTCTAAAAACAACGAAATAGCCCCCGTTTTTCTCTAGTCTCCTTTAAAAAATTTACAGCAAAAATTTAATAAAAACTCAAGAACCTGGCAAAAAATCCAGAAAAAAATATTTAAGTTTGCTGTTCTATTTTAGGGTATAATAAGTAACTACTCAATTCGGTCACGGTCGATTTAAAAGAGTGTATACTGTGTATACACTCTTTTAAATCGACCATCCCAAATGAATCATAATTTAGAAAAATTCTTGATTAAGGATTTCTTAATCAAGAATTTTTCTAAACTATGATTCATTTGGGATGTTGCATTTTAAGATTTGCTGGGGCTTTTTGTGAACAACAAGAGTTTCCTTGAGATAGTTCCAAACTGTCTTCTCATCAACATTTTCTTCAGCTTATTTGTGTGTGCTTGATGAAGTTAGTTATGTTATGAAGTTAATTATGTTAATTATTCTGCATGACAGTCTTAAGGTTAAAAAAAAACACTCAGTATTTTAGAGATGGGAAATATACACCAGCGTTTGGCTTTTCCATTTATGACGAATAATAATGAAAAGTAGAAACCATAATCAGCCTTTTAAAATGAATAGAAGTTTGTTAAGAATTTCACGCTAAGGTTTAAAAAAAGTCACGTTAAAGACGGTAAAAAAATAACTATATACTAATATTTTTGTACTTTTACTAAAGTTAAAAAATTGTAATACTACATATATACAAATAAGAATATGTAAATATAATACAATAAAAGACAATACGAATAAGAACTTTTGAAATTTTCTCCGTTACCTTTGCATCAGGGACAATTGAGCAAGGAATTAACAGTGGATACAAAAATAATGGCCCATTCATGACACTTTGCAGTGCCAAATATTGTGAATGAACCAATTCTTAACAGAAAAGTTTCTTTTTTTTTACCACTTCATCTTTAGTTTGGCTTTATGAAGGTCATAAAAGGCTTTCAACATTTTAACAACTAAATTGCAGAAAACTCTGCAAATCTAGTTGTTAAAATGTTGAAAGCCTTTTGTGACCTTGGATGCGAAACTAATATAGAACTTTATTTTATAAATAGAGATTTTGACCAGTTTCCTGAAAATCTTAGAGATGTGAGTGAAGAGCAAGGTGAGCGATTCCACCAAGCTCTCAAGACAATAGAAAATCATTACCAAAGACGTTGGGACAAACATGTGATGGCAGACTGTTGGAGCATCAATCGAGATGACTCAAGAAAAGTTTTTAATTAATCCCGATTATGCAATTATGAGTAAACAATATTGTCTGCAATCTTTTTCAAAACATTATCTTTTTCTAAATCTGTAAAAGGTTTGAGACTTCGATAGAATTTCGAAGTGGTGCAAACCTGTATTCAAATTAAATTTCATTTCTAGTTTCTCATCAAATCGAATATTCGACTGTTGAAAAATAATAACTGATCTCATTGCAGAACCATCTCGTTGAGAGAAAATAGGGATGCCGTTAATAGTGTTCATAAGATCTTTTATGCTTTGATTTTTAGAATTAAACACTCCAACTAGTAGAAACAGATTTCACCATTGTCTTCAGAGTTAGAATCTTCATCATCACCTGAGTTATCACTTGAAGATATTTCATTTAAACCAAAAAGAAGATTATTAGCTTCAACTGCAGCATCCATTTGGTCAACTCATGTAATTAAAATAATATATATTTTTTAATAAATTTAACAAATGATATAAGTATTAGCTTGTGTTATTCACGGTTATCATGGAATCCAATATTGCCCACCTAGCTGACCCAAGAATGCCACTTATATGGGGTGATAGTGTACACATCCCAGGGTCACCTGGTGCAAATTTTAAAATCTTTTAGGTACGTCTGCGGGAAAAAAGTGACTTTGAAGTTACAAAAATGGAAAAAATTTACCTTCTTTTTTGACATAGCAAAACCGCTATAAAATCCATACTATTAATCATAGACCAATAAAATTTGGTGGCAATGTAGCCTATGCCAATACCAAGATTTGGGTAAAAGTTTATCCCAATCCCTGCAGTATAACAAAAGTTATGGTAGTTTTAGTGTTGATTTTTTGTTAATTTTTTCACTTCCAGTGCAAAACTTTACTAATTACTGCCTATTACAAGCCCCCAGGCCGTAATGTGGCTAACACATGTGCTCTAGTTGAATATACCAACAATATTGTAAAATAAGGATTTTGATGTTCTTACCAAAATTTTTGGTTTCGGGGGTCAAAACTGTTGTTCTTCAATGAGCCCTATTTACACCATATGGACCTTTTTCTATATAAAACATTATATGACAGTACTATTAGTGCCCCATAAGCTTTCTTTTAACTAAACTACTACCTTAGAAGTTAGTTGAGACATTTTAACAGATTTTTTGATAAAAATTGTAAAAAATCTTGACATTTTTTACTCTAGTAAAATTGCGCTTATTCTACACATGGATTTAGCCCTGAGGATTTGTGAGCAAAGCAAAGAAATGTGTTGAAAACCTTTTGCATGTGATTTTTAACTGGTCAACATGTATTGTGTGTTGAAAAACCCATTTCATACATAAAATCACCTAAAAATGCCTAGAATTTCCTTTGTGTTTTGTTTTCAAAATCATTATCAAATGTACAAGTTGTAAAGTTCAATAAATTTACACTAACAGTGAATTAATTTCTAAAATTTATTCAACTCTATTCTTTTGTTGTGATATCTTCACGCTCTTTAACTTATTTGACATGACATTTAAAGCACTGGTCAGCTAACTATTCTCAAAATGAACATTTTTTCTACTCTATCATAAGATATGCTTAAATTCAGTTTCAAAGTTTTAAGTGTTTTAATTTTAGTCTTGGTCCATTTTTGCTTTTACAATGATTAGAAAAATAAAAGGGTTTTGCATAAGAAGAATTAACAATATCAACCCATCATCACTTGAATAAGAGCGTACATGATTGATTTGAATTTTGCTTTGATTTTGTACGCTGTGACGTACATATCGTAAAAAGTTAAAATCATAACATGACTTTGTTTTTGTGGCACTGAACTGAAACGTTTGCAGAAATATCCAAAATTATTAAACCTTTCACTTGAAAATCGTTGTTTGTGGTAAAAAATTTTGTTTTTCATTTTTTATAATATACAAATTGTTAGGCTGAAGTAATTGGATTGATTTAGGTAAATATGTAGCTCTACATATAGCAATATGTTATTTATTTGAAATACACCTACCTCAATGTGACGTATATGTTATTGTATTAAATTCACATTATCAAAGATGGCAGGATTCTAAAGATTATCATTATCTTGAACTCCAATCAAAATAAATCCAGGCATCTCTTATGATGACATTACAGAGAATCCTCTAGTAATGTTAATAATGGCATAGCATTGCCAGAATTCTTAATGTTTGTCTATCATATTCTTCAATTTCATATTATAGCTCAATTTGTTTAGGTACACAGCTACAATCCACTGACTCTTTAAGATGCCAAATCAGGCAAGAAACCATGAGCAGAACAGAAAGTGTGTCTGCATGCTCTGCCTTCAAAAATGTGGCCGACAGATGACTGCTTTTCAGGCTGAACGAGTTTGTCGTATTTACCAGACAAATCTTGATGGGTGTGACTCTTGTGTGCCTCAAGGTCTTTGTGAATCATGCAGAACTGCCTTAAGACGAAAAGAGGAAGGAAAGGATGTTGCTTTGCCAAAGTTGTTTGATTTCAAATCTATCCGAGTCAGAGCTAAAACACGCAGTCATGTGTGTGACTGCTTGATTTGCAAAATTGGACAGTCTAGGTTCCCAGAAAAAGCTGAACCTAATGAAAAAATGAAAGTGAATCAAATACCAGCTGTGAGATGCAGTACCTGCCTCAGCCCATTAGGTAAGGGGTTACCACATCATTGTTCTCAGTTAAAGTTCAGGGAAAATATACAAAAATTGGCTTCATTAGATCCCAAAGCTGCAGAACAGATAGCATCCAATGTGATTGAAAATAAGGTAGCATCTCCAAAAGCCACATTTCGTTTAGCAAAAGCATCTGGGGGTCATCCACTCCCTGTTACTCCAGGTACAATGTCAGCAAAAATTAGTAATAATATTATAACTTTGTAAGTGATTAATTATAAAATGATTGTTTTTGTAATTTTTGTTTGCTGGAGGTAATAAATGCAAATTTTCTATAGGGTTAAGTGCAGCAAGATCACATTCTGCCACATCAACATTGACAACCCAAGACCTCATCAATGTACAAATTAACACTGGCCTCTCCAACAATGGGATCAAAAAGTTAGTGAAAACTGTTCATCAGTCATCAGACAAGAAGATGGTTGAGCCCAACTTTTATGCCAATTTTCAAATGGCTGGTCAACAACTGAAGGAGTTTTTTACTTTTACAGACTTAAAAACCACAGATTCCAAAGGTTGTGACACAACCTATGTTGTTGTTCATTGCAAAGATTTGTCTGTTCTGGTTAGTCAAGTCATTCAATCAAGAAAAACTTCAGGTGGCTACTTTGTCAAATTAGGCATTGATGGAGGCAAAGGTTTCCTCAAGTTTTGTGTCAGTGTTATTGAGAGTTCCATAGAACAAGATAAATCGAACTCACGACCTCAAAATCAACTTTTGAGTTCCAGAGCGGCAAAAGCAACAAGTGTGAAAAGACAAATTCTTGTAGCAGTCTCTGAAGATTTGCCAGAAACTCATTCTAATATTCAAAAGGTCTGGTCACTCATCAATGCAGATGCTCTGAAATTGATTATTGCATGTGACATGAAAGTTGCCAACATTATTTGTGGACTTCAAACACACTCAAGCATGCACCCTTGTTGTTGGTGTGATATTGACTCAAAGAACCTTGCTTGCAGAGGCAGTTTAAGAACACTTGGTTCAGTCAAAAGAAATCTCAAGTCTTTTGAAAAATCGGGTGGAGTGTTGGCCAAGGCCAAAATGTTTTGCAATGTTGTTCACAAGTCAATTATCAATGGACCTAAAGATACACTGATTCTAGACATCATTCCACCAATGGAGTTACACCTTCTTTTGGGCACAGTCAATCAGCTCTTCAAAATTCTCAAAACTGTGTGGTCTGATGCTGAAAAGTGGCCAGCCATGCTTCACATTCAACAAAGCCCGTATCATGGCGGACACTTTGAAGGCAATGAATGCAGAAAATTGTTGAAAAATATTGATGTTTTACAAGATCTTGCTCAAGAAACTTCCAACACCCAAATTCTTGCTGTCATTGAAGCTTTCAAAAAGTTTAATTTGGTTGTGAATTCATGCTTTGGAAATGTACTAGAAAAGGATTTTTCTGTCAAGATTGATCAATTTAAAGCTGCATATTTGGCAATCCAACTTGGAAGCATCACGCCCAAAATCCACACAGTATTCCATCACATCAAGGACTTTGTACACATAAAACAATTGCCCTTAGGACAATTCAGTGAACAGGCTGTTGAGACTGCACATCAAGATTTTCACCAGCATTGGTCAAGATACAAAAGAGATAAAACCCACCCTGAATACAAAGGAAGGCTGTTCAGTTGTGTTGTGGATTTGAATAGTAAACACCTTTAGAAAATAATGAAAAGTTTTCATCCGTTCAGCTTCATTTTAACGGATTAATTTTACTTGTTAAAAGAGAATTTAAGCTCATAAGTAACTCATTATAATGAATTATGGTTAATTTCAAATAAAATATTTAAAACTTGTCCCAATCTTATGACAAAGTTTAGTGCGGTTTGAGAATAGTTAGCTGACCAGTGCTTTAAATGTCATGTCAAATAAGTTAAAGAGCGTGAAGATATCACAACAAAAGAATAGAGTTGAATAAATTTTAGAAATTAATTCACTGTTAGTGTAAATTTATTGAACTTTACAACTTGTACATTTGATAATGATTTTGAAAACAAAACACAAAGGAAATTCTAGGCATTTTTAGGTGATTTTATGTATGAAATGGGTTTTTCAACACACAATACATGTTGACCAGTTAAAAATCACATGCAAAAGGTTTTCAACACATTTCTTTGCTTTGCTCACAAATCCTCAGGGCTAAATCCATGTGTAGAATAAGCGCAATTTTACTAGAGTAAAAAATGTCAAGATTTTTTACAATTTTTATCAAAAAATCTGTTAAAATGTCTCAACTAACTTCTAAGGTAGTAGTTTAGTTAAAAGAAAGCTTATGGGGCACTAATAGTACTGTCATATAATGTTTTATATAGAAAAAGGTCCATATGGTGTAAATAGGGCTCATTGAAGAACAACAGTTTTGACCCCCGAAACCAAAAATTTTGGTAAGAACATCAAAATCCTTATTTTACAATATTGTTGGTATATTCAACTAGAGCACATGTGTTAGCCACATTACGGCCTGGGGGCTTGTAATAGGCAGTAATTAGTAAAGTTTTGCACTGGAAGTGAAAAAATTAACAAAAAATCAACACTAAAACTACCATAACTTTTGTTATACTGCAGGGATTGGGATAAACTTTTACCCAAATCTTGGTATTGGCATAGGCTACATTGCCACCAAATTTTATTGGTCTATGATTAATAGTATGGATTTTATAGCGGTTTTGCTATGTCAAAAAAGAAGGTAAATTTTTTCCATTTTTGTAACTTCAAAGTCACTTTTTTCCCGCAGACGTACCTAAAAGATTTTAAAATTTGCACCAGGTGACCCTGGGATGTGTACACTATCACCCCATATAAGTGGCATTCTTGGGTCAGCTAGGTGGGCAATATTGGATTTCATGATAACCGTGTATTAGTGTCATATTTGTGGCATGACAAACAAGGTGACGTAAGCATATAAGCATTACTACTTATATTTAAATAAATGCATTTACTTATAAAAAACAAATAATACATAAAAGAAAAAATGAAAAAACAGATAAAAATAAAAGCATTATTTAATGTCATTTAAATTTCATTTACTGTTATGCTAACTAAAAATGAGGAAATTTGGTTGGGATAAAAAAGTACCCCAGCCGCCAGAAACGTAAAATTGTCAATGTTGATTTACTAGTAAAACAAAAATATTATTCTAAAAGATATTCTAATGTTGCAGATCAAATTGACACAATTTGGGTTTGTGACATGTAAGAATAAACCTTTTGGGGATAGTAAAATACCCCTCCTCCGCCCTTCAAGGATTTAAAAAAGGTTTTTAGTGTAGCAAATTAACATCCATAAATATTAGTAAAATTATAGCTGAACAATTTTTGCTTTATTCTTTGAAGGATTCTCAGAAGTACCGCTTTTACAGAGGAAAAACGTAATATAAACCTCTGTTAAAAACTAAAATTTACTTTGAGCTTTCTTCCAAAAAGATTTTTTGACCGTTTTTGTAAAACATTTACAAATTTAAAAGTATTTTCCAGAACCCTGGAGAGAAAAAAAAGGAACTGGATTCCGAGCACTGGGGGGTTTAAAGCAGATATTTCATTCTGTAAACTAACCCTAAAGGTGAGTTTCCACTCATCCGTTTTAGCTATGGGAAAGGGAGAGGGATGGGAAAATTAACGTGAGAAATTTTCAAAATTAAATTACAAACTGTGCATGCTCACGTGATTAATTTTCCCATCCCTTTCCCGTAACTAAATCGGATGAGTGGAAAATCACCTTAAGAGATCACTTATTAAATATTTGCAGTGAACACCAAGGCGGAAATTATCAAATTAGTAAAACGTTAACATTTTAAATAAACGTTTACGGACCACTAACTTTTATTTCACAAAGTTTACGGACCACTAACTTTTATTTCACAACGTTTACGGACCACCAACTTTTATTTCACAACGTTTACGGACCACCAACATTTATTTCGCAACGTTTACGGACCACCAACTTTTATTTCACAACGGAGATTCGTAGTCAGATGTGTAAGCCTATTAGTATAAATACAAAGCACACAAAAGCATGATTGTGCACACTTAATAAACCAACATTTAAATTTGGAATGGTTTTAAAAATGCAATTTAAATACAAATGTTAAATGATAAAGAATTTTAGTAAAAATTTTCAATTGGTCATTTTATCAGACCTAAAAAAAAATTCCAAAATTCCTCCAAAAAAACATTTTACAAATCACAAACACAAAGATAACATTTTAAAACTATTAATAAAGTGCTGTCAAGTAAGAGATCACTTATTAAAGTCTGCAATTGTATCCTCCGCTTATTACAATCGTTTCTCCGGTGATATAGGAAGCTTCATCTGACGATAAAAAGACTGCAGCACCAGCGCATTCATCTGCTTCGCCAAATCTAAAAAAAATGTCGAAACAATTTTAAAAAAATCCAATTAGTTTTATTTCTTAAAAAAGAAAATTCGGAAGTTCAAAAGGAAAACAACATCAGGAATAAGAATACCTCTTTATCGGTACTTGGTCAAGGAATTTCGCGCTAATTTCGTCTGAAGAAGTAAACTGAAAAATAAAAATGAAGAATCAACAAACCGATTGGGAAGCTGACGTGTTTAAAAAACAGTAAGTTTAATTTTTTAAAAATAACTCACAAATGAACTAAAATCCGTCTTAATAATTCCAGGTGCCAAGCCGTTAACGCGAACACCCATCAAAGCACATTCAGAAGATAAAACCTTTACTAAACTCAACAGCGCTGTTTTAGATATCGAGTACGCACCGAGAAACTATAAACAAATCACTCTAAAACTGAAGCCTTTTGTTTTAAGTTGATCAACCTTTTAAATGATTTGTTAGTTATGCGATATTAGTATAGCAGGATACTAGCAAATAGAAAGATATCTAAATAGTCACAAAAACGATATTATACAATCAACACACACTCTGCATGGAGTAAAGATTTTGCAAAAGTTCACGAAAACTTTTGGGTTAAATAAGGAGCACTTGTAACAGTGATGTTGACTGTAATATTATAGTACAATAGTCATAAGCCAATTTTCTTTTTAAAGTTCAATTAAGATCTGAGATCTCATCTTAAAATTAGTGCTGCTCTTCGGTAACACTTGATGAAGTCAATTTATCAGGTTGAATTTACAACCGTTATATAGTCTTATTCAAATGGAATAAAACTACAAAAGGACTTTAACACATACTGGCATTGGGATAAACCCAGCAACTGATGAGACGAATAGCATAGAACCTCTAAACATATTAAAGAAATATAAAACTTCAAAAAACTAATAGCTGCGAATAAAAATTTAAAAAAGTAATACAATCTATATATACTGCACATACCTTGTTTTAGATAAATGTGGAACCGCCTCTTTTGCCAGCAAAAAACTGCATTTTAGATTTACCTCAAAAATCTTAGGAAACGAAACATAAGTACAAATAAAATTATTGAACGGACAAACATATTTGAAAACAAAATAAAATTTTGAAAAAGACGTACTTTATCCCAAGCTTCTTCAGATGTCTAAAAAAAAGAAAACGAGGAAATTTTTCATGGGGCCGAAATAAGTTCCTAAAAAATGTATATTAGAATAAAAAAAAAAAAATTGTATATTAAATTATATTATATTACATTAAAATGTCGAAATGTTAGTGTTACACCGGTGTTGATTTCACATAAATAGACTGTGATGCAATATCAACCGGCGATCTTGAAAACAAATGTTTCGCTAAGCAGCTTAATTTGTTATTTATGTACCACTTTTCTGGGTAAAAAAGTTTCTTTTCCTAAGATATCTAGATAAGATTGAAACTGAGCCAAGTATTAAAGATGGTTCTTTTGATTTACAAACAAAAAAGAGGTAAAAGGAAATAAATGGTAATAAATTTGCAAAGCATAAAGGAAGAGGATCATAAAAAATATGTTTAAAAAGAGATTAAAGTTAATCGATACAAATAAGTTAAAACTTTACTAAACGCTATCGATGCAGTCAACTACTGTTTTTTTTAAACCACCTGAGGCTACACACACACACACACACACACACACACACACACACACACACACACACACACACACACACACACACACACACACACACACACACACTGTCCTTCAAAACATTAGCAACCAAATAAAAAAAATGCTTTTTTTCTACTTTGAATACTAATTACAGCAATTTTCTTTTTTTAATTACGCTTTGAATACAAAAGATGAATATGGGATGATTGCAATTATTACAATATTAATTTAACAGAGATGAATATGGAGTGTTGCAATTATTACAATATTAATTTAAGATCGCGTATATATGCTGTTTTGGATTATAATGGCAAGAAACAAGTATAATTTAGCTTTTCGAGAACGTATTTGTAAAAGATTACAAGAAAGGAGTCAAACAAAAGGAAATCGCAACGAAATACTCCATTAACAAGCTAATTGTATGTCGAATAATCAAACGATTTAATAAAGGTAGTCCTTTAGAAACAGAACATAAGGGCGGAAGACCACTCAAAACATGTCGTTTCACCGATCGAAAAATTATTCGTCATGTTAAAAAAAATCCTTTTGACAGCGCTTATGATACTATTAAAAAACTGAAACTTTCCGTGTCTCCAAATACAGTTTGTAGACGGTTACAACTTTCAGGACTTTTGAGCTTTAGAGCAGCAAAAAAACCTTTCATTTCTCAGAAGAATAGAAAAGCTAGAATTGAGTTTGCAAATTCTCATAGAGACTGGACTATAAATGATTGGAATAGAGTACTCTGGAGCGATGAATCAAAGTACAATTTGAAAGGTCCTGATAGAAATTTAAAGGTGCGTAGACCTAAAGGTAAACGCTTAGATCCTAAATACACAAGAGGAACAATCAAGCATGGTGGTGGAAAAAGTGCAATGGTTTGGGGTTGTTTTTCTGGTTTAAGTGGAGTTGAACCTATTTATAGAATAAATGGCATTATGGATCAGTATGTTTATCGTGATATTCTCAAGGAAAAAGTGGTTCCTCATACTGATAATAATATGCCTCTTTTATGGACATTTCAACGAGACAACGACCCCAAACATACCTCTAAACTCGTTAAAGAATGGTTTGAAACAAATCAAATTAAAGTAATGAAATGGCCAGCTCAATCACCTGATCTCAACCCGATAGAAAATTTATGGTACCAAGTTGAACTTTCCCTAAAACACAAAGGACCCTTCAAAAACGCCGATGAGCTATGTAAAGCTATTGAAACCACGTGGAATGAGATTACACAAGAAAAAATAAACAAACTCGTAGAGTCTATGCCGAGAAATGTTCCTTGATCCTAAAAAGTAAAGGATATGCCATTAACTATTGATATTAACATTTTTTAGGGTAGTTTTAAAAAAGTTGCTAATGTTTTGGAGGACCACGTTTTTGCGTTAAAATACCAATTTTTTTTTCAAGTTTTCTTATTGTGTTAAAATCTTTTTTCTTATATGCTACATTAACCATTTTTTTCATTTAAAGCGTAATTAAAAAAACAAAATTGCTTTAATAAGTAATCAAAGTAGAAAATTTTTTTTATTTTATTTGGTTGCTAATGTTTTGGAGGACAGTGTGTGTGTGTGTGTGTGTGTGTGTGTGTGTGTGTGTGTGTGTGTGTGTGTGTGTGTGTGTGTGTGTGTGTGTGTGTGTGTGTGTACAGACGACTCTAAAGCGGACATGAGTGCTAAAGATACAATTAATAACCAGCCTTGTGGAGTTTATCAACTCACCTGTATGACATATCTGAGGGATATGTCATAAAAGTTTATCAACTCACCTTTATGACATATCTGAGGGATATGTCATAAAGGTGAATTGATAAACTGCACAAGGCTGTTCTGCTGTGAGCGATATTTATGCTAAGAAATCATTAACATGTGATGAAATGGCAGACTGCAGTTCTAAAAACATATATTTGAAAGTTTTGAATTTTAATTTTTTCGAACATTTTTAAAAAGTTCCAATGAAATTTTCACGCAACCTTTCAGCGTTGAAGAAGCCATAGTAGAATGATAATTTCGACACATTTGGGTATTTTTGCATAAAATTCTTTGCAAATAACTTTTCTAAATAATGGATTTATCACTTTGTCCTATTTACATACAAGTTAATAACCGGAATATTTTCATCATGCGCGCATGTCTAAAAGTAATAAGTTTATGTCTTAAGTAACAATGTACTAAAAAATTTAGTGTATATTATTAAAATTAACAAATCACATTTGTGAAACTAGTCTCTGCGATTAGATTTAGTACAAACCCAAGACCTATTTTTATTTTTTTCTCTTCACTGAAAAAGGAAGAATAAAAAATGTTGCTCGTGTAAGATTAAATGGAAAATTGTTAAAAGCAACTATCAAGAAATAAAAAACCGAGGTTACATAATATCTTAGAAAACTACTTTTGAGCCCTACTACTGCTTTAGAGAAAAAAATTTTATGAATACAAAAATATGAAAGTACAAAAAAATATAAACATTACATCCAATAGCGGAGTAGTGACAGGATTTACAGCTGCATTAGAAACAAATATATCAAGTTTTCCAAAGTCTTTTAATACCTGAGAAAATAAAGAAAACGAATTCTCGAAATAAAGTATTTATAGTAAGATAAGAAAAATCCCACATTTTTAAAGAAAATTTTTTTAAAAAACTAAAAAGTAAAAGACCACCTTTTCTATGAGATTTTTTCTATCTGAAGCTTTTCCGACATGACAAACTGTTCCAATGACGTCAAGGCCTTTCTCCTTCATTGCTGATACTGCTTTGTCCACATTCTTTTCCTTTCGACTGCTTATCAAAACCTTTGCTCCATTTTTAGCAAGGGACTCAGCAATAGAATAACCAATGCTAAATAGTAACAACAAGAAAATGTCAAGGCCAACTCTTTCAATTAGAGGAGAAACATACTGAAATTGGTTGTAATCAAACTTTTTACAAAATATAAACATATTTAGTAATATGCAATTGAATGAGGTTGTTATTGTATGGTCTTAAGCTGTTTTGACTATTTAATTGTTAAGGTTCCAAACAGATCTAAATGTTAATGGTATTGAGCAGCCTTTTACTCTTTCATAAAAACAGAAAAGGTAAAAAAAAAGTTATTCCAAAAACTATATTTTTCCCCAACATTACCCGTTTGTTGATGCCGTAACTATTGCGACTTTTCCTTCGAGTCTTGGTTTTATTGATACTGTTGACACAGAGCGAATGCAGGTATTTGCTGCAGATTTCAACATTCTATTTATCTTAACAAAGAATTACTAATACCAATAAAAATGATTTTGAAAATGACTACCTTTAATATTTCGAAGTTAATAAAACTTATAATTTAAGTTTGTAAAAAAGATAAATTATGATAAATTATGCATGTTCTTAAGCCATCGCATCTTTGCTAAGGAATTTCAGTAAGATACTGCAGTCATCTTCGAGATGGTAAGAATAAATATAACATCTAAAATTTACTTTTAACAATTCTTTGATTCTTTTACTAAATCACATTTCATCTTTATGAATCTACAGACTTCTACTTTATGTGTTTGTTTTAAAATAGCGCAATAAACAAGCGCAATAAAAATGAATTTCTTAAAAATTTATCCAGATCTATTTAAAGGAAAAAAACACAGAAAAATGTTTCTTTGTGTTTTAACTTATTGTAAAGCATTTAATGTCAATTTAAATTAAGGAACACAATATGCTAAATAAATTACAATTATAATTTACAATTTCTTTGAAATATGACAAATTTAGTTTTCTTTTCAACTACAATTTCAACAACAAAATTTTATTAAATTAAACATAAAAAGAAAAATAGCATAGACCACTGAGCATTGAATCTAAAAGTTAAATTCACAGGGGGTGCTTTCAAGATATTGAGATACATTTGAAAATTAGTTTTAAAAGTTTAAAAAAATAATGATAAAGAGTTAAAAAGCCTATAGAAAAATAAAAAAAGTAAAAACTTATGTAAAAATATTAAAAATTTCTTTTAAGGAAGACAAAAAAGAAAACTTTTGTTTTGTAAATCAAAGTGTTATGATAAAAATAATTCTTCGCAGGTTTGGTCCAAAACCCTAAAAGCAATTTGAAATTCACATAATGCATAGGAGTGACAGCCAGATGAAAGGAATTCCGCCATCAAATCAGATATAAATATGAGTTCAACATAAATTTTTGCTACATCATTTGGTGACATTTTAAGGAAAATTAATACTAGTAATGGAAGCAAATCATCAGCACTAACAGCAATCTTTGATCTATCAGGATTGAGATTGTTACGCATCCTCAGCTCTTCAACTTTTTTAACAATTATTCTCAGGGCTGTTGTTAAACACTGCATTTTCTTAAGCGGGCTATAGTGAGAGAAAATAGACTTAATTGTGCTGATGGCTGCACTAAAATGCAGTTCAAATGAATCAAACTCCTCATTTGATGCTATGCTCTCAGGAGTAACGCTTCTATTATTTGGTTTATTAGATATAGAGTTTCTACATTTTCTAAGAATTATTGGACTGTGATCAGGTGCATTTTCTTCTAAATAAGTCAAGATCTGATCTTCATACTTTGCACTTTTAACAGTTTTGGATCCAACATCCTCTTTTAAAAGTTTGTTACCTGATCTAATTAAATCTGAACTTGTTCCTTCATCATCTAAAGATATTCCATTGCTCATATTTCGATTCAGGACCTTCTCTTTGGATTTCTTAATGGTTTTTTTAATGGCTTTAATAGAATCCATTTGCTTCAAATAGGGCTTATGATCACTATTATAGTATTCTTCCTCTTCAAAATCAGAAAACAAATCGTCACTTTCTTCCAATATAGAAGAAGCGCAGTCAACATCATCTAATGAACTCTCACTACAAGATATGTTTTCATCAGACTCAAACAATGATAACCACCATTCTTTTTTAATTTGCAAGCCAAGCTTACAAATTTCAATTTGTTTTAATTTAAACATTCTTCTTTTAAGGGACTGAATATCTTCTGCATATGCCATACGATAGAGAAGTATCAGATCTCTTCCAATTCGATTATAAAAACATTTTTCATAACATAAACGTATCTTCCTTTTAAACATTAGATGAGTGTCAGTAAAATAATGTGACAGCATCTCAGTGATATGATACAGATGAATCATAATAAGATTTTTCTGATCATCAAGGAAATATTTATTAAATTCAACATCATTTTCTCCTACAATCAGGTAATCTTTATATGATGTCATAAACTGTGTTGAGTTTAGAGTAGAACTTTTAACTGATCTTAAGACACTTCTACATTTCAATTCTAACTTTTGATAGAAAGTCCTAAACATTTGACCAACAGGATGATTGGTATTATAAATCATTGAGCTTAGTCTTTGAGTCAAGGTTTGCCATTCAGGACAAGTTTGCAAACCATCCATTACTTAAAAAAGTAAAATTATTTAGTTAAAAAGTATTTCATGAAACCTTTTAACAAATTCTTAAGTTCTGCATTTATGCATAGTAAAAACAATGTGAAGGATGTAATTTATAAATATAAAATATACAGGGGATTAAAGTGAAAGATGACAATACTGTGTAAGAAAACAAGTAATAGACTTTCTTATGGTTTACCTGTTTTATCAAAAACTAAACTTACCATCTGTGGTTCTCTTTCCTTCAATTGTAAATTCTTCTCCACAAGACTCAAGACCTTTTTCTAAATCATTTATCACATTTTGTATGCATTCTCTGACGCTCAGTGCACGTAACTTAAAGTAAAACAGTGTAAAGTACTCAAAATTAAATTACTTCATGTAAACATTTTTCTCTAAATACAATAAAACCCACCTTAAAATAAGTTTTCCTTAAAAGGATTAGGGGTTTCCTTAAAATAATAAAAAATAATAGTTTGTACCCTATAATATTCCTAAACTTACAGTTATTTTACAGAAAATTCACTAACTTGTGAATCTCTATTGTTGAAATTGGAATATTGTTTTTTTTTGAGCTGAAAGTCCCACCTATAAGCAATGAAAGTCCCACCTATAAACAATTAAAGTCCCACCTATAAGGGATTAAAGTCCCACCAATAAGGGATGAAAGTAGGTACATTTCACTGTCTAGAATTGCAACATCCTCAGAAAAAAATTGATTTGAAATTGTTGAAACTTCTGTTTTTGTACCATAAAATACTAGTTAGAAAAATACTTATCAAATCTGATCTACTGGGAGCATCCACATGAAAATTGGTGGATATGTAAATAATATCTATGTTAATAAGTAGATAAATTTTATGCAAATATCTTGCATGGCTGTTGATTTATTTATACTTTAATGTTAATTTTCATCTAATTTTAACACTTTTTTGTCCAAAACATTTTTCACTAATCAATTTTCTACAGAGACAATATCAAAGGTATGTTTTTATAAGACATTTGTATATAATTAGTTAGTGAAAAATGTTTTGAACAATAGATCATTGTATTCAATCACAAGATAAAATGTTTAATGATTTACTAAATGAAAATTTTTAGTAAGATTTGATTACAGCTAACAGATTACAGAGATAGTAGTTAGCTAACAGATTACAGAGATAGTAGTTTTCTAAGTAAATATGTATTTTATGCAAGGGATATAAAGAATGCAAAAAGAGAGAAAATCTAAAAAAAAAAAAAAAAAAAGATTTACTTTCTTCAAAACATTTATCAAATTACATGCATGGTTTCTTGGCAAAATTCTTGAGAATAAAAAGGATTTTCTAGTTTTAAATAAGTTTCAGCAACAAAAAACAAAACTCTAGTAAAGAAAAATCTTTCTTCTCTAAATTGATTCTATGTTCTTACTTTTTAATTAAATTAAAACAGAGAAGTGGTTTTATACAGCTGACCAATCTTTGGGCAAACTCTGGATACCTGATTTATCATTTTTACCTGATCAGGTGATGATGAGAAACCTGGTGTTTTGCTTCAGCTACTTGTTTACTGAACAAGTCTAAAGATATATTTTTGTAACAAATAATTTCTTCCAGGTTATGAAAGACAGCATAGACTTTAGGAATCACACTTTCATTTCACATTGCAAGATAAGATACTCTGAACTAATCAGCCTTTCCAAGACATCATCTTCAGGTTAAAGCCAAAACATCCACTCATCACTTGGTTCATTTTCTTTAGGGTTTCAATAACCCCAAACACTTGCAATGCTGAACTTCTCTCAGCTAGTTGCTGAAGAGCATCCACGATTAATGACTAGTTTTTGAAACTCATTTCCTTTGAGCTATTCACCATCATCAGCCATCATCATCAGGTAGGAATTCTGCTGAATTTTTAAAGATGCATCTTTTTAGAATCTGGAACAAGTTGTTTAGAACATCCCAAAAAATTTGTAACTCAATTAGAGCAATGATGTCCAAGATTAAGGTTTCATCAGATCCATTAATGATTGGGATATGAACAACATCAAGCTTTAGCTAACACACTTTCTGAAACCAGGAAAGACCTCAGAGTTTTCAAGATTTTCAAATCCATTCCATTTTACACCATGTGCAAAAATGGATGCTTGGGTGTCTCTGGAATCCTAGCAGAATGCTTGCCATTTTCAAATCACAAGAAAAGATTGGCTAGACATCTTTAACCCCATTGAGAGACTGAACATTCTTAAGTCTTAAGTAAACTCTCTACAACAACATCTATTTTTGATGTTTAAAGCCACTGTATTTTTTGAGTCAAAAGTCACTTCTGAGTAGGGAACTTCTCTAAATCTTCAGTAAAAGGGTTCCTGTCAACTACCCAAGACAAAACTTTAGAAAGCTTTTTCCACCATCAATGCCGAGCTTCACAATGTAGTCAAATGAAACATTCCTCGATAGTAGAGCTGTTTTTAAAACACCAGCCAAATTCTTGTAGCAAACAACTGTATTGCCTGAGGTGTCACCAATATCAGAGTGTGATTTCATTTTAGAGTAAGTGGGACCTGAATAAATTATTAGATGTTTATTTAGTGAATATACATTATTCATATTAACAATGCAACTAAAACAAGTAAGAATTGTCCTAATGTTGCAATATTCATCAAATTATCAATTACCTGTCAGAAGCCTTAAGCATTTTCTTATGCATGGCAAGCACACAACTTTCCTATTTCCATCTTGATCTCATCCCTCATGAGAATAGCTTGATTAGGCATTTTGATTCTGAATTTTTCACCTAATATGAAGAATGGTTGTTTTTTTAAAATGATTTGAAAATTAGAAAATGTCCGCAAGAAAAAAGAAGTTGATATTTGCAATCCCTAAGGAATTCTTAAATTATCTTAATTTTAAATTATCAAAAAAATTTGTTTTAGCAATCCCAAAGATACACTCTCATTTTCCAGAAAACAGGCACTAATAAATATTATTAAAAAAAAAAGCGACCAGATAGAGATTTTTAAGCACAATTAACAATCTGGCAGTGAAAAGTGTTTTGGACAAAAAATGTTAAAATAAGATGAAATGAACATTGATAAAGTAAAAAATCAATAACAATTCAAGATATTTACATGAGTTTTTATGCTGCTAATAAGTCTGATTTAATAAGCATTTTTCTAATTTGCATTTTAAGGCACGAAAACAGTAGTTTTGACAACTTTAAAGTCAATATAATTCTGATGATATTATCATTGGATTTCAAAATTTGCATTAATAAACAGTGGAATGTGCCTACTTTCACCCCATATAGGTGGCACTTTTGAGTCAGCTCAATGGACAAACCCTATTTTTGGCAACAGTGGTCTGATTTGAGAATAGTTGACAACAGGGATAGTGCTCTAATTTGATAATAGTTGCCTGTTTATAAAGAGGTAAAAGAAAATTTATTATTCATAGTTAGGAATACCTTTTGATCAACAACAAACTTCAGCAATTTCTTTTCATCTTGAGCTCGGTTATACAAACTTAAATAATGGCGGCAAGAACTGTTTAGCTCACTTATGTTGTTTAAGAAAGGTAAACTGTTTTTTACAGTTGCTCTAAAAACTATAAGAGTTTCAAGTTTAGAAAACTTGATGTCTCTCAATTGACGGGCTTCTGATAGCTGCTGAGCTAGTTCTGCATTTGATGCTGTTTCAATTAAATCTTCTTTGAGTGAGTTAACCCTTTTCTGTGCATCATCTACCTTTTGAGACAAAAATAAAAATTTTCAACTATTAAAAAGCTAATTTATGCTGGACTTAATTGACACACATCTTTCATCAATCAAGTAAAACTGATTAATACAATTTTATTTACTAAGATTTGTGGCCTTGAGTTAAACTAAACTCATTATTAGTAAAATTTAATTGATTGTACATTAAGGTTATAACATTTTTACAGCTTCACGTTCCTGTTTCTTAACTCAATAAACTTTTGCCTAAAAACAAACAAAATAATTTTTATTCCAATATCTTTTTGGAAAACTTCCCTCTGAAATCAAAAAAATTAATTTTTTGAATGCTGATTAAATGTTTAGCGCACTTAAGATTAGATTATAATACTTTTGTTAAAAGTGAAAGTAAGAAATTTTAGTTATTTTAAAATCAAAATTTATTTATTTCATCTATTTGAATTACAATAAGCAAAAAAAAAATTAACATACATGCATTAACTAAATTTTTTAAATTAAAGCAACCAAAAAAAAAAACTTGAAAAAAAAGACTGCTCATAATTCTAGCATGCTTTCAATGAAATTAGATTTTAAGGCAGAGTTGAAAAACAATGTGTATGTCTGTCATTATTCTTGATACAAAGTTCAGCCTTTCTTCTGATAGAATTGAAACAACTTTTAATGGCTGTAGTTAAAATTCAATTGGATAACAGACATCTAACTGGCCACTGGAGTGACTGAATGTTGTTTTCTTAAAGTCAAGTAACTAATTTTCTTGCTTTGTGGCATGGAGGATTATCATGTTGGAACAATCATTTTGGTTCTTCAAAAATGTCCTTAATCAGAATCGAACAGTTCTTAAGCATCTCTATTAATCTATGTTAATCAATTAATCCATTACTTAAGAAGTGGAGCCCATGGCCTTCTTTTGCGATTTTTTCTTGAGATTCTGTAAACACTATAATTATTGGTGATACTTGTCACACTGGGATACCCCAAAGGCTTTTTTCTGCAGTACTAATAGTTTCTTTATACTTCTAAATGGTTCTTAATCCACATAAACAGGGTAAAAACTTGAGAGCTTAAAGCTCATTACAAATGAAACCACCAAGATGTATACCTAGCTATTGTTTAAATTATGGCATAACTAGTTTTTTCCCCACACTTTTTGGCAAATTTTTTAACAAAACTAACCAATTGAATTTTAACTACAGCCATTAAAAATTTTACACCAAAAATCAACTTTTTTTTAAACTTAGTATGAAATATAAGATGAAATTAGATAGTAGTCAAAAATCATAACAAAAAGGCAGCACTAAAAAATTAATTGGAGTGTAAATGTACTAAAATTGTGAGTGTTTTTTTTTTTAATCATCTGCAATTACTGTTTTACTATTACTTTTTTTTGAAAAAAAAACAAAAAAAAACAATACATCATACTTAATTTTTTTCTTTCTTTCTTCCATTTTATTTAACATGTTTTAATTGATACATAATAAAAAGATTGAAAAAGAAAGAACAAACTTACCACCTGAAATTCAAACTTAAAGAAAAATATTGCAATTTAATTCTTAAGTGTGATAAACTTTTGATCAGGATTGTAATTATTATGTAACATGCATGTTTTGTAACACACACGCACATGCACACACACACACACACACACACGCACACACAAACAAAAAAAAACACAAGAACTTGCAAATGTTCTAATGTTCTATTCTTTTTGTAACACTGCTTATTGCTCAGAAAAAAAATCAAAATTGTAGCTTGTTGTTTCTACAGAAAGTACCCTGCATCACTGTAGCATCCTACACACAGTATACTTCATGGTAAGTTGAGTATAGAGGCTTCTGCTTTTACTGATTCTCCGTTGAGTGCAATCTTTTTGATAAGGTATTAACACTTCAGACAAATTCTTGAAATCATTTTCATTATATAACTGATTAATAAATCAACAGAAAATGCTCTTTTTTCTCAAAGAATCTCAACACCTGTGTTGAGCTGATACTAAAAGTAGATTTATTTGGTTTCATTTACAAACTTTTATACCAGTTGAGATGCTAACAATTATTCAATATTTGGAGACATACAGTTACAACAAAGTTCTTCATCTATCACCAGATGGAAAGTAACAACTGTCAAACTGTGGTTTAGTAACACCTTAGCATTAGTTGTACCAGAAATAATGACTTTTATTGCACTCCATAAGCCGTTTTTAAGTACAATTACTTGATATTCATTTTCCTTAATGTGTTTGTCATCAACATGTAGAGACCATTTTTCCATCTATAATTTTTCAACCAATTCTTCCTTCAATTTAACAGCCTTTCTAAATATTGACTTATAAACTGCTGCTTGATTTGTGACCAAGTTAAAATGTCAATATCATCATGCAATAATTATTTGGATACTTTAGCCACTTTTTATTGATACTCTTGTGAATGTGACCAAGTTGGTTGAAACTTTATTCTTGTTGTATTTTCTGGCTGGTAGACAAATACTTTCATCTTTATATTTGCTGTCTTCATACTTAGCACAATTAGATACAAGATACTAGATATAAGATAATAGATACAATACCAGAAGATAATGAAGCTGATTCAGTAAACACTTTTAGTCTTCTTGAAGAGTAAAATGTTTTCCAACTTGCAATTTGAATTGACACTACTTTTCACATGTAGATAGTAAAGTTGTTTATCTTCTGTGAATAACTATTGGATATTAACTTTTGTAACATCAAAAATTTAGAGGAACTTTAATGAAACTTTAAAGAAATTTGATTTGTTCTTTTATTGTTTTTATAAAGAAGTTTATCCGTTTATGATACAAGACACAATTTATTTGAAAAAAAAAAAATTAAAATGTTACAACCATATTGTACATTCTGAAGAAGTAAAATACTAAAATATTCAAAGTAAAACTTTTAAAAATTACATAGAAATGAGAACCTAATGATAATAAGAGGAACTAATAACTATTAACTATAAATACTCTTAAAAGATCTTTCTAGCCTAAAAAAATTATTTTCAGCAATCCTTGAAAAAAACATTGAATTAAATCATTATAAAAATTAAAGTATTAAGAGAATATTTCAAAATTTTATTTAAATTTTTTCTAGATGCATAAGATAACATTTTGCTATAACAAAACACAAGAGCATAACTTATAAATAAGGTCATGATGCAATAATAATAAAAATCTGATGCACATAAGTTAGTCTTGTTTGTTGGGTAAACAAATTTAAAACTATCTTTAAACAGCTAACAGCAGTGCAACTCTGGCTCAACATGCAAGTGCATCCATATTTTACATTTGTACTATCAGTTTATATCTCTGAACCAAACAAAAGCAGCCAGAACTTAGAAAAACAATTAAAAAATTTTAATTGCTTGATGTATTTTATATCAGTATAGATGTTCAATTGACCAAGAATATATGTATGACCCAGTGACTAAAAATATACATCAGCTTAGATAGCTTTAAGTTAAATAAAAAAAACTTTTTCATTTTCAATTTTAAACTTAAAGTTAATGTAATGAATGTTAAGTGCATCAATCTGACACTGAATATTGAACAATAAACCTGGAGGAAGGGAGGGCAGGGTTGGGCAGGTGAGATGACCAAGAAAATTTTATTGTTGTAATTGCATTACATAAAGTTGGGAGACAGCAAACAGACATTTTTAACATTTTTAAATCTTTGGTTATCAGTTTGTGTATCACACTATTATACTGAAATAGGTACTCAAGGTAATAAATATTGATAAAAAAGTGGTTGCATGCAAATTGTATAAACTCCAGAAATAATCCAATCATGAGTAATAGAACCAGAAGAAGTTTCTAAACTATATCAGGAATAATTCTGTATTAACAAATCAATAAACAATTGATTTATTCATTTTAATAAACAAAAAGATTGGTTTTATCAAGGTGTAATTCAATTCATTCACAGACCTCAGAGAGGTTATCATCCAGTGTATGTGATAATTTGATGTCTTATATGATTACCAGAGCCACATTTTTGTGCTCAGGGTGTGAAGACGAGTGCAAAATCAAGATTTCTGAAAGTCAATCGGGTTTCTGAAAACTCAAATTTAAATCTGAACTACAAACTGTGGTCAATATTGGATAGTACTTATGTTATTAATAACATTTAAAACTCAACAATAACTAAAAATTGCTTAGTTACATATGAATAAGATATTTTAGTAATATTCAAAAAGACTTCTTTGTAAAACGTACAATTTTTAGTTATTTATGCAACAAACTTTTTTCTGTTTCTGTGATTTCAATCAAAAATAAGATAAAATCCATAAAGATAAGCATAACTTTGATGAATTCCAAAAATTTTGATTGAAAAAATCTGATAAAAAAAATTTGAAAAACTTCTGAAAACTTTTCCAATAACTCTAGAACTGCTTGAGATTGAAAACTCAAAGTTGGTAAAAATTAAAAAAATCAAAGTTGATGAAAATTGAAAAGTGGTTAAACAAAGCACAAAAATATTTCTTAGAACTTATCAACATTCTTATTGGATCTTTAAATATACTCGCTGCCCCAAATACTAGACAAAAAATGTATTTTCTGCTACTTTTATTGGACTGAACAGTGCAGTTGTATGATTAATTTTAACTAAAAGTTTGAGTAAAAAATTCCTTTATGAAATTTTTTGTTCAAATATTCAAGGTATGGTTGTTTTTTTATTTGAATAATAAATATGTTTTCTTTTTCTTATATATATAACTAAACAAGAGTAATTCTAACGCCTCCACATGAGAAGGATTATCCCACCACAGTAATCCCTAGCTCAAAGTAAAAAGTATTTTATGTAAAAATTAGAAGTACATTCAAATTTAATCCAAAAGTTAATGTAATTGTGAAAATTTTAAATTAAAACCAAAACAAAATTCAAAAGCACTAGATTCTGTCTACAAACCAGACACTTGAGTGCTTAAAGTGAAAAAAAAACTACCTAAGTGCACTGTGCAAACATTATTTTACTTCTTGGCAATTAAATTCAAATTGTTTTTCACTCTCTTAAGACAAGCTTAAAAGACTTCAAAATTGAACCACAAATGATAAAAAACTGCAATGTTTGAAAACTCAAAATACCTCTTAATAAACCCACTTCAATTTTCAATATCTAGTGCTGTTGAAAATATTATTCAACCAATGCAAGTCAAATAAGGAATATCATCTATGCTATTGTAAAGAGAAAATATCATCTATGCTATTACAAGGGGAAAAGGAAAATGAAAAATTACACAAATAGCACTTTTTTCCTGAATATTTACAAAAACTCTTTAAACTAAAAAATGCATCTAAGAATAGTATAAGACTGCAAAAAATGTATATATATATACATACATACATATATATATATATATATATATATATATATATATATATATATATATATATATATATATATATATATATATATATATATATATATATATATATATATATATATATATATATATATATATATATATATATATATATATATAGTTAAGAAAGTATTTACATTGGATTGTTGATAAGTGTCAAGAGACACTTTGCTTCCCCCAATGTTAAAGTGATAAGGTTTGAAACACTAAAGACATTTCCAAGCCTCATTAAGAAGCAACCAAGAACTGCCTTAACTCATGAGAAGTTGTTCACAGTTAATTCTGTGTCCAACAGTCAAACAAATAATTCTATTAGTCTTCAACAAATTGAGTAATTTCAAAGCATACCAAGAACACATTCAAAACTTATTACCCAGCATCTGTGATATCAAGTTTTTGGACTGGTTTCTGCAAAATACCTCCAGTTTTCAGGCCTGGTCATAAAGTTGGCTTCAATAAGTAAATTCAAATCCTGAAGAAATATGTCAAGCTCTGCTTAGTTGCCAACTACCCTCTTGCAATCCAATAAAATGGAGATCATGCTTAAACTTCAAAGAAGAATCAAAAGTGGCTTCAAGATAATCTGCTAAAACACTGGTCAAAAGAGCTTTAGCTGCCCAGCTAACTGGAATTGTATCCCTTAAACTACTAAATCTGAGGATTCATTGAGTCAAGAAATTATTGAAATCCTCACAGCTATATCAACGCTCTGTAGGCTGTTATCAAGAAAAAGTGGAATAAGATGCCCATGTAATACATCCAGACCACATGTTTAGGAATCAGAGCATATTGCTGAAAATTTTGGCGAATTTCAAAACAAAGTTTTGTTTTAAAAATTTATTTTATCTGCAGAAAGAATTTTTACAAAAGTTGCTGTTTCATTTGGTATTGAAATCATTACTAAGCCGTTTGCGCCAAGGGTTTTAATTGGATGGATTTCTGAAAATCGTTGAATATTTTTTACAACATGTATAAAAAATAAACATTTACAACAAACAAAACATATTAAAAAATAATTTTAGACAATGTTTGTTTAAACAAACAACAGGTACTATATAGGAAGCTATTTATTATGGCAAAAAGCATATTGTTCGTTTAAAGAACATCAAAAATATATTTTTCTATACAATCAATCACTGAATAAATAAATGTACAGCAATACTTATTTAACTAAAGTATAACAAGTATTTTTGTTCTTGATGAAATATGGATGTCAAAAAAAGAGTTTGAAAAAGGGATAGAATAGCAATTCTACAAACATCAGTTAAATTCACTTATCATATAACATACTCTATCCAATTACAACATACTCTGATGAACCATGAATTAAAGAAAACAATACAATGATTGTAAGAAAACAAAGACTAAACTTACAGATATTTGACTACTAAGAAATAACACAGCAGAAAGGATCCAATGACAACTGCTAAGTCTGAAAAAACAGGAAAAGTAATAATCAGAACTGACGAATGTGTTAAAAACATGCCAGAAGACATAAACCTTTGAATGAAGAATCAGAATTAATGGTGCAGATCAGATAAAACCAGAACAACTACCAAAAAAAAAGCAACAACAACAAAAAATAAATCAACTGTTTCTAAGGTCTACCCAAAGCGTACCAAATAACGATAACTGGAAAAATGGAAGACAAAACTAAATAGCTGTGAAAATGAAAGATAAAAAAGCCTATGTCGAAGTTGCTAAATCTTTTATAAACATACTGTAAGATTAACCTTAGTTAATAGAAACTCTTTTGTAATAAGTTGAAATAAAAAGTTTTGTTTACAACATTATTTTTAAGTTTTAAAATGAAATTAAACAAAATTACCAAGCAATAAATAATTAAATATTAAAAAAAAAATTACTAAAGTTGTAAAAGCAAACAAAAAATAACCTTGGTTTTGAAAAATAGAAAATAGAATAAAAAATAGCAATCAAAAAAGAAGTAATTGAAAGTTAAATGTTTCTGGTATTCTAATATTTTATCAATTTAATCAAAAAGTATTGCTCTATGCATGAAAAATTTATATTATAAAGGAGAAATGTTGGTTAGGAAAAAGCATCACACACAAATATACCAAGGCAGATATATTTATATCTGTTCAGTAATTAAAAGATAAGTTGATACAGAAAAGAGAGACAAAACCACAAAGTTTCTAAGAAAAGCTAGCAGAAGCCCTGACAGCTTTGTAAGAGGAAGAAGGAAACTCGTTTAAGAAAAGCAAACAGAATATTGACACAATGACACTTTAAACATCCCCTCATTTCATCATTAAACCCCCTTATGCACTTAAAATTAATTCTTATAATCACTCACAATCACAGCCTTCTTGTACTCATTATAACATTCTCACAAGATATAACTATTAAGCTGAAGCTGAAAAAAATATATTAACATTTATTATCATTAAGCTGTACCTCTTGTCTTATCAGTGTCTCTGCTTTTATTACATCAGATAACAGTATTTCAGCTAATTCTTTAGTAATCATTTTTGTTTCTGTTAAAGTTTCAATTGAAGGTGCAATTTCAGAATCTCTTATGTTTCTCATTTGAGAAAGGTAGTATTCAGCAAGCCTCGAATGCACAAGGGTTTGGTCATCTAGTTGAGATATGGATTTATTTTGAGTGTTTAAAGCTTTTACAACACATTGAAGATCTCTAGGCTGAATAACAATCTTTGATAAAATATAACAATGCATCATACGGAATAAACTTTGTTCAAATTGATATACTTTTTCTTTTCTGATATCCTAAAAAGAGTAAAATAATAGATAATAATTCTAATTGCTTAAAAACTAAACAAAGGAAAACATATAATACCAACATTAATTTTTAGTTCAGGAAAATAAACCTTTATAATTAACCTCATTTAATTCAGCCAAAGGATTGTTTTCAATTAACTGTATAGCAATTGTAAACAGCTCATCAATATCATCATCGAAATCATAGCAAGATGCAGCATTACCAAAAACAGAGTAAGTTGTTGGTGTACTATCACCTAAAGAAGTCAAAGAAATAATAAGAGTTCTAAAATTCATACAACCACTTAAATTAATTTACAATAGTAAGATAATACTTGTATTAAAAACATAATAATAAACAGAATAAAATAAATAAAAATCAACTGAATAATCTTGAATATCGCATCTCTCAAACATCCCTAATTATTTGAAGAGTCCAAATCAGTTTTTCTGTCTGTGCTGATAGGATAGGGTGGGGTAGAACATCCTTCTAAGACTTTTTTAAAAATATATTTTAATAAATATCAAAACTTTTAACCTACTATGCTCGATTAATATATATTGTATAGCTTTAGGTTCTGTATACTTCATAACAATTACTATTTTTTAATATTTCATTAAAAAAAAATTGTGCAAAGGAGCAACTTACCAAAAAATTTTCCACAAATTTTTCATTTTTTGGTGTTTTTCAGTACTCCCATTTCAATGTAACTTTCTATGTGTGATAGTGGGTTTTGTTAGAAACTTTCTATGGTGTGATAGTGGGTTTTGTTAGAAACTTAAGAAGTTTTTTTTTTCAATTTATGAAGTTTTAAACATGAAAAATCAACAATTAGTAGTATTTTCTTGGCGCCCAGCTTTTAAGACATTTTCCATAACTTCTGCATCAAGAGATTTGTGAATTGATTGAAACTGAGGCCAATATCTGCAAACATCTTTCACATGTTTTAATGTTGAAACTTTTCTTTGAAATATCAATCAATTTTGGCTGAGATTTAGTTGCAGCACAATCTTTTGTTTTTTCTTATTCGGATTTATCTCTTTATATTTATTTTGAATTTATCAATTATCAATTACCAATTACATAAATTGCATAAATTGCATAAATTGCATAAATTGCATAAATTACATAAATTACATAAGTTAAATAAATTACATAAATCTCTAGAGAAATAAATCTGAGAGAAAGTGAAAGTCAACCTGAAATTTCTTAATGAGGGGAGTGCAAAATTTTTTCAAGAATAAACTTTATTTTTATATTCATTATTTTTGTTTTTTAAAAAATCTTGTTAAATTTCATTTTTGATTCTTTCTGATAATGAAATCTCCTTTTAACCAAGATTCTGAGCCTCATTAGATCTGGAAGTATAAATTAAAGCTGAATTTCATAAGAGTTATTGAAATTAATGCATTAATTTTGCAACTCATAATTTTAAAATTTTATGAAATTAGAAAAAAGTTTTACGAAACAGAACAATTTCTGACTAAGTATAAATACTTGATTTTAGATCATACAGGTTTTAATACAAAGTTTATTACTTTATAGAAATATACCTTCATGCTGCTTGCCATTGGTCCAAGACACAACTCTAGTAGAGCAATCAATGCTAACAGATTCCAAAAGCATTACCTTAAACCATATTGCTGGTTCTAAATTATCTGTTAGCAGACTTGTTTCTTGACTTGATAAACCAACAATTTTAGGAATGTTACCATCTATCAAATTAATAACTAGCCATCTTTGCTGGTTCCCATTTTTCAAGTACAAATGCATTGTTATATATTGAACTCAATCATTATAGGTTAAAAAACTTTTCAGAAAAAATATTTTTTTTAAAGGATAAAGTAAAAGAGACAAAATAAAAATATCAAATTTATTTTATAACTATGTAAAAACGATTACATTATATAAATACGAATTTACTAAATATAAATACAACAAAAGAGGAACTTTTCAGATAATGTTAGTTTCTCTTAGTTTAAATATTATTACAAGAGAAATAAAAAATGAGCATCAAACTAATAGGTAGCAAGTCAAAAGCAAATTATATTTTTATTAAGAGAAGTTTGAGGAAAAACAACAGCTCTAAGCAAATAAAGATAAAATGTCAAGATTCAATTGAGAAAAACACTTCATATTTTACAGTAACAACAACAGCAAAAATAAACTCAAATGCTAAATTCATAATTAAGACTGCCATACAATTTATAATTTCTGGAAATCTGTACTACCAAATTTAATATTTACATGCATAATATAACAATATTGACATAAAATTATAAAAGAAAGGGCATGGACCATATTAACATAAAAATAAAGAAACGTAACAAGCTAAATTTGTAGGCAACAAGGAAAGAGCGCACATCATCACTGCATTGAACAAAAGTTGTTTTTTTTTAATTTAGATTTTATCAAAATTTACAAAAATATTAATCAAATACATCAACGATAAAATTAAAACAACAAAGTTCAGTAGGTAAGAAAAATAAAAAGAACAACATAACTTCTGCTTATAATAAATAATAAAAAATATATAAATACATAATATAAATTATATCATTGTATCAACTTGGAGTTTTAATTTTCATGCTATAGTAAATATATTGCATACAACAATTTGGTCAATTTGTTGAAATTTTCTCAGGGATTTTCCATTTTGGGAAAGGGAATTGTTATTAACAATTTACAGGTAATTAAAGTGCAAAAAAAAAAAAAAGCGAATTATATTCGTTATCTATAAAAACAGTAATAATATATATTTACAACGTTATAAGATGCCTCAGACTTCTTTAAACCCAAAAACATCAATACGTTGAATTGTGAAGTCCCCTTGAACACTAGATGTTAAAGGAGCATTGCAAAATGTTTCGCACCATGTTGATCTGCCATTTTGAATATCAGCATCAATCATTATGGCTTCACCATCCCTAGATTGAAAAAACAAAAGACTTAGAAGAAAAAACTAGGCTCTGAGGCTTTTAATACTTGTAAAAGGTAATTGATACAATTTACATGAGAAGTTACTTTAAATCAATTTCATCAGATTTGTTTTTTAAAGTTAACATTGCATTGTCAAATAGTTTCTAATCAACATGCTAAATCAAATAATGAGTGTGAAATTTTTCATTTAACTTAGTATAGAATCTTGTTTCATTAGAGTTGCTTGTTAAATACAAATGATTAGTGAATTCAAAAACAGAAAAAATTGGGTTAAAGTATTCTCAAAGAATTCTTAAATTCTATCGCTTTAGCCACAAAAATGTATTTTTCTTCACGTTCAGGGCCTAGTTCAAAATTTTTGAACATGATGTAAAAAAATGTCAACAAATAAAATTAGTACAAATACTTCTGCCTGGCAATCAATCTGTTAAAGTGGACTTTAAAGTCAGCTTTTTTTTTTACAAAAGGTTCTAGAAACTGTTAATTTAATTAAATGTTTGAAAGGAGGTTATAATTACTTTTTGGATCATGAAGGCTCTACACAATTTAAGCCAAATTTAGCCAAAAAATACTTCTAATTAAATAAAACCAACCACCAAATCAAATACTTGAAATAAACTTTAAAATTTTAATTCATTTAATTAAAATTGATATCTTTTTCTGTTCATACTATTGTAATTTGATGAAACTAGAAATATCTATGAAATCTGTTTTCTTACAGCTTTTAGTTTTATAACATGGTTTCTACAAGCCTCTAAGTGCAGAAAGGATTTGGAACAAAAAATAAACAAATAGCAGTCCATGTCTGATATTTTACCTCGCATACAATAATTCTTAAATTTAAAGTAACATACAAATGGCTTTGGATTTTAAAGTTTAAAAAGTTTAAACCAAAAAAATTATTACCCTCCTCCGATGACTATTCGATTGTTATCACAAGAAATAAATAGCTCTGCTGATCCAGTTTTCTTTTTTTGTTTTACTTCATCATGTTTTAAATTTTTTGTTTCATCTTCAATTATAAGATAACTGTCAACATGTGACAATTGCTTTCTGGCTTGGTTAAGAACAGCTCTTGTAGATAATGGCGTATCATCTCCTTTTTTTTTCACCTCCTCGCTTTTATCATCTCTCAACCTTGAATAACGTTTTTTATTACTAAATGAATCCACAATATCAATTTCATCTTGAACATGTAATGGGTTTGAATATTCATCTCCTCCGAAATGCATGTTTTGTGGTACAGAAGCTGCTAATGGAATTAAGCCATCTTGTGATGAGGAAAACTGTGAATCCATTCGTGAAAATTTATTTCCCAGATTTATTCCATCATGTTGTGAATCTCTGTGTGAGAATTTATTTGACAAACTACGCCTAAAAGAGTTTCTAACATGCTCATCAGATTTATTGGAAAATGTACGTCTTAAAGAATGCCTTAAGGATTCTTCATATCTATGAGATAAACTACGTATTAATGAATGTCTGGCAGATTCATCATGTTTTATTGGAGGTATGTCCTCATTATCTAAAGATTGTTTTTTAACAAACACATATCGACTTATATGATGCTCTGTATCTTCAGACATATTCCAATGGTAACATATAGAAGAAGGTAGAAGCTTGAACACAAAAGTTTCACCAGTACCAAAAAAAGAATTAGTCTGTTTACCAAAATGACGTTCCAATAAAGGGGATGAGAGATATGCACCAAAAACCTATATTCAATATAATTATTAAAAAGTTAGTTATTTCATTACAAGATGGTATATTAAGATATAATAAATGAAAGTTTCATATGAAGTCATAAATAAGAATATTTAAGATACCTCGCCCCTTGTTGTTTTGATGATAAATATAGTTTGTTCTTCTTCTTCACATTTTGCATAAAGCGTCTTTAAACTAAAGAAATTTAAAAGAATTTAATTTGTAATAATTTATTACTTTTTAGACATTTTTTACCAAAAAAAGGCATTTTGTAGATAAATAGCAGTTAGGAAATCACAAATTTGCTACAAACTTATGTATGCTAACTCTAGTTTACCTATTCTGAGTAAAAAAAATATATGCAGCAATGCATTTCATATAGCATATACAAAAAGTGGTTAAAAAGATGAGAACATCTTTTTAATTGCTATTATTTTGACCTCTACACAGTTTGCAATAAAAGCTTTTTAAATTGCAAAAAACCACAATAAAGATAAAGAAATCAATCATAATCAGTAAATAGTACTAACAATTACCTACCGAAAAAATTCCTCCAATATTTAAAAGTAAATCTTGAAGTTACAAAGCAAAAAGTGATAAAAAAAAGGTGGTTATCTCTTTGACTGCCACTGTATAGTTAGCACGAACATTATTATCATTTTTTTAAATTGAATTACAATACTATAATTTTTCAAACTGTTTTAAGAAATAATTTGCATTTTTAGTTAAAATAATTAATCAAGTTTTTTTTTTTTTTTTTTCATAGGAACCAGATTTAAAATTGATTTCTTTACAAAAATAAATTAAGTTTTTGAAAACTCATCTTTATTTTTTTTATAAAAATACAGTTTGTTCATACACACTGCATAATTTTCACAATTATTGTCTTAACAGACAGGTTTTATACATGATACAACCTTGAAATACAAATTCTTACAATTGCTTATTTGTAGATATTTTACAAAAATCTAATAATTATTTTGCATTAAAGTACATTCATTTTATCTATTTAACAGGATAATTAAGTGTTGGGAGTTTCTTCTCTTTGTTATGATAAACCCTATCTTTTAGTTGAGAATTGAATCTGGCTCAAATTTCAGTTTAATTCATTATACAACTTTTAATTCAAACTTTGTTGCTAAAAATGAAATAAACTGTTGTGACAAACCTTTTTTCTCTCCTTGTCTTTTCTAATTCCAAAGTGTATTGTTTGGAAAGCTGTTTTAGACAGTTAAGACTGATTTTTGAGGCGCAGTTTTATCATTTTGAAAAATGGTCAAAAATTTAGCTTATCATCATATTGCCCATTCTTTTCAAAATGATTTAAAAACATTCAACCAGACAATATTTAGCAGTGTTTAGCAGGTTATCAGCTTTGCAGGCAATTAAGTTTTTAAGTGGCTTTTCTTTGCCAAAACTGCATGATTATGGTAAAAAAAAATTATAAGGTGCTTGCCAATCCTCTTGTTTATTGTTTTAGCTTTCTGACCACTACTTTTAACTCTTTGGTGTCCAAGTTCATTCTTAGCACTTTGGATTATGTCAACAGAAATATTTAGATTAGATAGATATATAGATATTAGACAGGTGGTCATTTTTTCTGGTCAAAAGTGAATTTGTTTGAAATTAAAATTGCCACAAGAATATGGCAACTATTGTTTAAGTCAACTCAACTATTACATATTCCTGTCCTAAAGGCACAAAACCTTTGTGACCATATGTTAATTAGATAGTCCTTTTCCTCTGACAGACTTCAAGGAAATCTGTTTTTGAAGTTAAGCATTAGTTAATTCAAAATTTTGTAAACCTAACACAAAGTTATATCCATACTTATATCCATCATTACTGCTTGTAAACAAAAGATGTGGCTTTTTAATTTGAATTCGATCTGGCAACCATTCACATAATTTCTGCCACTAAAAAAGGTAATAAACTTTACATACCTTCATGTAAAATTCATGAAACTGTCCCAAATAGAAAACATTATTGTTCAAAGTTGATAAGACATATCTAAAATCACAGCCTGACCTGGATGGGTTCAATGATGTCAGAAACTTCTCTCAAGTCCACTGCTACAATTTGATGTGTGAAAATTACCTCTGTAAAGTCAAGTGTATGTGCATAACACATTTTAATGTTTAAGCTCTTTAGTTTGGAGATCTGCTTTGAAGTTAATTTCACCTTTAAAACATTCTAAAGTTAAAAAACATAAGTAAACAATTTAATGCCTGCTAAATTTTATAAAATTTTAGTAATCTTGTTTGTGAATTTTAACAATCAGTTAAGTAAAAACTAGAATGGCATATTCTTTTTGAGTAATTAACAAATACCAAAGACTTAAAGAAAAATTTTTAACAAATATCTTGGATTTATAGAAAAATATTTAAAAACACATCAAAAAACTGAAACTTATTTGAATCTCTTACGATAACTAATTTCAATGGGTAGAGATCTTAGGAATAATTTAGTTAAAAAAAAAAAAAAAAAATTTAGATATAAAATAAATAATTTACTACTTTTTTGCAAGTGGAATTTAAAAACAGACTAAACCAAATCCATTAATGTAAAAAAATAGAATACAATCACTTTAAGTTTTTTGAAATTAAACTTCCTATAGAGATATGCAGATATTTTATCATTACATCTCACTCTTCAATACATAAGTAAAACTAAATCACAAATTTGTGTTTCCCTAATGTTTTGCACGAATAGAAACATGTTACATCATAAACTTATGTTATCTTAAATGCATAAAGAGTTCTTTTTTAACAAACTTCAGAAAATTTGATTAATTTTAAGACTGGTATAGAAATTTGTACTTTATTCTTTATAATTTGTTGTTGAATTGCAAAACCAAATGCCAATCCTTAAACACATTCATAGAAAAAATGAAATATTTTTTGAATTGCAGAAGTATACTTTACAAGTGTTTTTTAGCTGGCATAATAAAAATGTTAAATATTTATTATGAAACTTTTTATCAGTTTTCTCTAAAATTATATAAATGAGAAATAATGTTAATATACAAATTTGTAACCAAATACATCCTTTTAATTTTTTAATTATTTTTTTAAAACCAAAACGCTGATTTAAATCTGGTTAAAAAATCCTGAAAGTATGTTTTGTCACCAGCATAATATTCGTTTTATTTTTTGATCATTTAAACTAATGTTTCTAAAAAAAACTTCAAAACACTCAGGATCAGGTGCAAATCAGAATCTTGATATTTTTGCAAAAATTCCTGGAAACTCGGATTCCCTTATTAATTGATGGGAAAAAAATGTTGAGCTGAAACTTACAGTAGTATTCTAACACTTTTGCATTAACCAATGAAAGAAATTTTTAGAGAATTAAAAATTAAAATGTTTTAATGTTTCACTTAGTGAAGCACATTTTTAAATTGAAGCCTGTTTCACTTTTGTAACTTTGTGTGGAGTTCAATTTTATCACTTTTATATTACATGTGATACCCTTAAAAATTACAATAAAAGTTGTGTAGGTATTAACTTGTGTGTTACATTGGTGATATTACAGATGTAAGATTGCCTACGTGGAAAAGTAATAGAGCAGAAGAGGACCACAAAACCAAAGATAATTTAAAAGTTTACTAAATCTTGAAGTGCTGATGACAAGCCACAGATAAGAAATCATTATAATTTTTCTTTTTTTATGAAACTTTTTTATATTATGGAGTAAAAAAAAAAAAAAAAGGGCTGACTGAAAATTAAAGAGACTACTTATCTAAAATTTTATGTAAAGTTATCTCACTGAATTTTAAATACCATTATGAGTGATAAACTTTTTAAAATGAAATTCTGACTTCCTTGATGCTTTTCTAATTTGTTTGATTGATTAAATCTGTTTGTTAATATATATTAAAAAGAATACCTTAACAAAAAGTTCTGGACCAATTTTTAGCGACTGAACGTATTGCACAATAGTTGTAACAAGATCTTGTGGAGAGGAGCATACTAAGAATAATTTTTATACTTTTGTTAAAGCAGAATTCATTGATGTTCAATTAAAAATTTAATTCAAACATAAAAATAACAAAACTTACAGA
The DNA here is from genome assembly GCF_058129835.1 of Hydra viridissima. NCBI lineage: Eukaryota > Metazoa > Cnidaria > Hydrozoa > Anthoathecata > Hydridae > Hydra > Hydra viridissima. Next base: position 15,953,389 of record NW_028324302.1, read on the forward strand.
GCTGCTGAAAGCTCAATGAGTAGGAGTAAAACAGGGTTAACAGATACAAACCCACACGGTAAAAGATCTTTGGCCCTTCGATTAGGAAACAATCAACAATTCGAACCTATAATTAAACTTTAGTACTTTACATAGTTTGGGTAAATGATTAAAACTTAATTAAAAAAACTTATCTTCAATATTCAGCTTCTGAGTACATGACAAAAATGGTTTAGCACTGCACGGCCACCTATGAAAAAGACCTAAATCCTTTTTCAACAATTACCTTGAAACATGTGCCCAGCACATGTTGATCTAATGCAAAACAGGCTGTGCACAGTAATAACATGATTTTGGCTGGGTATCTAACTCTAAGACAAGTAGAAACTATAAGACAGAGAATTATCATTGGGGATAAAGTACCTGGTAGATTGCAGTCACCTTTAACTTTGTCATGAACTTAGCAAGCTATGTAACTTACCAAGTTAGCAAATGGAAGTCTATCAAACAGCATCTTTTTTAAAGATGGGAAAATGACCAGTTTAGATCCCTCAATATGTGAAGAGATAAAAGACTCAAGTCTACCATAGATTTTTTTCTATAATAACAAAAATTTTATTGCAAGTACTTTATTGCTTGATTTTTATTAACAAAAAAAAAACAAAGAGAAACAGGAAGTATTTAAGATTGAATTATCAAGATTGAAATACTAACTATTATAACAAAAAATGTCGGTGTTTATAATAAGAAAACATCTATAAAAGTAATTTTTATTTGCATCCAAAACCATTTTTCAAATTTCTTTTCTATGAGAAGCTGATCTGGAGCATTTAGGACAACAGTATATTGACTTGGGGTATTTATATGACTTAATTGAGTGGTTATCATAGTCATCAGTGATAAGCTGACAGTGAATTTTTAAACCCTTGGTATAAAAATTTATTAGTTCATAAAATCATCAGTTTTAAATTTTTGGAAGTTTCAAAATTTTCATGAAGAACATCATCAATAGAAATCAATTTCATAACTTTTCTTTTTTTGTTTGGTGTATATGATATAAATATATGGTGCCAAGATATATGCATAAGAAACATTAAAATCAGAATTGTTTGGTTCAAGTGATGATAAACTTAGATAACTATGAGGCTAAAATTTTTAAAACATCTTTTTTGAGAAGACAAACTTCATTGAGTGTCTATAATAATTAGGATTTATGCAAAATGTTATTTATATTTTCATGATAATGTATAGTTTCACAATAAGTTTTCTTTATTCTAATTCTTAATTTAATATAAACATAGTGTCCACAATATTTTCATTTAAAATTCTTTCATTTTTTCAAAAAAAAAAAATGTTTTTCAAGCTTTCTACTGATTCAACTCATTTTTCTTAAAACCATCAGTTTAATCTATACTATTCATCACAGCAACAACTTTTTTTGGCATAATTAAAAATAACTCATTGCAAAATAACTTTTTTCTTAACTTTTAACAAAAGCTATACCTCCTTAAAAAATTATATATCTTTACAACACCCTGAAGCAAAAAAAAAAAAAAAACATCTCAGTAATTTGGCACCATACAAAATTAATTCTTCTTTGGACATCACTTTACTTACCATGTATATAGAGAGACACAGCTTATTTTTTTTTACTACCAAAGGACTTAAAAATTTATTTACCTTTTATATTCTTCATCTCTCATAATTTTTCCTTTTATCTTTAGCTTTTGTTTTTAGTAAATGTTTGAAAATAATATTCCTTGTTTAAAAAACAAAACTTTCAGTTTCATTAAATCAATGGTAATGAAAAATTTCTTATGAGCACAGCAAAGAAGACATTAAACATTTTTTAAAAGCTATACAAATATCTGAATAAAGAATGCTAGTATTTTTAATCATCTGCACCACTCTTCTACTGACACCTAAAATATTTTTCTAGATCAGCCCCTGTCTGTTATAGATAGTAATTTTTTTTACAAGTGGATATCTTCTGAACACCACATACCACAACTCAACAGAAAAGAGATCAAGAAGGACAATCAAGCTCTTGAAATCTAATGATTTATCCAGTACCAATCATGTTTTACATCTGTGGGAAGTTAAAATGTATAATTGACAATATTAATTTTAAAAAATATAAATTTTGAAACTTAAACTTACATCCCTTGCTTTTAGGAGATCTTGCATCGTACAATCCGAGGCAATATTTTCACTTTTTGTTTCATCAAGAACATTTTTGTTCAATATACCAGACAAACATGCAAATGTATCTTCCTCACTCATGAAATGAAGCATTACAGTGGCAATTGGCTCTAGCATAGGACAATAAACCATGTTTGGATTTAATTGAGAGATTACATAAAGTACTTTGCATAACGAATAGCAGCCAGAAGGTGTAAGGAAGTGAGAATTAGTTGCAAGTTTCTCAAGGTTATAGTGAAAGTGAGCTAAAAAAAAGTCATATACTTTAGAACAAATAAAGAAAAAAATTATTGTAATAGATTCAAAGAAGGATAAAAGTCCATGAGTGAGATTATAAAAGATTTGTTGCTAGACACGTTAAAACTCAAAATCGAAACAAAACTTTAAGGTTTTTAGTTATCACTAACAGTGCCTCTAACCTTCTTAAATATTTACAAAAGTGCCATACATGATATGTAAATTTTCCTTGCAAAACAGAGTAAGTCAAAATAAAACTCCATATATAAACTTAATTTAAATATTCATGCCTTGGTGAAAAAAAAAGAATAAATGTTGTGAATTAAAAATATATTAGTTTAGTGCTTAATAAAACATTTGAAAATTACTTGCAGCAAGTGTTTTTCATACTTAACATTCTAGTCAAAAGTTTACATAATTAATAAACTGATTTAATTTGCTATTTTTTTGATTACTAAGTACTGAAGCAAGTTATTTCATCTTCTGAATAGCAGGTTAACTCCCCCGTGTTTGAACATGTCAATAAATGTGTTTTCAACCTGTAAAGTTATGTATTAGAAATGAACAATTATGTATATAAATGAGAAAGAATCATTAGTGTCTAAAATAAATAAGGTATTTGTAGTCAGTACAAGAATGAGAAAAAAAAGCAATTTTCAGTCTTTAACTCATGTTTAAAAGAAAACAAATTTGCTACAGATTCAGAAGAAGCTTATTGATTATACAAAGTTATATCAATCACAAGTGTGAGTATAAAATGAAGAAAGTATTTAATTGGGAATTCTATTATTGGGAATTCTATTAAAAAAAGAAGAGTTCAGTACAACAGGAGTAGTTGAGACTACTAGCAGTATTCTTACAGTATTACAATAAGTCAAAGTTTTAACATTTGCAATAGAACTCACAACAATGTGATTAGAACTGCCTACATTAGATACAACTTCATAATGCAACAAGTTATCTGAAGGGGTAGTTCCAGGTTCAGTACTTTACAAAATCCTGTTACTAGGCTGTGATAGACTGTGTAATAAAAAGATTTTATTACACCTATACTATATATTGGGTAATTTCTAACTAAGTGTATTTTCTTGCCAAAAACTTTTTGTGAGTTAGCAAAAAATCAAGTGAAATTTAAAATTAAAAAATAAACTTGCTAAAGATTGTGTTATCTGAAAACAGCATTAAAAAATCTGTGAGTATATATATGAACTTACTTTTTCCAAGGAGATCATCACAAGTTTCTTTATACAAGTTAGGAGTATTCTTTAAAACTTCTACCCCACCAGAAAATAAAAGCCAGTACTGCTTTCGTTGTTGCAATGGAATATTTTTACGCACTATCTCTTTAACATGACTATAATCTTTTGATGTAACATTACCAAGATTATGTTTGATAAGAATATTCTTAAGTGTAGCACTTTCTCTGAGATCAAGCTTAGGTTGCTCTAAAACTTTAATAGAATCTTGAGCACTTTTGTCAACCCAATCTTGTAAGATGCCAGAATCTATCATGCTATTATTCTTACATATAAACAACTATGTCTACTATTGCTAAAATAAGATATATATATATATATATATATATATATATATATATATATATATATATATATATATATATATATATATATATATATAATATATATATATATATATACAAACACACACACACACACACACACACACACACACGCACGCACAGACTTAAACACACACACATTACAACACATTACAATACAATACAATACATACACACAAGCATACATACATACATACATACATACATACATACATACATACATACATACATACATACATACATACATACATACATACATACATACATACATACATACATACATACATACATACATACATACATACATACACACATTAATGTTGCTAATACTTTGATATAGTATGTAAATCCTTTTATTAACACACATACACAGAACATGCTATAAACTTATGGTTTCTTTTTTACCTGATAACTTACTGTTACTGAATATTTTGTCTGTAAATTTTGTTGCTGTTTTTAACTGTTTATGTGATAAAAAATTTCACTTGCTTTACATCTAAGCATGATGACAAGCAAAAAACTGATATTTAGATTAACTATAGATGTTATGCCGTGTCAATGCATACATACTGCATATAATTAGGAATGAAAATTGCCGTATCAATCTCGTTTTAATCGGTTTTAAGAAACTATTACTTTTATTGCTGACAGCAATAAACGCAACAAACAAAATAAATATCACTAAAAAAATTCCTCCCATATCCTATTGACTTCTTTTTAATATTAGTAAGCTACTTTTAAAAGCTGTTGTAAATCTTTTTTATTTTAATAAATGATATGGTTTTTCTTTTTTTTTTGCCCGTCTTGCTTATATAACGATGAATATATAGGATTATTTCACTTACGACGACACAACATTGAATACATAGGATTATTTCACTTATGACGACACAACATTTGCTTTAAGCCCAGAAGCGTTACGAAATTTATAATTTTGTTGCGTAGACCGCCGCATATCATTTATTAAAAACTATAATTCTACGAAAAACTACACTTCAAGGAAACAATCCCCTAAAAAAAATCACCTCCTGTTTAAAAAGAAAATAAGAGGTACTTTTTGTCTTGAACAACAACACATCTGCTCGATCTCCAAAGCTAATATCGACCCAAAAACTCAACTGAGTGGAGAATTTTTTTATTTTTTTTATTTTTTTTTATATCGAAATTAAGGCAAATAAGCTTTAGGCTGTTGTTTTTATGTTTTTTCAGCTTTGCATTTTTGTAAAAAATAATTTTTACAAGAACATTTCCCAGTTACGTTGCTCCCGTAATATAGTATCACTGTAGAAAATGGAAAATTGTTTAACAAATAGAATAATAATAAATATTTTGCAGAACGAAAGTATTTTAATTAGTTTTGTATCTTATCTGTTGACAAATCATTTGTTTCTTATCTTAATGAATGTACTTTATGTAATGTGTACTTACATTCGATTATTTCTTTTGTATTTTTACATTTGTTTTTACACTTAGTAAATTGTTGGATACAGGTGCAGTTCTAAAACAGTTAATACAAACATATAAAATTTTATTTTTAATTAGTAGCTTAGATTTCGTTGCTCCCAATTTTCAATTAATATTTAAAATGACTCTGAATTAAATATATTAAATATAGATTTTAAATGAATTTAAACAAACTAAGAATGGTTATTATTAGGTAGAACTCCCATTGAATGGACGGTAAAATACTAATGAAAGGCAGCACCAACGCAGCGATATTGGTTAACGTTATTATAATCTATTTAAAATCAGCCAAAGTTTTATGAATCACAATTAGAAAATGTCATTCGAGCTTTTAAAAATGTGCTCATTCAGTTTAAATTTTAAGATAGATGAAAATAATATTCAACTTATTATTTGCTTTTAAAAATGTGCTTTTCAGTTTAAATTTTAAGATTGATGAAAATAATATTCAAATTACTATTATGTATGCGTAGTCAAGGTTTTTTTTTTTTTTAAGCGATTCAAAAGTAAGTATTTACGTCTCTCGTGAAAATGAATACATAGGTAATGTATAAAGAATATCTTGAGATTACTTCTTACAAAACCTGATGTTGAATTAGTACTAATCTATTTTTAAAAGATTGGGAAAACGATTTTATCTGAAATTCTATTATAGGTCTCAAAAAAAGTGATTAGAACACGAGAAATTGATCTAAAACCTAAATTCGCGTTCAACTTAAAAAAACTAAGGAATTATTAACAGGATTAATATATTATTTACTGAAAAAAATATCAATGTCTAAGTAGTTTATTTTATATAGCAAGGCCGTTTTTCATAAATAAAAACAAGTTAAGACGAACCTTTTTACATTTTTATTAAATAATTCAATAGCTCAAAACCAAGGCCACGTTTGACTTGTTGCACTAGAAATATTTTTTGATTTGAAGGAACACTTCGCAAAAACCCGATAAAAAAGGAAACAAACACGACATCTTTTAATAATTATATAGGATTCATAAAAATTTCTACAAAATTAATCAGAAAATATTATCTTCAAAAAATTAGAAATTCTAAACAAAGTTTAATAAAACTGGAACTAAATAAAAATCAAAATGATTTTGATCGATTTAACAACGAAGAATAACAAGATTGTTTTCTTCTAAGGAGTACAACAAACGATTGAAGTCAATTCAAAATCTGCGACAATGAAAATTTGGATAACGAAATTAACAGGTGTTAAAAAGTGAACATAATCTTGTCATTTTAATCAAATGCACGAGGGGGGAAAAAAAAAATGCTAAAACGGACACAGAAAACACGGTATTCTGCTTTCTTTAAACATCTCCGTGATAATTACATTGACAGATATACAGAACAACCATTAAATATGTATGTATGGATGGAACATGTATGGATGGAATGTATAAGATTAAAATAATCTCATAAGTTTAACTTCTTATGGTTGCTGCTCGTTAAAGCTTTAAAATTTATTTTGTACACTTTTACTCGTTTAAAAGATAATAAACGAAGAGGTTAAAAAAATTCTGCTGGCAGCTAATGGAATCCAAATACATCTAGACGCATTATAACAAAATCTCCGTGCTCATGAGATGACAGTGGGGCATTTTGAAATGTACGGCACCAAGTTGAACGACCAGCGTGAATATCTCCGTCAATTGCAATGGCTTCACCATCTCTAGATAAACCATTCAAATTTAAACTCACGTGTTTCACCACTTTAACTGAGATTAATGCAAGAGCGAATTGCTTTAAGTTAAAACATTTATCAATTAATTATACAGTTTGCTAAAAAATTATAAGTTAAATATTTGAGATCCAGTATTTGCAAATCGGAAAAAAAATGTACTTTTAGTCAAAAAGAAAATCATAGTTACCCTCCTCCTATCACCATTCTCGAATCGTCACAAGAAATAAACAACGCAGCTCTTACATGCCCCTCAACTTCCATTTTATTTGGGCTTAAACTTTTATGAGCAGATTGGTCTGTTTCATCGTGAACTGGTGTTTTATCTTTAATATTTGTAACAAATTCTTTTGATTCATGAGAGGTCTGAACGCTATCTCCATCAACTGCAGTTTGTGCTTTAATATACGAAACAAAAGCACCATTAGATTTTTGCGAGGTTTGTACGTTTTCCTTATGAGTTGCAGTTTTATCTTCAATATACGAAACAAAAGTATCTTTTAACACAGGTGTAACATTTTTCCCATCAGGTTGATCTTTAATGTAAGAAATAAAATTACCATTAATCACAGGTGGGGTTTTTACATTCTTCTCATCAGCCACAGTTTGGTTTTTTTTGTGTGTTACTGAAGAATTTACAGATTCGTGTTCAAATTGCTTTAAAGATATTGGGATATCTTCTTCATCTTCAATATTATTCTTTAAATATTCTGCGATTTTTGCATTTTTAGCTGTATCTTGCACAGAGGATGACTCAAAACTGCTTTTGATGTTTTTTTCTTTATTTGTTAATTCAACATTCCTTTCTCCTGCTTTATTTAAACTTTTTTCTCTACCGAAATTTATATTTTCAGGACCTGGAGCTAGTTCACTATGAGATGATGATTGTAAAAATCTGCGAGAAAATCTATGTGAAAAATTCCGGACAAAAGAGCTTCCTCTTTGCCGTTTTGATTTACTTCCAGGGCCATCCTCTTCATCTAAAGGCAGTGTATTTACAAACACATACCTGGAAACTTTAGTATGTAACTCTTCTTCTGATACATTCCAGTGATAGCAAAATGGATTAGGAGAAAGTGTGAAAATAAATGTTTCCCCTGTACCAAAAAAAGAAAGATTTTGATGACCACTATGCCTCTCCATTAATGAAGTTGACAAATATGCACCAAGGACCTGTTTAAAATATTTAAAATATTTTTTAAAATGATTTGATTCATTGAGTTACTGATTATGAAAAAATATGTAAAATCTAAAAAGTGGATACCTCGCCATCTATAGTACGAATGATTATCATACATTGTTGTTCTTCTTCACATTTGCAATATAACGTTTTTAAACTAAATTGAAAAAGAAATATTCAGTAACTTTGAAGACCAATGTTACATAAGTGTAGATATACAGAAATATATAATTGTGCATTATAGATATAAAGTTACAGGTAAACAATAAGAAATGTATTTCAATTACTTAAAAAGCATAAACTAATACAAAGTAAAATGTTTTAGTTAAGTATATACTGCAACTTACTTGTACCCATCAATATTTGTTGTGAACAACAAATAAGGTTTTTTAACTTGAATACGTAATGGCAACCAACCACAAACTAATTGCCACTAAAAATTAAGGCATATTCTCTATTGATATATTTCTCTTTACAAAAGGAAAAATAAAAAATGCAGCAGGTCATATTAGTATTGTACAAGTTTTAACATTTTGTAACAAATTTTATTGAATAACTTCAACTATATATGCTTTGATTTTTAAAAAAAAATTTCCTTTAAATTGTAGACAAATATAAATTGACTTTGACTGTGTCAAAAATGGTTTGCATGTTTAACAAGTTGATGTTTGTCAATGGTATTTCAGCAACTATAGGCCTCAATTAAACAACATTTTTAGCTTGTTTTTTTTATAGACTTTTAGAAATAGCCTTATAAAAAGAAATTTAAATATTTATCCCAGGTCTTGTCTCTTTCAAAATAGTAGAAATAAATTTTCAAAATAAATAGAAAAAAAATACTTTAACACTTAGCATGTGAAGTTTTCATTATTTTTAAATTACCAAACATCAAACCTAAATTATAAATTTGTTCAAAGTTTATAGTACAGAGTGATCAAGCCGAGTGTAGAAAATTTTTTAAAATTGGTTATTTAACTCTTTATATAGTTTTTATTTATACTTTTTGTATTTAAATAAAACTTCATACTTATGTTTAACATTGTTATATGCTTCTCTGATCGAATTTATAACAAATAATTCACCACAAATAAGTTTGAAAGCTTCTGAGCTTCTTGTTTTCAAACTTGAAAAACGTTAGATTTTTAAAAATTTCTAAGATTTTGAAGCCTCGCACTAGCCAATATGGTGTCTATAAAATCTTAAAACATCTCAGAGAAACTGTATCTACTCTTCTAAAGGTAAAAAACATCCTGAATCAAAAACTAGAACATCCAGTCTTATCAGGGACACTTAAGAAGAAATCAGGAGAAACCCAACAAGAAGCATGCAATTCAAACCTTGTTAAAAGTTTATCTAAAACTTAAAGCATTCAAAAAGAGCAAAGCTCTAGAACTGTCACAAAACATTAAAGCAAAACAGTTGAGTATAGTGAAGGTTCTTTTGGATAAGCTTAAGAATAAGATAAATCTCCAGTGCTGTGGACAGATGAAAAATTATTTACAGTGGAAATTCACAGTAATCAGAACATCCCATGAGCAAATAGTTTATCAGCACCAAAAACCAGCATTAAAGGAATCTTTAGATCAATAGGACGTTTAAAGAAACTGCCATCATTCTCTAACAAGACGGAACCACATCTTATACAGCAAATGTTGTTCAAGATCAGTGCAAGGACATAATGGATTTTTTTATTTGAAGTAGTTTGGAAAGCAATCCATGTTCATCCTCTCACCAAAGGGTAACATTGCTGAAAGCTAAATTAGGCATTTCTGGGACAAAACTTCACCAGAAAAACCATCCATGCTTCATGTTTCTGAGAGATTAAAGCGAGTGGTAAAGGCTAAAGGATGTTACATAAAAAAATAACTTGTTATTAACATTTGAATAGCTATGTACTTTATTTATGTAAAAAATTAATTCATGTTTCATTATTTTTTGCAAAGCCATATAAATAAAAATTTGTCTACACTTGGTCACCCTGTATCTATAAATAATAGAATACTGTTTGGTTTCAAAAATGCTAAAGCTTCCTAAAAGTATGTGACCAATTAAAAGTAACTAAAAAAACAAACTTTTTACTTAGTTAAGTCTTACTTCAAATTTAAATGTTTTGTAATAATGAAAACATTGAAATACTTTTTAACTACATTCCAGAAATTAAGAAACTTCAAAGAAATCTACTCAAATTTTCTTTATTTTTTCTTTTTTGAAATGTAAATACACAAAAATCAATTTTTACATGCAGGGGTTCAATGATATCAGAAACTTCTTTCAGGTTCACAGCAACAACTTGTTGAGTAAATATATCCTCTGTATAATCAAGTTCATGAGAATGACACATTGTCATATTTGTTTGCTTAAGCTTGACTAACTGCTTGCTGGCCAGCGATATTTTATAAATACTCTATAATAAAATTACAATATTTAGTTTTACAAATAACACTACTCTTTTGTATAAACATTATATTATAAAAAACATACTTTCATGAAAACATCTGGCGTAACTTGTAACGATTGCATATGCTGTCCAATGGTAGCTACAAGATCATGTGGTGATGAACAAACTACAAAAGAAGGTTTACAATGAAATTCAATTTCTTGCAATCAGAAAGTTTGATGCTTATGTTTATAAAATATTTACCAAAAAAAAAGTAAGACGATTAATAATCTTAACTATAGTAGCAGCCAAAAAGATACAGCTACCTCATTTTTTTCTTACTTTTTTTTCTATTGTAGCTTTGAAAAATAATATTTGAAAATAAAGCTTTCACAGTAGGCAGTTGTTAGTTAGCTTTCTTTATCTTTATTGTGGTATTTCATAAATTTTAATTTAGATTCTTATTGGAATAAATTTAAATCAATATTTAAATTGGTAGATTGTTAAGCTACAAAATAGGAAAACCAAAAGGAATCTCACAGAAGAAATAGAAACTCAATTCTCAAGTATAAAGAGGTCTGAACATTAAGTTATGACACAATTTAGAACTTTAAAGGCAAGAGCTTGTTATGGCATTAAATCATAAAAAGAGCTAGTGTACTGATGGAAGTACAGGACAAACCTAACAGGTACAAACAAGATTAAAGTCAGGATCATCACAGGTTACCATGTTTTAAATGAAACTTGGATCAGTTTGCTTTGCTTATGAATGACAAATTTAGAGAACAATTTTGCATGATATAGCTGTAGGGTATTTCATGAATAGAATGGAGATTCTAAATATGAAAAATATTACACTCAATACAACGAGTTTTGATTGATTTAATAGACTATTCAAACTTTCCTGCTATTACTTAGGAACTTGAATTGGAATTTTCAATAAACCAATATGAAAGTAAAATTTAGTATAAATTAGTATCTTTTACTTTTTAGGTTGGCTTCAGGTTTTTTTTTGTGTTGATTCATTTCAGATAGTAAATTCTTAAACAGATTTTCTGTTTTGGATATGGAATTTTATGATTTTTGTGATTGGTCTCTCTGCTTTGCGCTAAAGTGTTTTATTTATTTTTCTTAACTTAGTTATGCCTTTAATTGTTCTGTCATAACTTTTTTTTTCTTGATGCACCTACACTTCCATTATAATAAAAAAAAGATGTTTAAATATTCAAAATATATCAGGCAAAATATCGGGAAAAAAAAGAGAGTTTTGTACTTTTTAATATCAATAAAATTTAAAAATAAAAAAAAATTGCAAAAATATTGAATAACATAAAAATTCTTGAATACTTACGAAGGTGTTTAAATGTCAATGAATGGATATAAAAAAGATTTAACAGATGCAATCCCACACGATAAAAAATCTTTGGCCCTTCAATTAAAAAACAATCAACAATTCGAACCTAAAATAAATTAAAATAAAAAATATTTTTAAAAAAATATTTAAAAAATAAAAATCAGTAATTTCTTCAAAATAAAATTTGCTTTTGTGTATATGAATATGTATGTGTATGTGTATACATGTATGTGTGTGTGCTTATATATATACATATATACATATATGGCCAATTCGATAGTTCAGTGACGCATCATGCAGAGAGATTTTTTTTAACAAAAATTTTTTTATAACTCAAAAATAATTTTTTATTACTCTAAATCAATCTTGAATTAAAATTTTAATATAAACTAAACACAATTGTATTAACATAACACTAACACATAGCAAAAATTAAAATATGAATTCAGTGATGCAATGCGGAAAAAAGTGTTTTTTTATCAGCATACTTTTAAATGGAGCTTTCACTGAAATTTTAATTCTTGCTAGACTAATTAGATTTTTTTGTTGTAATTTATTCATTTTGCAATAAGGCAGTCATAAAAAAAGCCACAGACAACAAAGTTTTCATATCGTTTTATTTTACAGAAAAAAAACTATCAGTTCAGTGATGCAACATTCAGTGAATGCAACATTGTTTTGTAATAAATTTAAATTATACTCAGGTGAAAATAGCATCGGAACAACGTTATCATTCTGAACATAAAATAATGTGATTTTCTGACATATGAGTTACAGATATTTGCAAATATCTGTAACTCATATGTTCTTTTTCTGACATATGAGTTACAGATATTTGCAAATCTTCTAATACTAATGCAAAATCTGCTGCTGACCTGATCTCGCATTGACTAGATTTAACTCTCAGAGCTGCAATTCGCTTAACAGTAGCTCCTATTCCGCCAACCACTCTTTTCCTGTACATCGCTGCAAAGAAATGCCAGAAGAATTTTTTACGAAAATGTTTTTCAAGCACAACCATTGCAGCCATAATGTTTTTGTTTTTGAACTGAGAAGTGGCATTATCGCTGAACATGTGTACTTCTTTGACTTGATCAGGAATAAATTAAAGGATTTTGTCAATGTATGGTATAACAGAAGACATTGTATGATCAGTTGAATCAGAAACTATGCCAAATGTTTTTAACTCTATGTTCCAGACTGCAAGGGTCATGATAGAAACTTGATTTTGACCAAAAAGAGCCGCTTGCGGTTCTTTTTGGTCAAAATACCAAATCCATGATTGCTGATAATTCAAAAACAAATTTCGCAAATTAAGGAGTTTCAATTGCATTTTAAGACCTTCAAGATAAAATATAAATGGGAAAGAACAAACAACGGTAACCTTCAGGGATTAAAAGAATATTCCTCTTTTTATTTTTGAATATTTAGTTTAATTAGAATGAGAATTGTAAAAAAAAAACGCAATTTTCTTTCACCGTTTTCAGCTGTTTAAAGATATGTATATATATAAAAACCTATAAAATAAGCGTATATAACTATATTTATTCGAATAAAACCTGCAACAAAATCTGAATATTTGGATATTTTGACTTCCTTACCATGCTATTTTATTAAACGCTAATTATCCTGTTGATGGATTCAGTGACACAACAGCTTTTAAACTATAACTATAGGTTAATATAATGCTTTTTGACCACTTTTTTTTTTGAATAGTGATGAAAAGTTTACATTAAAATATATAATTTCTAAAAAAATCTCACCTTAAAGCCTAAATTCATTGTGATAATTAAACTTTTTTAGCTTTTAGTTCAGTGACGCAACCTAATTTTTGCAGATGTGTATGTGACAAAAAAACACTTGAATTATTTTTAAAGAGTAAAAGTTTTTTTACTCAAGACATATAAATAATCTCAAAGATTCTTTCTAAACAAAAATACGGATATGTTTTGTTTAAAATATTGCAATAACTTGCCCTCAAATTTTACTCACTTTTTCTAATAATAAAAAAAAAAAACAGTTGCTAACATTCATCAAATTTATCTACTCAATTCAAATATTTTCAACTCAAAATTTATTTCAACAATAATTTTAAGGTGTTTAAACTACAATTAAAGAAAAAAAGTTTTTTGAAAAAAGAAATTTATAAACAAGAAATTTATCTCTTCCATCGTGGAAATAGCCATATATATATATATATATATATATATATATATATATATATATATATATATATATATATATATATATATATATATATATATGTATATATATATATATATATGGCTATTTCCACTATTTTCCACGATATATATATAATCTTAGGAATTTACATGTCACATTAATCAATCTATCACCCTATAAAATCACCTTTGTAGCACTGATCTAAGTGGTTCATATCACTACCAGCTGATATGAACCACTTAAATCAGTGCTACAAAGGTGATTACATACATATACATACATACATACATACATACATACATACATACATACATACATACATACATACATACATACATACATACATACATACATACATACATACATACATACATACATACATACATACATACATACATACATACATACATACAGTATCATTTCATATTATTAGACTCAAAAAAAATATTTCAAGATTTTGTTATTTTTATTTTTTTTAGTAGGTAGGAGTTACAGCTGTTTACTTTTTATTGTTTACGTGTAATTTAACTTCCTGTCATTTATTTTTTATTTTAAATTAAAAACATTTAAAAAATGATAATATAGTTTTAAATAACCTTTTCAATTTGATAAAGATATAGCAAATTTTGTTAGTATAAAATAAAATACCTCCAGCTGATTTTATCTGTCATAACTCAAACTATATTTCATTTTCAGAGACTTACATTATTGCAGACTTAAACAATGTAATTTCAGTTGTTTTAAAGTGTTTTTTTTTAATTAGACAGTCACATAATGAATTAATGAATGTTGCTGTTTGTTTAGGATTAATGATTGGTAAAATGAGTGATATTTCCTGATGTAAGTTGACTATAATAGATAAATTCTTATTAAACTAATAAATTCTTCTGCAAGAAAAAGCTAAACACCCTGAGGAGAATTATTGAAATTATCAACATCTCTCAGGCTTCCGTGACAAAGTGAAAAATCAAGAAAGCTATCAAACAGAATTAATATACCCCAGTAAAAAAACTAAAAGCCATTTTGGAATTTTGTGTTACTATTAATGACATTGCTTGTCCTCTACAGATTAATCATGGCACTGCCTTTCAAATCATCTATAATGAACTTTGCTTCCATAAAGTTCACACAAGATGGGTTCCAAGGCAGCTTACTGAAGAGCACAAACATCTTAAGCTTTGTCAACATTTGCTCAATTGTTACAACAATGAAGGCATACATACGGGTGAAGATGTTACACCAATTGTCTTCCACCCTTCTCTGTCACTGATCTGATAGTTCCTCAATAAGAAACACTTTTGTTGGCAATGTCTGAAGTAGAAAGTTTTTTTGCTGTTTTTAAATCAGTTTTAATAAGTTTTTTGAAGTTTGCAAACTTGGGGCTGTTGGTACAGAATTGGGGTAAGCTTTGTTTTGTTGGATTGAGGCACAGTGAACAAAGTGGTAAAATCTGGAGAGCAAAGTGAAATTGATCAAGATTTTCAACAAAAGAAAGCTAGAGCATTCTAGCTAAAGTTATTTATTTTATTATGAAAAAAAATTGGCATAAATCTAAACATTAACTAGACCAACCAAGTGCTTTAATCAAAATACCCTTAGGTTTGGTTAATTTTTGGTGCATGAGTAGACGAGTAGAAAACCTACAACAAACCTCCCAGGTAATTTCTAACATAAAAGTTTAATCTGATCCCTGTTTGTAGATTTTTAAAAGAGCCAAACAGTTATACTCTTATTTTGTACTGTTATAAAAACTGCAATATGAATATAATGTAGAGCAATAAAAGAGCAAGCCATAAAAATATATATATAATAATATATGCTAATAATAATATATATATATATGTAATAATATACAGCTATTCACAAAAGTTTAAACGATTGCAGAATTTTTATCAATTATGTTTGGTTTTTGTTTAATAAAGAAAAACTGTAGATATCGACTTAATTTTTTTTTATTCATTAAAGAAAAAGTAATTAGCTATAAAATGAATATGAACATATTATAAAAATTTTAATATTTAGTTAGAAAAAAGCTATTACAAAAAATCTTATAGGAAAAATAAGAAGCACAAAAGTTTAAACAAATTGCAACATTCAAACAAAAAATAAAAAAGTGTCCTCCTTTGTTTTTATAGCAAAGATAAACTTGTTTATGCATTGATTCAACTAATTTCATGCATATCACGCGAGGTACCTTCAGCCAGTACTCATTCAAAAGTTGCTTTAAATGCTGAGTTGATTGAATTTCATGGTATGTCAGTTGATTGTCAATCCAAGACCAAATATTTTCAATTGGGTTGAGATCTGGTGATCTAGGGCACCAGGGCATCACATTGAACTTTTTTTAAAAAATATTCTTTGATTGAGTGTGCTGTATGAGCTGAAGCCCCATCTTGTTGAAAGATGAATTGCTTGCTTCTGCCATACAAGTGTCTGATTCATGGAACTAAACACGTTTCCAATGTGTTCTTGTAGGTGTATTGATTAATTCGGCCTTCATACAACTCACAGAAGCCTATACCTTTGTGAGAAAAACATCCCCAGATGCCAACTGAACCTCCACCACCTTGTCGACGATGTTGCAAAAACCTGTCTGAATATTTCTCAGTTGCAAATCTTTTGACATAGATTCTTCCCTTGCGGTTTACAACTTGAAAGTTAGCTTCATCACTCCAAATAACTTTTCCCCACTGTTCTACAGACCAGTCCAGCCTTTCTTTGGACCACACTCGTCGTTTACGTTTATCCGTGATTGAAAGAATGGGTTTTTTAGCAGCTATGTACGTTCCAATACCTTTGTCCGACAATGTTCGTCTCACGAGCTCTTGGCTAACTTTTGGATTATTTTTTGACTCATTGAAGATTTGTGCTAGCTTTTTGTAACTGAGTCTGGGGTTTTCTCTGCTCATTCTGAATATACCATTTTTCTCACGGTTGCTGAGTTTGGATGGTCTCCCAGTACGCGACATGTCGGAGACATCCTTGGTAAGTTCCCAGGTTTTGATGGTTTTTCTAACGCAATATTCAGAAATGCTAAGTATTTTGCCTATTTGAACGTTTGTGTGATTTTTTGTCCGCGCCATACCAATAACTTGCCATTTTATGTCACTAGAAACTGATTTTCGACCCATTTGCACGCAATTGAAATTAATTTGAAATTCACAATATTTTAAGTTGATTTTTAATGAATTAAAAACTGCCTGATAATGTTGTGATGAATTTTTTGATTGAAAAACTACTCAATTATTTGCTAATTAATTGATAAATTCGCTGCGAAATTTTTTTTCGCAGCGGATTTATCAATTAATTAGCAAATAATCGATCCTAAATAAAATCGTTTAAACTTTTGTGAAACCTCTTAATTTGTATCACCTACCTTTTAATGAAATTTCTGAGTAAATGGTAATGAGTCAAAACCTACTTTTTTTTATTCTGTTAACAAATAACCTATTTACCAAATTGGAAAAATAATTATTTTGATATATATTTCCGTTAGATTTTTATTCAAGAAAAACCGAAGACTAGATTTGAAAATTCTGCAATCGTTTAAACTTTCGTGAATAGCTGTATAATAGTATATATAATGAGCCATGTTCCAGATGAACTGAGGACTTAGCTTTATTTAGTTGTTTTTTTTTAGGAATTGAAAAATAAGCAACAGAAAAGAATCTTCTATTATGTGTCATATTTACTTTTTTAAAAGACACAAAAGGCACCTAATGGATAAAGTTTCAGATTTTCTGGAAATTTACATACTTACCTAGAATAACAAAAACGCAGAGACACTTTGTCTTTAAAATATTGATTTTTCGTACATTTTTTTAATATACTTTTTCTTAATTTAGTTATCTATCAGCTTCCAAATAAATTTTAAAAACTTTTCTAAAGTCTATAAACCTTATAGACTCTAAAAAAGTTTTTAAAATTTATTTGGTAAACTGGTATCATTATTATATACTATATTAATGATACCAGTTTACTACTCTCTGTAATTAACAGAGATAAATAACACATTTCAAATGCATATTTAAATTTATTAACTTTTTAATTAGAGTTGTAGTTGCTTTTACAACAAAGTTGTTCATGCTTTATCTGTAAATTTATAGCTATCATCTAAAATTAAATGTTAATTTAAAACCTAGGTCAAGCTAACTTTTGCAGTTTTTCTTTTAAAATTCATAACTTTATAAGTTCAATTTTTTTAGTTTATCAAAAGACAAAGTCATCTTTTCTTTTGTTTGCTTAAACCAAAATTAAAAATTCTCTTCTTTGCTTAACAAAAAATCTCTTCTTTGCTTAAACCAAACAATTAGTATTGATGAGATTTTTGTTTTTCACTATTTTTCTTTTTAATACACAAAGAAAGAAAAGTTTTGAGATGCAATTACTTCTCTCACATGTTGTTTCAACATTTGCTTTCAAATATCTGTTCCTTTAATTATGATTTATTTTAAGTCAGTATTAATTGGCTTATTAATCAAATACACACAAAAGTGCAGAAACTTTTTAAAATGCTGACATAGGTCAAAATTTGTCAAAAAATAGTAACAAAAAACAAAACAAAAACTAAATTATTGAAAAGACTTACCAAATAAGCAAATGACAGTCTGTCAAAAATAATCTTTCTTAAACAGGGAAAAATCACAAGTTTATGACCAGCAACTTCAGCATGTGATGTAACAAATGATTCAAGTCTTGCATAGACTTTTTTCTAAACAAAATGGTCTAGTAATTTTAGCAAACATACAGCGGTTCTTTCATTTAGTTATATTAAGTGTTTTATAATACTAATGTTTTCTCACTTCTAATTCTTTCTGGATAAAAAATTCCTTCCAAAAGCATGTTCTTCTATACACTTTTTAGTTAAACATATTCAAAATACCATGGGTGTTTTTTCGCTTTATATGGCAATTTGATTACAGAAGAATCACACTTTGTTGCAAGAGCTAATGAAAACACAGTCTACAGTTAGTTTCAATAGCAAAAAGTGTTGATTTAAACGAACCAAGAATTTACTCATATTTTATAAAATACTAACTTGATCAAACAGCCAGATTAATTTGACCCATGATAAACTTATGTAAAAAACGGTCAGCAAATTTACTAAATGGAGAACTAACTGAATATCTCTCCTGTACTGAGAAACTAATATCTACATAATTTAGACCTATAAAACTTTTCTGAAGCAATACATAGTTACAAATTTCTTTGCCAATAGTATGCATTTACCAATCTTAATTTCATGGTCAACTCAACATGCAACAATGCTAAAGATTATTAATACTGTACTAGTACTATACAAACAAAACTTTCAATTTGTAGGAATGACAATTTGATCAGTTTTCATTTCCTGAAAAAGCAAACAAATCAAAAGAATCTTAGTCTAAACTTACGATACAAGTTTAAGACTAGCCCAAATAATTGACTATAACTTTAATTTTTAAAACCCAGAACTTAATTCATCATACAGATACTCATTTTTACATTCTTACAACATTTTTTAGCATTTTGATATAGCACAATCATTTTCAGAAAATTTTGATAATAAAGGTACAAAAAAAATGTACAACCAGTTGTTTATTTACAATGGATATAATTTAAACGATTTAAAAGAACAGGTTTAAATGAATTTCTAGAAGTTCTCATTTCACAATATGATTTTTTTGAAATTTACATAGGACTATATACAAATGACTATAATTCTTCCAACATCCCTGAAGAGCTGTATGATATAACGGTGTGCTATGATCCTATTAGCCACTCAAAATATAAATATTTTCTTTCATTTTTCAAAAAGGGACTACTTTCAACAACTGTGACAGACTTTGCAACAATTAAAGCACCAAGTAATAAAATTTGTTTCTTCACCAACAATACACAGATTTAATACTTAGCACCACAAAGAAGTTCAATCCAAAATTTCTTCCCATATTCTGATGCCATAGATAATTTATGATCAAAAGTCAATTTCAAGGTCAATTTAACTGGATCGGTGTAAAAGAACTTAAAAATGAATGACCTTCAAAAAGCTGAAACAACATATACTGGCAAAATTTGAAAATTTTAAGGAAAGCAGAATCACACAAAGAAGTTTTAAAAAGATTTTTAGGTGTACGTTTTTCATAATGTTGCATATTTTGAGAAATGTAAAAGAAAACAATAATAAAATTTTTTTAGATGTTTGTTTGCAATAAACATTCTTTAAGATATTTCCATTTATTACTAAAAACACCTTAGCTCTTGGATGAATTTCAAATATCTTGGAAATCAGTTCATCATTGGGACATGTAACATAAACCATTTTCCCCTGTATAGTAAATTGAAAAAAATTCAGCTGTATGCAATTACTGATTGTGAACACTTTGTGCATAATGCTTGGTGTGTAGTGCCATTCTGTATTTGAGTTTGTATTAATGTTTAACAGGCCTTACTTCTCAATAGCCTAATGAATAAACTTAATTTGTTACTTATAAGAATAAATATTATACCTTGTATTACAAAGTAATATACTCAATTTTTATTGTATTTGGAAACAATATTTTCAAGACTGATACTCTTACAATATTTGTGCTTTGCTGCATAGCTCTAGATCATATGTTAGCTTTAGTTCTGTTAATGAATTAAATATGAGCTAGGGTTGACATTTGACTAAAATGGATTTCACATTTTATGAGAACACTGGAGAGAGATTGAATTGAATCACTCCTTCATTAACATATTTGTTTTGAGTTGTTGTTTTTTTTTTTGTGCTTGTTTATATTATATATTATTTATGTTTATATTTATTTGTGCTTGTACTTGATCTATAGGAGACAATTTTTTTTAGACTAACAGATTTAGAGGAGTGCTGTTAATTTGAATGATGATTTATTTTGTAAAAGATTCACAACTTGTGATTAACAATGCAATTTTTTCTGTGTTTGGTTTAACAAAAGTTGTACTTGAAATCTGTTGATCATTTCCTTCAGACCAGAGGTTTGCAAAACTAAATTTTCAGGATAGTCAATGTTACCAGTGTTTACACCACTTGATGAGTAGAGAGTTAAACCAAATAGATGAGGAAGACTTTCTTCTTTATTTTGATATTTACACATAATCAGATATGACATTAAGTAGTGGAATTTGGTTTGTAGTTACTGTTTCTAACCCTTGAAGTGTTGAGCATTAATTTAAAATTGTGTCTAAACTCTTTGGCAATTTCTCTTTTACTTTGTTTTTTTTTTTATTTTGAATAGACAAGTGCTTGTATTATTTTTGAATTATCAAATATGGTACAGAGAGGTTTTTGGATTTATCTAGTTGAGGTGTGAACTTTTATTTCCATTCAGTAAACTATTAAAGAGCACAAAAGAAATTGCAGAAACTATTTCTAGTAACAGATACAGAGCTGCAAAAACAGATAAAGAAAATGTTTTCCTGAAGCTTTTTTTTCTTGCATCCACTGATTGTATTTATCATAACATAAAAATAAAAAATTTATAGAAAGCTATTGTTTTAGATAACTATTAGTTGTTGGTCTATATTTATGGTAATTGCAATCGTTTGAGAATATGTCTTCATCTGAGGCTCTGAGTCCAAGGCAGAACGCTTTTGTTTAAATCAAATTCAATGATATTGCAGTTCCATAACTTCCAAAGCTCTTTATCTCTAGCTATCTTCTAAAATGATTGTCCTCTTTGGTTTTATTGGATTCACATCTCAGTTCTCAGTCAGTTTCTGATTTCAAACTCCCTTGCCCAACTGAAACACAACACATACCAAGATCATTGACTTCATTCAACCATGTAAAGTATTGAGCTTGATATGGCGGTGTTATGGTGATATGGATGCTGTTAGTTTAAAGATCTTCATTATTGAACAATTTCACATTATGTGTGTAAAATTAGCTTTAATGACATTGATTACTGGCTTATTAAGCGAATAGGCATTTTTTACTTAACAATGGTGGGCCCACAAAAGACTCAGTTGGAACTTGTGGCTAAATTAACTTATGACCTACATAATTATCCTAATAGCTTACATCAAACCCCAATGTGGGGCCTTGCTATCTGTGTTGGCTGGATTATTTTTTAGGTTTATACACAACCTGTTTAATTCCCTTCAAGTGATACTAAAGAGGTTTTGAAAAAGAGATGAACTATATGAATAAAGTGGATTAACAGAAAAATAGAGTGAAGAAAGGAATAATTTAGGATGTACTATAAAAATATGGAAAACTGCAATGCAACAGGAAGAAAAAAAAAAACTTAAGTTTACCTCCCTTGATTTGAGAAGATCTTGCATTGAAGTATCAGAAACAATATTTGAACTTTTTGTTTCATCAACCAGGTTTTTATTGAGAATTCCAGAGAGACAAGCAAATGCATCTTCTTCATTCATAAAGTGTAGCATAATGCCTCCTAATTGCTCTAACATAGGACAATAAACAATGTCTGGATTTAACTCATAGATAATATAGAGAAGTTTTCGCAGAGAATAACAACCATTAGGAGTCAAGAAGTGAGAATTCGATGTTAGTTTTATCGTCTTACATTGGGAATTATCTACAAAAATTAAAAGCAAGTAAAATATAAAGTTAACTTATATAACATATTTAAGCTTTAAATGGTTAATAAACTTCACAGATAGTTTATATTAGCTTGTACTTAATATTTGTGGAAGTTTAAATTTTAAGGCTTAGTTATATCTAAGAAACATTCTTTTTAATTATTAAATAAGAAGTTAATTGAAAATATCATTTTTTATAATTATTAAATAAGAAGTTAATTGAAAATATCATTTTTTATAATTATTAAATAAGAAGTTAATTGAAAAAATCATTTTTTATAATTATTAAATAAGAAGTTAATTGAAAATATCATTTTTTATAATTATTAAATAAGAAGTTAATTGAAAATATCATTTTTTATAATTATTAAATAAGAAGTTAATTGAAAATATCATTTTTTTTAATTATTAAATAAGAAGTTAATTGAAAATATCATTTTTTATAATTATTAAATAAGAAGTTAATTGAAAATATCATTTTTTATAATTATTAAATAAGAAGTTAATTGAAAATATCATTTTTTATAATTATTAAATAAGACGTTAATTGAAAATATCATTTTTTATAATTATTAAATAAGAAGTTAATTGAAAATATCATTTTTTATAATTATTAAATAAGAAGTTAATTGAAAATATCATTTTTTATAATTATTAAATAAGAAGTTAATTGAAAATATCATTTTTTATAATTATTAAATAAGAAGTTAATTGAAAATATCATTTTTTATAATTATTAAATAAGAAGTTAATTGAAAATATCATTTTTTATAATTATTAAATAAGAAGTTAATTGAAAATATCATTTTTTATAATTATTAAATAAGAAGTTAATTGAAAATATCACATTCATTTTTTATAATATGTAACTATTTTGACTTACATATTAATAGGATAACTTTTAATTATCTAAAAAAAAAATTTTATTTGTCTTTTTTTTTGTTTTAATTTAATGTTATTTTTCTTCAATAAAATGTTTCTTATCAAAACTACTAATATAAAAAGCCTGTTCTATTTTTTAAAAAAATGCCAATATACCTATTATCTTAGAAGATGTTTTTTGATACAGAAATCTAATTTCATACTACAAACATGCATACAACATGTGCATCACTTCAGCTTTTCATACTAATGGTTTAAAGATATTACTACAAAAAAATTTTTCTTTAACATATTTAAGGTCAGAGAATAAAATTGAGCAATCTTCTTAGAAACAAAACCATAATTTTTTATCATAATATTTTAGCAAGTGCTCTGATGTTAGAACTATTTAGCTTAATAACTTAAACTACTTTAAAAAATTTTTTAAAACCAAGTTAAACATTAAAAAAAAACCATCAAATAAAAAAGTACAAACTAAACCATGTTAATTTAGAATTAAATTTTTCTCAGCTGATAATTTAAATTTGCCAAAATTAATAAGATTGTTTTTTGTTTTTTTTTTCTGCTATTATTTTAAACCTAATGTCTAATAGACTACAGCACAAACTTACATTTTGCATCAGAGTATCAGATGTGTATTCTGGAATGACATCAATGATAAAGAATGAGATGAACAAGCTAGATATACTGAAGATCTTATTTTGACAGAAGTTGAACCTTGTTTGAAGAATTAAAGTCAGGTTATTTTTTGGTCTTTTAAAATTAGCCTTTGTTCCAAACTCTTTAACATGATGAAAAATATAAAAAGTTTTAATAATTTTTGTATAAATCAACTCATTTGTCACTAAGATAAAAGACATGATGGAAGCCTTCAAAAAAGAAATCTTATCAAAAAGTCTACATTGTGAGTTAGACTTCAAAATATAACTCTGAATATTTTTGTGCAAAAAATATCAAAATGTTTGATTTCATCATATTTCATCGTATGTAATTTTTAGGGTTGATTGATTATTTTTATTCTCTATATTCTAATAAATGAAAATAACACTATTTAGGACTTGCTCAATTCAATCAATAATTTACAGTAATTTATAGAAAATGCAGATCACATAGATAAGAAATTAGACAACTGATCATTTGAATACTGCTTTTATTTGCAAGGAAAAGTGTAGCAATCAATAGTTAGTCATCATTATTTTTATAAATAATTTTTTTAATAATAAATTTAACAAATGATGATTTTTGTTCAATAGCTCATGTTTTACAATTATAGTATTATAAAAAATATATTTGAACATCAGCACATTATTAATTATTAATGATGATTAAACTGCTCCTTTTTACCATAAATTTCAATAAGTAATGCTTTTGTTAGGAAACTGCCTATTTAAAATATGTTTAAATTTGTTATTAATGCAATTTAAAATAATACACAATATAAGACAAGAATATTTTAAAGATCAAAAATAGAGAAATTTTAATTACTTATTTTTATACAAATATTTTTAATTTATCAATAATTTTATCTTAAAGCTATAATAGATATAAAGAAAACCTTTTCTTTAATAAAAAAAATAGTTAAAAAATAAAACAACATAAAAAATTACTGTCTTTCAGCAAATCATCACAAGTAGTTTTATACAAATTAGGAGTACTCCTCTTTACTTCAAGCCCTCCAGAAAACATTAGCCAATACTGAGCTCGCTGCAACAAAGGAATATTTTTTCTTGAAATGTCTTTAACTTTATGTAAATCTTTAGCAGACAAACATGAAAGATTTTGTTTCAACAATATATTGTTCAATATAACACTTTCCTTAGCATCTAGCTTTGGAAACTCTAGAACTTGAATTGACTTGTGTGCATTTGAATCAACATGATGTTGAAGATATACTGAAGATCTCTTACTCTCCATCCCAAATAGAAGATCACTGAGTGTCAATCATAAAAAATAAAATACATATAGCTAATTTAAAATAATCATGGACACATGTAAACCAAATACATGCCAATTTTTTTTATTTCCATTTTCTAGTTTAAATTTGAATATGCAGAAAATAGTGCCTACTATTTTATAAACAAACAATTTTTTTACTGTTAAACTTATTGTTGAGTATATGTGCTTAGCAAACCTTAAATAACCTTATCTTTTTAATAAAAAGATAAATGAAAAATTTATTATACATTTTATAAACATTTTTTGTAAAACAAGAGAAACTGACACATTAAATTACAGTATGAAAAATAAAAAACATTGAACTAATAATTCCTAACCACTTAGAATAAAACAAAATGTATAACTTAAAAATACAATGTGCTGCATTTTAGAAAAAGTATATGTCAAAAAAAATACAGGTGACATATTCTTTGTCATATTGCAGTTATCTTTAACAATACAGCCTTTTGAAAATGTAAGTATGAATTAACTTCAAAATTAATAGCAAGAAAATTAGCAATAAGGAAAATAATATGCATTAAATTTTTCAAGGTGGCCTACCCTTAATGTATATAATATTTATTTTAAATTATTTGTTTACTTTCTAATAATTTAAAAGTACCTTTCAGCTAATGAATTGATTAAAAATCTTTGTCATCCAATTAACCAATCATAATAGGTAAGCCTCATTTAGAAAACTAACTTGTGTAACGTTTTACTTTTGTAACCTTTTAACCTTCTCTCACCATAATTGATAAAGAGTGTTTTTTTGTAAAGATATTGTTCAGCAACATAATTTTATCTGTAAACAGCAAAAGTCAAACTATATTAAAAAGTATATTTTTTTAATATTCTGATATTTATAAACTATTGCTTTGAGTAATATTTTTTCAAGAACCTATGAATGAAAAGTTATAATTACGTAAATGCACAATATAACAAATTGTAATATATTTACTATTGTAATATATTTTTATTATGTATGTACATATATATATGCATATATGTATATGCATATATATGCATATATTTATACATATGCATATATTTATACATATACATATATATACACATACATACATACATGCATGCATGCATGCATGCATACATACATACATACATACATACATACATACATACATACATACATACATACATACATACATACATACATACATACATACATACATACATACATACATACATACATACATACATACATACATACATACATACATACATACATACATACATACATACATACATACATACATACATACATACATACATACATACATACATACATACATACATACATACATACATACATACATACATACATACATACATACATACATACATACATAATTTTATATGTACATGTATATAAAAATAACTGCTATTTATTATAACCGCCGACATAAATATCAATATCAACGAGGCAAAAGCGAATTAAAAAGATCAATCTCTTTGAAATATACGCAAGGTTAGTTCTTAGCAGCCGAGATTAGTAGAGGATTTTAGGTATTTCAAAAATAATCATTCGTAAAATTTGACTTCGGATTCGTTTTTTTCGTAAACGGTGATAAAGCGTTCGGAATTGATTGGTTGAAGCTAGCAATTACAACCAAATAGACGTCGGTCGGAGGTCTTTGAAAGGTATATATATATTTATTGTTTAGAGCATTTTGAAATGGATTATGAATTAAATCCATATATGTTTATTTTAAAAGAACAGTATAATCCAATACGCAAAATGACCTTATTTATTTAGTTGTTATATAAACCGCCATGGTGTTTAATTGGAGATTGTAATGAAAGAAAGTCGTCAATAATTCTTATGTACGAGAAAAAAGCGAAACGAAAAACCAGTTTGCAAGAAAAAAACTCGGATGAACAGGAATTGAAGTGAAACCGCGTTTTTTTATTATTCGATCACCGCGTTGTTATATTAATCGATCTCCAAAATCATGAAGATTTGAGTTAACATCATTTTTGACATTTTTACTGTTATTCGGTCGTATGTTTAAAATAATGATTTTCTATGATTTTTTTTTCCTCCCATTATTATCCTTTAAATAGAATTGCCTTGTAAGTACCCCATTTGATAATGTATGTTTAAAAAATGTTGCATTGGAACCAAGTTCATTGATTGGTTAAGACTAAGAAGAGTACATTCGTTTAGAGTTTTCTATATTTAGATAGCTTTCGAAATAATGTAACTTTATTACTTTCTGTCATGTCAATTCTTGTTTCAATAACAACTACCATATTTATAATCTTTTCAGATTATGAAATATAGTTCACATATTGAAAAGATTATATTGAAAATATAAACGAGTATTTTCACTTGTGTATAAAATCAGGTGGCTATTTGTCTTGGTTTGCTTGCCAATGTCTCAAGTTAATTTAGTTCTGAAATAAATACGTCATTTTTATCTTTAACATAAATCCCAAATGAAGTATACCGTAAAGCAATTTCAATGGTATTTTTTAAATCTAATACGTAGTAAAATTTTGGCGAACGTTTGTTACCTGTAAATTCTGAACGCTTTTCATCGTTCTGGTTACACGAAATTTTTTAATACTTAACTGTTATTAAAATGTTAATTTTAATAACAATTGGGTAGCGATATATCTTTTTTTTTTTAAT
Source organism: Hydra viridissima (assembly GCF_058129835.1). Taxonomy (NCBI): domain Eukaryota; kingdom Metazoa; phylum Cnidaria; class Hydrozoa; order Anthoathecata; family Hydridae; genus Hydra; species Hydra viridissima. Next base: position 15,981,647 of record NW_028324302.1, read on the forward strand.
TTAATTTTTATCTTTTTTATACACTTTTGAAAACTTCTTCAGCTCGCTTCATTTATGAAATAATGCTTTAACTAAATAACTAATTTTGATTTTATTGACTTCAGAGGTGGTGAGGGAATCGCAGAGTATTGAAAGTTAAAGGAGGTTTGGGCACAATAGATTTTACACTTACTCTGCCTTGCCGTGAATGATAGTAAAAATAATACTTAAAAAAAAAAGACAAGAAAAAAAAACTTTTATGGTGCTTATGCCTAACGGCAATTATCAGTCACGATAAATCAAAAAAATGAAAGGGGTTAACAAACAGAGGTTGGTGGTGTACTGAGTTCCGACAACATAAAAAAGAAGAAATATTTAACCATAAAAAATGTTAACTAATATTAAACAAAAAGATAATAAACCCTTTAGGTTTATTTATAAGACAACTTAATGTCTATACAGTATACAAGAAGCACCTTCTGACAAAGGGTTTTCTAACAACTGCAACAAATTTCTCAACAGCATTTAGCCAAAGCAAAAATGATTGGAAATGTGGTTCACGAGCTAATTATCAGTAGATCTGATGGCGCATTCATCCTTGACATCATTCCTCTGTTTAGTTGCATCTTCTCCTGGGTGTTGTCAACCATTTGCTTAAAGCACTCCTGAGCATCTGGTCTGATACTGAAATGTGGCTTTATCCCTCAAAAAGTCTATACCATGGAGGTCATTTCGAAGGAAATAAATATCGAAAATTACTCAAAAATGTTGATTGTCTTCAACTGCTAGCAGAATCTAGATCACCTTTTCAAGTTTTTGGAATCATTGATGCTCTGAGGAAATTAATTCACTTTTGAAAAGCTGTTTTGGTTCAGTGTTGGAAGCAGACTACTATGAAAAAATTGACTACTTTAAAGCATCCTTCCTTACCCTTTCAAATGCCAGTGTCACTCTCAATATCCGTACTGTGTTTCTTTGAATCAAATATAGAAAAAAGGTAGTTTGTTCATTATTCATTGAATAGGAAGTTTTTTCTATGTAGCCAGATTTGAATATTTAAAGATAAAATAAAAATGTGAAGAAAATCATTGTTTTACAAACAGCAATAAATATCTGAAAAAACAATTTTTCGTCATTTTCTAATAACAACTAAAGTATGATATGTAGATGAAAATAGAAAACTAAACCTTTAGGCTGTTAGGATAAGTAAATGTAAAGCTTATATATCAAACATTACTTCGTGAGGTCCCATTCAAATATATCAGTTTTTTTCGGTTTTTCTTTGCTTTTGGTCATTTTTTATGAAGATCAACTAATTGGTACAAATAAAGTAATTTTTGAACATAAATTTACCCGTTTTAATCTAAAGCTAAGTTACCCTTTTTTTGACCATTTTAAGTGGTTTTAAATGGTTTTATCTCCATAGATTTTCTGTTACTCATGTAATTGAAAAACAACATTAACAAAAGTTATTCCCCAGTCCCTATAGAGCTAACATTGGCTGGTCAACAGACTTTATAATAGTGCTGTCACAAAAAATGATTTGAAGCGAAAGTGCCAAAATTTGAAATTTTTGAACCCTTTAAGAAACCGCAAAAGAATTTTGCTTGAAATTTAGTACTGTACACATAGATGCATACTTGTGGGTTACAATCCACCAATTTTCATTGAAGTGCTTATTATTTTAGGAACTTTATGACAGTTTATTAAAAACTCCGGGTTATTTTGGGTATTTTTTCTAAGGAATTTGTCTCTTATGATCGTATAAAAATATATCATATGATATAAAAACGTTTGGCACAAAAAGATAAATAATTATTTGTTTTTGTTGTGGTTTATAAAAAACAAAAAGAGAATTGTTTTGGATTTGGTTGAGAAATAGATAGATGAAATAATCTAAAGTATATGGAGTTTTGCTACATATAATGAGATAACTTCCTGGATTCACTTTCGAATCAAGGAAGTTATCTCATTGTCATCTCAGCCATCAATATAACCGTTTCACTATTACGTGAACAAAATGGTGAGTAATTGACAAGAACGTATGGGTCAGTTTTTGATGAATTCCGACAACGGATTCTCAACATGTAGTTGAAATGGTAAATATGAAAATTAAACTTTTAGATTCATAAAATGAAGGACTTTTAACTAACGTTTTTTCAAATTTAAAAATAATGATTTCGGTGTTTAAATAGTTGATTGAGAATATTTTCTAAACTATTTGACCAGGCATTTGTGCAAGTTGAATGAGTATAAATTATTTTTATTTTTGAATAATTTCGATTTTCTGTTTTAATTCAATGTTCTAGCTTTTTTGGGAAGTATAAGGTCAATCTGCATTCCTGATACGGGACTTTTTTTAAGAGAAAATCCTCCAGCATTAACTATTTTGAGGATGGAATTCTCCGACTCGTTCACGCTTAACTACTTTGAATGGGTAAGGGGGTTATTTCAATCTTGATGGTTATTGTTAAAAAATTCTTTAAGCAATTTTCAATAAATTATTTTAGTTAGATTTTTAGGCTGGTATGCCTAAAGACTTTTTCAGGTAATAAAAAATACAGTTTTTAAATTTTATTGCTACAAACATATTCAACTAGCAATTGTTAAAAGCATTAGGGTTGAATTTTACATTTGCATAATAATATTGTGGGTACTTTTGCTCAAAATATCTAAGGTATTCAACTTCGTTTCTTAATAATTTATTGCAAAAACACTCTGGATGCTGAAGAAAGATGGACGGAGGCTCTTCTCTTAGTTCGTCGAGATATTTGATAATTTCTCTTTTCTTTTCAACAGATTTATCGGTTAAGTGGGTTGTTTGACAGAACTCTGAAACTAATTTATTTAGTGTCTGGTATTTTAGTAGGTTTTCAGCAAACTTTTCCTGGTTGTAAGAGCTTTTAATGGAAAGAAATTTTTCCTTAAAAAACTCATAAAGTTTGACATCTAAATAGTTCAAAGATCTTATCATCCTTGTCGTATTAGAATTAGGGACAATGGTTTTATACTTTGCATCATTGCCAATCATTTTCTTCGTATAAACAATATCCATATAGTTCCAGCATAACAGGTCTTTCAACATAATCGCTGCTTCGTCAAAGTATTCTGCTATCATCACAAATTCTATAGATTTGTCTAGATACTGTAAAAAATCATCAAACGTATTATTCTCTCTTCTCTTTTCAAATCTTGGATAATTCAAATCAAAAGTTTGGCTATTGTGTAATAGAAAATGTAAAGATCCTATTCTCCGAAAATAACCATAATACTTTCTTGGATTCTCAATAAACTTTTGGACAGGATCAGGAAATTTCTCCAGCTGAAAAGTTTTTGTAAAATTACCATAAAAAAACCCTGAATAAAACTGAGAAACCGGATCACGTAAAATAGTTACAATTTTAAAGGGTCTTTTCATAACTTTAAAGAATTCATTTCTATGGTAAACAGCATGGTTGCATAATATATTAGCATATTTCTTTTTTAATCTAGAAAAATCGACCGATTCCTTTCTGAACGTATTTGGCCAGCGGAACATGTTGCCTGATACTGGTAAGGCGATAGATAAGTTGTTTATGTCTGCAAATCTGTTAAGTATGCTTGTTACGGTACTGCTCGCAGTTTTATGCGTTTTCAGAAACAAAATGTTATGTTGCTTTTCATTACAGTTCACATTATGAAAGCTACAAAGAGAAGATAAAAAAAATAAAGGCCAGATAAAAAAAAGTAGAGTTCTTGTCGCGCTTACTCTTTTTTAAAAATCTTGAAGGGTATTGTAAATTAATGTTTTAGCTACCTTGGAGGATCTGGTAAAGGATATTCGTCTGGATTTTCAATCCGTTCTTTTTTTATTTCTTCGTCTCTTCGGCGAACATCTCTCATTTCAATCCAATCCTTTATCCATAAAAAAAATTGCGTGGCAAAGAGCAGTAGAACTAAAAAAAAAAAAGAAAACAACTAAAGACATAAGATAAACGAGATTTCCAAAATAATTTAAACAAAAGTATTCAAACTTCATCTGTGTTTGTTACTTGCTATTTAAAATTTGTTTTATGATATGAAAACACGATCATTTAAAGCTGATCCCTTTTAGAGTCAAATTCGGAAAATATGGCTCGATAATTCAATTTTAATAATTACTGAAGTTGATTATCTTTTATCAAAAATATACTAAACATTTATTGTATTATAAACAAGATCGTTTTAGACTAACGTCTATAAATAATTGTTTTTAAGATGGTAGAACACACTACTTAAAAATCTTTTTTTTCTTTTTCATCAACTTTTATACGGAATATATTCAGGAACTCAAATCTGAATACAAGTTTTTGTTTTGTTTCCAATTTTAAAGATTTTACTCTGAATTATACATTTAATCAGAATTGTGAATCTGTGCAGCAGCCTTTTTTTTTTTCAGCTAATTTCTTTTAAGTAAGAACTCTAAAACAAAATATTTCTTGTCAAATTATACATTTAATCAGAATTGTGATTCTGTGCAGCAGCCTTTTTTTTTTCAGCTAATTTCTTTTAAGTAAGAACTCTAAAACAAAATATTTCTTGTCAAATTATACATTTAATCAGAATTGTGAATCTGTGCAGCAGCCTTTTTTAATCGGCTAATTTCTTTTAAGTAAGAACTCTAAAACAAAATATTTCTTGTCAAACGTTGAGACAAAATTCCTTCACCTTAATGTGATAAATGTGTGGTAGATAATTAAGTCAGTTACAGAAAGAAATTAGGCTGTTGCAGCTAAATAACAAAGGAAAACTTTCATAAAATAACTTTGTGTTTTGTTAATTCAACCAATAGTTGTTTTAGATCAAAATAATGCTGCTTATGTATTTTAATAGCTTAAAACATGTATGCTCTTAAAACGGTGTTTTACTAACATGGATTAAAACAATCTTTTCTTTAATAATCAATCTTGTTCTGACTGGTCAGCCACGTTGTTTCCAACGCTTTAAACACTAGGAAACACACTTGCACATATGATTACTTACAGATTTTTTAGTCGAAAACAACTCTTCATAATCCTAACAATTAATTTTCAAAAATTCCGTGCAATGCGTTTCCACCTATAAAATAAAAACTTGACTTGACCATTTGATAAATCAGAGACCCAGGTTAATTCTAATCAACACTCAAATTATATTTGAAAAGAAATTTGTAGGCCAGTGTAAAGACATTTTATCCATTTCTTCAAAATTTATAAAGTTTGTAGGCAAATTCATTAAAAAGCAGCACAAAAAATTACGGAAACTCCGATTGTTAAATAATCTTGAAATTTTTTCTCTTTGATCAACTTAAAATTTATTACATTAAAATTAAATTGGTGTTGAAATTAATAATACAAATTTATAAGAGATAAAATTCTAGTCTTACCTACTCTAACAAACCTTTGAAATGAACAAAGCATCCCAGAAAGATACGTAAAAGTAAATGTGGTATGAAGAGCAGTATTAAGTACTGACTTGTGAAAAAAAAACCGATGTAAATTGAACTTCGCCTTTGATTTATTAATTATAAACAGGTTTTATACGATTAGACTCAATAAGCCTTTTTTGAGAATGAATCGATAGGTATCGAATGAAAAGAACAGAATATCAATAATATATTAGAACTCGTTAAAGAAGAAAAAAATGCATAAATTAGCATAACAAATGCACCTTCTAGGATCTTGACCTTGTCGTGGAGAAGAAGAAGCAGCACATTTTGCAGATAATAAAACGCGTTTTTTCCCATAATGTAAATAAAGATTTTAATATGTTCTGGGTATCATCTGTCATCTATTCTAAGTAGGGCACATTTAAAGGAACAAACTTATTAGAAATATGCAAAATACAAGTAAAATTCTCTGCTTATGAGTTTTGGGGTAAGCAAGGATTAAAATTTAAAAAAGACTTTTAAATCTGATGCAGTAAAAGCACTCTCTTTGCTTGCTTAACAAATAAATTATGCGATTAACAATTTAAGCTACAAACACATGCACGGACGTAAAAAAACAACAAAAAATACAAAAAAGCAGCAACGGATGATGGATATTAATTAATCCAATACTATCACATCATACTCTTTCGTACTCTCAGTATCAGCCATTATTGTTTTTTCTGTCATTTGTTTTTCCGCTTGTTCAGTGAAACCATTGTTTATTTTAAAATCCTGCGAATATTGTTCAGCGTTTGTTACGAGCTTTTCATCTGTAACTACAGTTTAAATAATAAACATTAAAAACCGCGAGAAATTTGTTATATTTTTAAATCATGGCACATAAGCTGAGGTTTAAGACATGATAAGAAACTTACCAGTACTACACGTATTTAGAGAGGAATTCTTTGAGCAGTCGAATATTTTAGTAGTCCCTGAGTTACATGTAATCATGTTTAAACTACTATCTAAATTATCGTTTTTAGGAATATTTTCTGCAGGATTTGGAGCGTTAAAAGTGCATATTGTTGTAACCTTAACACGTTTTGGACGTTTCGGTGAAAGTGCAGGCGATAAAAGCAAAACAGCTTGATTTTTTTTAGGAGATTGTTCTGGTTCTGTTGGTGTGAATGTTTGTAATGTAGTTACATTTACACGTTTCGGAGGTTTGCTGTTAATCCGGGTTGTTTGAAGTGGTATAATTTCAGTGCGACTTGACGCAACTCTGATTTGTTTCGAATCATTGCAAGTGTCTGGTTTATTCATAATGCTATTTGTCTCCAGAGTTGTTGATGCAGTGGAAATTTCTGCCAGTGCATTGTTTAACGATGAGGGTTCAAATTTCTCGCTTTCAAACAGACCATTTTCAGACAAACCTAGCGTAAAAAAAAAGTCATTTTTTAGGTATTCAAGGAAACTAAACTTCGGAAATCAGATCACATGATGAAATTTTAAAAAAATATTAGTACATTTCTCTGGCAATGCAGTTACAACGTCATCCACCAATATAATATCTTCCTCGGTCGTATTTGCAGGGCTTTCTTTTGATTTCTCGTCAGAAATATTTATACGTTTGCGCTTTTTAATAGGAGTAATAAATAACTTATCTATAGTTGTTTGGCTACGATCGATTTTTATTTTCTCTTTCAAATCTTTTTCTGAAAACAAAGTTAACAATCAAAAGTAAGAATATGCAAAAAGAACTTTCTCACTCCAGTTAAAAAAGTAAAGCGAGAATTTAAATTTAGGCGAAAATGATTTTAAAAACATTTATGCATCCAAAAGACACAACAAAATCCTAAATTATCGTGCAGAAAAAACATCTTCCGTTTGAATCGACGAAACATGTATAAATTGTTGCAAAACAATAAATTAAACTTAAAAATTTATACCAATTGTAAATTTATATCTAGCTATTTAGAATATTCAATCGTACACAGAATTTTCAAACTGAATAAAAAGAATAATCATCTTCATAAAAATGTAAATAATAGTTAAAAAAACTTTAATCATAAGTTGAAAAAAAATATTTAAAAATTTAAAATTTGCCATCAAAAAGCAATAACTAAAAATCATACTATCAAAGACTTCTGGAATTTTCTTATCAATTCTTACACCATCAGCTTGTTTCTCTTTTTTTTCCTGGTTAGCTTTTCTTATTTTTGCTTGATTCATTTGATATTCAATAGGATCATATTTAATAGGTATCCCAAGCTCTTCTTCTTCAAACTTAATAAAAGAACAATAGCCATCCAAGGAAGAAACCACTAATAGTTTACCATCAGAAGACCTAACACAAATAATAAGAAGGTTATACCATTTTTCAATGTAGCTTTCAAAAAGACTATAAATTTTTTTTTGTTTCAGTCTTGGTAAATTATTTTCCATTAAGAAAGTAATGTTTTCAAGATAAGAAAATTATAACAACATTATATTGAAACTTTATCGTATTTTGAATTCTAGTGATTGTCATAGTTTAAACAAAAAAATCTTTTTATCCATAGATTTTAGGCATCAAGTAAATATATACCAAGCAAGGTCTGTAAGAGAAGCGTAATGCATGTTAGCACAATAGCCAATAGGGTAATCATGCTGAGTGTCATATAATGTAACAGAATCTAAACTTGCTACTGCAAACACCATGCGATAAGGCAGCCTAAATTAATAGTAATACAATATGTAATATATATGTATTTACAATGATGATGCATATAACCTTTTTTCAGATAATCAAAATGGTACAAATACTAAACTGTCAAACACAAAAATAAGTCAAAATCAGGTCAGAAAAGCATAAAATCATGTTGAAGTCAGCTCAAGTAAGTCCAAACAGTTCATACTAAAGAACAAATTCGAAATGAAGTATAGAATTTAAACATTAGTTTTGAAAACATGAACAGACATTGAGATTTAAACTTTTTTCTAATGGCTTTCAATTATCTTTCTACAAATAAAAGGAATAATTTTAAATCACGATTAAACTCATGGAGCAAAAAAAATTTTTTTTTTTTAATATTTATATTCAAAAACATATTTTGACTTTTATGCAGAATTGATTTACAAATATGACATTTAGACATTTAGTTTTGAATTTTTTAAAATCAAAATAATTGCTATCAATTAAGGTAACAATTTTGTCAGTTTTGCCAGAAAATAGAAATGCACGAGGTAGTGAGGTTTTGCAAGAGGTAACCTGGTAAAATATCGTTAAACTGGAAACAAATTCTTTTAGTGCTTGGTAAGTAATGCACCACTAAAGTATTCTAAACATAGGTATTAATCAATCAGTTGAAACTGAACTTTTTAACACTGGAGAATGTTGCAAGGTAACATTAAGAAAAAACATTTTGCATAAATGCCCAACAGGTTTTAACTTCACAAAGAGTTACAAATAAAAAAAAAAAGCTTAATAGTTCAGGTGCGGTAAGGTAATAATGATCATATGTAATTATCAAAATGCGCTAAATATAAAAAATTCTTGTCAACAAAGAATTGTAAAAAATTTTTTTACCCAAAAACTTGTTTTGCAAAAACTGGATAAATAAGTATATTTTTTAGTAAGTTAGGCCTTATGATTGTAAATATGGAAAAACTTTTTCAGAAAAAACCCCATAAAAACTTTAATACCTTAAACATTCCAGCCATAAGTCATTTCAGCTAAACAGCTTAATCATTTTGTATTAACACATGAATTGCATAATTCTAACCTTAAAAATTCATCTTTTTCGCTTGCTGGATTAATATTTTCTTTTTCTCTAATCAACTCATAAACAACTGGTGAACATTTTACAGCCAAAGTGGCTTTTTTTGGTCCAGGAAGATGTCGTATAGGTCTAAAATATATATATAAAAAAAAATAGGATTATATTGAGTTCAAAATTTTTTCACCCTTTACAAACTCCGTAAGAACAGATATGTTAAAAACAATCTGATCACAGATTGATAATTACATTTGTTCAAGATTTTAACACTCACTTTTAGTTAACCATTAAAATTTTCTTAAAATTTTATAGATACAAAAGTTATATATGCAACAGATACAACAAATATTCACATATGTAATTTTAACTTTAACAATCTTTAAAAAGTTTAGGAATAATATCTGATAAAGCTATTTTGGAAAATAGAGGTGATGAAAAAGTTATGAAAACAATTTGTAATAATATACTTGCTATAACAACCACGTGCAAAAACATATGTAGTTTTTCTAGGCTTTTCATCCCCATCATACAAACCAGCTAAAATATATAAATATATATACAAAGGCTATTAGTATGTAAAAACATTTGAGCATGGAATTTGTAGTCTTATATGTTAATTTTTGAAATATATGAAAATATGAAATATGAAAAATGAAAATGAAAATAGATCTAAATAAAATATTAAAGATCCCAAAATTGATTGAGTATCTGATTTTTTAACAAAATACAATATTAAACACAATTCAACCTGGAAGAAACAAGAATGAACCATCTATAGAGTATGAGCATCTTCGAAAAAATGACTGCATTGTTTCATCCATAAACATTCGAGAATATTTGCACTTTACAAGCTGAATATAAAAATATTGATGATGTAAATTAATAAACATAATGCATAAAAAAAGTATAAAACTTTTGAAATTAAATACTATACTTGGCCATCTTTGAGATAGGATGTATTATTTTTACTTATGCTATATATACATTTAGGATTAGCAGCAGTGTATATGCGGCATGTTCTAAAAAAATATATACATTTTTTATAAAAAATATGAATTCCTAAAATAACTTATTGATAAACTGTTTTCTATTTTAGAAAAACCAAAAGAAAAAAATTCTTTCAAATACTCATTAAAACAGTCACCTATCACTGGAATGAGTGGCTAAGTAATATCCCTGAGGATCCCAACAAACACCTTGAACATAGTGTTTGTGGTCTGTTAGAATCTTTAGACTTTGACCTGTAAAATAAAAGGAGATATCTATAGAAACTTTCTTCAACTATCTTACTGTGGCTAACAGCAAAACATTTATAATCTACATACCTTTAATTGCATCCCATATAATTGCACTATTATCCACAGACCCAGTTATTAGCTGTGAACTATCTGGAGACCATGCTAAGTCATAAATATCTTCAACATGGCCTCTAGTTAAAAGAAATGTACATAAATTTTACCAAGGTCAAAATAAGAATTGGTTGTCGGAAATAAGGGATTCATCCGGGGCACAAAATATCAAACACATTCAGCAGTTTTCTAGAAAAAGTTTTTTTTTTTTTAAATAAAATGAAGAACTTTACATTTCCAAAATCAAAATGTATTATGTGATAATATTAATTATTCCAGTAGGTCACAAATCCACCCTAAATAGAATGAACACCTTTTTTTATCTGGAAACAATGCTAATAAACTAAAATTTTACTAATATTGTATCAAAATATGCCCCCTGAAATATAACTAACCTCATCTACAAAATAGGAATAACTGTTATAGCAAAAAACAAATTAAAAATCTTCATAACTTATTATTTTAAGGATGTTAGACATATTTTGGTGACTAAATAAAAAAAAAAAAGAAAATCAACAATGAAAATTACTTTGCAGCTAGTAAACTAGTTTATGCAAAGAGATTGGCTAATTTTTTTCATTTTCTCTCATTTTTAATCCATTTTTGACACGAGATACATAAGGTGTCTCATATGACATTACATTGACTGAATAGTAAAAAAAAATATTCCTTATTTTGATTCCTTATGAACTCATAAGAGATCAAGACTAACTAAAAACATTTTTTTTTTAAAAAAAAGAATTCAAAAGCTGCATGTTTTCAAAATGCATCTTACATATAACTGACCTCAACATTTTATGAACATTCCATAATTCTTTATCTTCAACTTCTTCTTTACCAAACGACAAAGATGGTTTTTCATTGGCATTAAGTTTCCAAAGTATTATTGCTCCATCTTTAAAAAAACAAAAAACATTTGATGAAAAATTTCATAAAATTCTCCGCAAAGAGTCTTTTTGAATGAAGAGCTTAAAGGTTAATAAAAAAAAAAAATTCAATCTAAAACATCTATTGTCTAGTAAATTCCATGAAGTAATTTTTAACACATTTATAAGCACTTTCCCCTGTAAAATTGATCAGGGACTATTCAGGAATATTTGGGGATTTTTTTTTTTAAAAAAAATTCATTAAAATAAGCCATTAAAACTGCTGATCAAACTTTTTTTAAATAAGAATTCATTTTCATTTATTATATTAAAAAAATTAGTTTCATAGTTATATTCTTACAAATATGAATATTACTTGTAATGTACTGACAAAAATGTACTTTCATAAATATATATTTTCTTAAATGAAGAAATTTGCTCAACTTTTCTAAAATTAAAAAAATATATATACTTCATTAAATGATTTTAAACAATAATCAATCTCAGAAGGAGTGTTTTAACCCCTTACCTCCCTGAATACACCCCTAAAAGTGATTCATTTAAGAGCACCATTTAATATTAAATTTTTCTTTGTTCAATTACATTTATTTGTAGAAGTTACATTTTACAGTTTTATTCACAACTCCTATTGAACTGGCAGTGGTTTTGGCTGATTTGTAGTCCTCATCAGGCAGCCAAGAATCAACATCTTTATCAAGAAAATCTGCAGGAATGCCAGTGATGCTAAAGAATCTGAGTCTATTCTCTTTGACAAAACCATCCAGTTGCTTGGAATGGATTACTCCCATCTCAAATGTTATTCTTTTTTTTAAAGGTTTTGTTTAGAGCTACAACTAATTGATGCTTTGCATCCACAGAAACACGATCATCAAAGAATGTAAATACCACAAGCTCCTCCAACAGAATTGTTTTCCTTGTATTTCTTGATGTCTTTCAAAAAGTCGAGATCAATTTGAGGTGCATAGAGTGCTTGATATTAAAAAATTGTCAAAGCATGGGCTTTGACATATAGCATGACAGCACAACACAAAATATCTCTGCAAGGTATTCTACCCAAGAAAATTATTGATAACTCCATAAGTTCTTGATAGTCATTTCATGGCTGAAATTGTTTAACTTGTTGCTTTGGAAATGCAATTATCTATGTTGCAACTCTAGAAACTGCAGTGATTAAATCTAACATCAGATTTTAATGTCATAGTTTGATCAGGCTATGAACTTCCAGTTATTGTCTAGATTTTTTTGTGTGCAATTAAAGTGTTATTTGATAAATATTTGGCAAATAACACTTTAATTACACAAAAAAATCTAGACTCTAACTTACTTTATCAAAAGTGTCCTCTCAGATTTACTATGTGACGTTCAACTCCAAAAACTAACAGTAAGCATTTTGCACATAAAATTTAAGTAACAGCTGATTTTAACACTGAATGCTTGCAAAATGGCTGTCTTATGCATTATGGGAGTCTTGACAATTATATCAAAAACCTTTGAAAAAAAACTCAATTTTTTCAATCATAAATAACAAACTTTTTTTTTAATGAATAGTAACAAGTAATAAACATATTCTATATCAGTCTTTTATGATAAATCAAGTTTTCTGAAATCTGTTAAAATAGAACTCTTTGTGTATTTAAAACAGCAAAGCTTTGGGTAAAACAAGTTTATTTTCAAACATAAATTTGTTTTTTAAAACTTGTTATAGCAATTCTGCACAATGTCTTGAAGGGTTGAAACAATAATATGAGGTATGCAAGGTACTGCAAATTCTATTTCTGTAACTTTAAAGAAATGTATGTCTATTTTAAGTTTGGTTTAATTTAAATGACTGCAAAATAAAACTAGTCTCAAATAAAACTAGTCTTTGCTAACAAACCCAAATTGTTTTGAATCTGTTAGCAAAGACTAGTTTTATTTGAGTATTAAAAAATTAAAGAAAAAATGTTTGAATGAAAACATAAAGAAATTAAATATAAATTGAGAAAGAATAATAAAAAAAATTTTAAACTTTAAAAGTATATTTGTTTATTTTCATACATTAGTTTCACATATTGCTTTATACAGATATACAATACTGTTATTAAAATCATGTTTTATAAATTAAAAGACATTCAAAAAATTATTCATTTTCAAAGAGGATGACTTTTTTCAAAAAGTCAAACATTTTCAAAAAATTCCCCCGTTTTGAAAATGAAGCTTTGAAAAAGCTAAACTTTTTTCAAAAAACAACCTTAAAACTAAAACTTTTTAAATCAAATTTAGAGTTTTAAGAAAGTCTGACTTTTTGAAAGTCAAAACTATTCAAAAAATAAATAGGTTCCAAAACAATTCCAATTCTGACAATACCAAAGACCACAAAGATAGTATAATCTATACCAGAATATACAAACATCAAAAATGTAACATTAATTTAGTAAAAAATTTCTTTTATGAGCAATTTTAAACATACCATCTCCTGCAGAAGCCAGCAACAATCCTAAAATGATAATAAAAGAATTTTTACATTCTGTTTCAGAATTTTCCTATTCATCAAAAAAGGAATTTTTTTTACATAAGATTCACTGTATGTGTCTAAAAACTCCTAAAACTTAAATAACACAAATTTTTTCCAAATTTTCTTAATCATTAAGATTTGTTGTTTTTTTATAAAAGGATTATTTTGATAACGTAACTTGTACAAAGTTTTTTACATAAGTAATTAACACAAAGGCTCATATTTAGATCTAATTTTTACAACAGTTATGAGTATTTTTTTTTTTTTTTAAGAATAAATAATTTAAAAAAAAAACCTTAACTATTTCAAAGGCTATCAAATATATTTACTGATCATTTTTTAAGTATTACTTTTTTCTGCAAGAGTAAAGAAACAATCATTAAAAGAAAAATTATATATATAATTAAACTATAAATTTATCTTTAGCATTGTTTTTCAACCACCTGACAGTTTAAGTTTTTAAAGAATAAAATTCATAATCACACTTGTGTTATAATAAATCTACCTTACCTAAATATAGCTTATACAATGATTAATTTCATCACATTTTGCATTAATGTAAAATTTTTGGTTTGACACATTGATAGATGATAAGGTTTTTGATTTTATTGCTGCTAAAGAATCTTCACCTCATGTGACAGCTGGACTTGCATATGCAACTGGAGGATACTCTCTTCTAATTACTATAGGCAATATTACCAGCTATTGTTATTAACAAAAACATCCTCACTCTTACTTTCCAAATATTTTAAAAAAATGTAAAACAACTGCATTTATGAAACACTTCCACAAATTGGTAGTGTACATCAAATTTACTTTTCCAGCTTTTAAGTCAATCACATCCATGATACCAAAAATATAGTGAATCCTTTTATTGGTACCTTTTCAAATTAAATTAATTCAAGCAAACAATTTTTATAAACCTTTCAGGAGATCTTTACTGTATCATGCATGTTAACTTTTTAAAGATATTTGCTATGCATGTTAACCTTTTTTAAGAATGTTGACCAACTTTTTCTGTATTATTTTAGAAAATAAATGACCCATTATCATAAATAGTTTAAATACTTTGTAAAAGATCATACCATTAGGGGAAAATCTTACAACATTCACAGGTTTAACATGCCGATCAAGATTTGCAAGAAATTCCACACCAATGCTTCTATCACCATCATTTTGTTCTTTAATTAGCCAAATCTAAAAAAATGAAAAATATAAATAACTCATATTTTTTATTATGTACAAAAAAAATTATTAGATAAAGCATCGTGCTTTGAAAACCCAAAATCGTTTTCAGGCTTCATTAGATGTCAACAAAAGTACAATAATTTAGTAAAAGCCTTCCCTCTGATGATTCCTATTAAACAACAAAACTACTCTTGATGATAAAAAAAAAAAGAAAATTTTTATAGATGTTGTGGCAATTTTCAGATAGAAGTTATTATAGTGATTTTCAGATAGAAATCTGATTTTTTCACATATGAATTTAACAAAATTCAGTCTTAAACTATAACCTTCTAAAAATTATACAATGCAAACTTTACTGAAAAAATTGCCTAATATATGAAAATTAAAATAAAATGGTTTTTAAGTTAAATTTCTTCACTTAAAAACAATTGAAAAAAACATCTTACCTTTATTGTAAAATCAGCACCAGAACTAGCAAGCTTACGTGTATTAGGACAAAAATCAACACTAAAAATTGGTTCTTTTTGATGCCATGAAATTTCTGGAGTGTATAATCTCATATTCTGTTTTCTATGAAAAATTAAGTATTAACAATAATAATAATAATAATAATAATAATAATAATAATAATAATAATAATAATAATAATAATAATAATAATAATAATAATAATAATAATAATAGTAATAATAATAATAACAATAATAATAATAATAATAATAATAATAATAATAATAATAATAATAATAATAATAATAATAATAATAATAATAATTAACAGAAATAACATAAAATTTGAAATTAAATGCCAAAAATAACTGATTTCTAATTATGGAAGAAACTCTTCATTTAGTCAAATATAGACTTAATAAGTGAGACTATTACTGGCTTATTAGACTAAATAGAACATACTCTAATAATTTTTGAGAGAAATAAGATTTTGACAAATTACTTTTTTTTTTAAATTATACACTGTAAAAAAGATAGGGTAAGATGCTAAAACTAAAAACAAAAATTGGGTGTACTGACAAAACAAATATGTGTTCTGATTAACATTTCTTTAATTGGTCAACTTTAATTGGTGCTTGTTTGAAATCTTTATTAATGGGAGATTTCTTTTAAAATAGTTTTTTTAGCCAAAGTATTTCTGAAAGAAAAAATCATGAAATCTATGAAAAATATGAAATCACACAACTGAAAAAATAAAGACCTGTTCGATTTAAATTAGAAATTGTGAACTAAATTACAAAGAAGGATAACTATTATTTTAACAGACTCTTGATAAAGAACAATATGATCATATTTAATTAGGACGTTGAGTAAAAAAAGTTAAACATTTGTTTAAAAAATATTGTTTACAGCTAAGTGTATATGAGCATTGGGAAAGCAACCCACCTGTATGCACTTTCAGGGTTCTTCGGTTAATAAAAGGTATAGCTATGTGTGTATAGCCCAAATAAAGCTTATAGCTGACTCTTCAAAATAAAAGTCAAATTAATTTAAATAAGTTCATGATACTTTATTTGTATAATTTACTAATATTGCAAAAATGAAATGTGGTTGATCTGCATGCAATCTGTGTTTATTTTATAAATTATTTTCCCGCGCGATGATCCTCAAGAAAAAGAAACTTCAAATCCATCCAGAGTTGATGTCTCCCGGCGGCAAAGTAACATTCTTCCGAAAGACAAATTTTTTAGGGAGGCAGAAGCACTTGCGGACGCCTCTCAAAGATTTTTTTTTCAGCAGAATGTTCTGGATCCACCTCCGGTGGCTTTCGAGTTCCTAATGGCGGCCGCCGCCAGTATTTTTTTTTTTTAAGGTAGAACTTTTTTGACATTTTCCACTTCCTACCCTTGCCAAGCAGGAGAAGGAAGTCACTGGCGGCCGCTTTAGAAGATATTTTGAGAGCAAGATAATTCTTGTTGCTAGAAGAAATGAAGAAAAAGGGCTAACTTATCGTTAAAAAAAAATCTAATCTTTAAAGTTGCATGTTAATTTAAAAACGTTTGTTTTTAACTTTACGAGAAATTTAAAGATTAATTAGGTGTAAATATTGAAAACTCTGACATTACAATTTTAAATAAATATGAATTTGTGAAGAGTGGTTTTTTTTCTAAACCTATGAAAATAGGCGGAAAAACCATTTTTGACAAAAATTAATAAAAAGTAATTGAATCCTTTTGATGGAAACAAAGTTTAAATTTTTGAGCAAATCGCTCATCTGCGAAATTAAAATTGTCATGTTTCGAAAAATACCATTAAATTCTTAATTTTAATCGTTAGATTTTGTTAAAAATTCTTGAAAAATTCAATATCATTAAATATTCATTAAAATTTTTAGAAATAAGAAAATTAATTTTGCTACCGACTAGAAATAGAAATAAAAATGGAAAGCGCGCTTTTGATCCAAAAAAATATACCAATATTTTATTTGTTTAAGTTTCTGGTGTAATATAAGATTTTTATTACCACTTTTTTTTTTATACTCCCCAGTAAAAATCTCATTCAACTTGTAAAGTCATCATGACAGGGGCGTGTACAGGAATTTTCTTGGGTAAGTCGCAATTTTAACCCCTCCCCAAAAATGTTCAGTTTTAGCATCCCCCCTTCCTCATTGACAAACACATATATGAGGTAAGACGGCTTAGCAATCGCCCAATATTTTATCACACATGATGCTAACGATTATCAAGCATCATCGCTTCGCACGCTATCTATTTTAGAAGAAAATGATGATAACCATAGTCAGCACCAACGCTTAACAATTACACACGACCTATTCTTATATCAAAAAAATATTACTTGTTTTATAGACAAACATCCAAATATTATATTTGGATGTTTGACTTTAAAACAAGTAATATTTTTTTCCAATCTTTCTTTCCAATGGACTAACTCCGATTAACATTTTGTTTGGAGAGTTATTTGAACTTGAGAGTTGGTCGACATTTTAAGCGAATAATTAAACTGTCTAAAATTTATGTTTAAGAAGTGTTTAATAAATACATACCAAACAGGGTGTATGTACTGAGGGAAGTCCGAATTTAATTTTTAATGTTTAAAACCCTTTCTTTCTTTTTATATTGTTCAAAATGCAAGTAATTAAAAAGATACACAGCTTTGTATAAAATAATTGGGGATGTCCATTGATATATTTTAATATATGCTTGTTGTTAATTGTAGTCTTCTCCTCCTGATGATAAATATCAATAGAATTTGACTAAAACTTTACTCAGGGTGTAATTAGAAAGGGACGTCCGGAATTTGTTCTCTAAGAAATAATTACTTTTATTTTTTTTAAATAAATAAAAGAAAATATTTAAAAAATGAAGTACTCTATAACTTAATAAAAAAAGGTATGTCCATTCAAGTTTCTTATTAATTTATTTAAGTCAAAACCCAGTGGGCATCGACGTCATTCTCACGTCGGTTCGATGTTAGTTTTAGGTTAGCGACGTCGCCAACGTAAAGTCAACATCGCGACAACGTGAGAATGACGTCGAAAATTAACATCGAGTTGAGATGTTAAATCAACGTCAAAACGACGTAAAACTAGTGGTTTTATCCAACGTTGATTTTTAATTTGAATAAGACATCGCACAGACGTCGTCACAGATGCCCACTGGGAAATTAAAACAACCTCCGTTTAAGTACATAAATCTTTTTTTTTTTAATAAACTTTAGACCGTTCTCGATTTGACAAGCACTATAATAAAATACTGAAATGTAAATCTAATTGTTAGCCCGGATTAATAACTTCTTACCATCCGTTCGAACAATTAACCTTGTATACTTTGCTTAATTATTGCTTTAGTTTGCTATAATCATTCGCTCTGTTTCCTTCTATTTACCGACGCATCATATTTATTCAGCAAAATATTGAAGCTGTGAATATATATATATATATATATATATATATATATATATATATATATATATATATATATATATATATATATATATATATATATATATACATATTTTGGGTATGTCCAGCGACGTAGCAGACATCCCCTGGACACACCCCTGCATGAGGTTTTTACTCCGAACGTAAAAATGTATTTTGCGGGCAACGTATTTTGCAATCACGTTGTATTTTATCGATACTTTTAATTGTTTTAAAGTTTGTGGTTTCTTGAAAAGTAATAAATAAGCGATTCCATTTAATATAGGAGAAAGGTGCCAATGATGGCATACTTAACTTTAACGTTGCTCTGAGTCATTACCTGAAAACTTAAAAAAAATTTTTGACACGAGTGTATTCCTTCTAGCATGCAGAATAATAATGAACCTCAGAAATTTTACTATTTGGCTTTTTTATAAGTTTATACCATTAAAAAAAAATACAAGTATGCCATCATAGGCAACTAACTGCTCCTATAATGGCACACTTTAAAGAAATCAGACAAACATGAATTTTTTTCTGTTTTTTATTAATGGAAACACAACTTATCAAAAAAACAAAATTAAAAATAAATATTTGGTCTATAAGCATAGTTCACATATAAATTTTTTTCTACTTCTCTTTATGCCTGCACATAAACAATGACACCAAGATCTGCATTTTTGACAACAAACCCATGGTTCTTTAGAGCAAGACAGCAAATAAAGTTCATAACAATACAAAAATGCTGTATCAGATTCGAAATTCATTTTATAATTACTTCCTTTAATCTCCTCACTGCAGTATTTTTCTTCAAGTCGTCTTTCTTTTTGTTTTTCTAACAAATTTTTCCTTTTATTTGTTATCTTTTTCTTTTGCCTCATCTTTTAATTCTCGAATATCCGGTGTGGTATTCAGAGGTCCAGTTTTCCCACGTTTTCTTCACCTTTTAAATTCGATTTTAAGGGTTGCTAAAGGCACCGGACACAACTTTTGTATACTAGATCTTATCCTTTGGTTGAAACAGAAGATCCAATCCATATGGAAGCTTCTGATGGGGAGATCTCATTTCCAAATGTATTGGTTTCTCAAACTCTTGTATTTCATCTTTGTTCTTAACCTGATTACCTTTTTATGCGCATTAAAATTTATTTCAGGCATTTTTTTCAGTTCATTTTTCAGACTTTCCTATGATGGCAACTCCTCGGTATGCCATCATAGGAAAGAGTCACCATATTTATTAAAACAAACTGTGTCTACCTTATTCTATACATAGCATTAAAATAAGTATTCTAATAAATGTACAAAGCCTGCAGATGAAATGCATGAAAAATTTTACTTCTGTATGATATATAATAAAATCGTTATCCTAAATATATGAGGGCATACTGAACTTGCCGACGTTTATATTTTTTAAAAAGACAAAATATATCCAAAGGACAGCTATTAGGAAAAGGTGGTGATAAATCAAGTTCTAAAGAAAAACAAAACCATTTGTAATTGAAAATAATGAGTTGTATCTATGGGTCACATTCTGAGCGATTTCGATCGCGTTTGATCGCGAATTCCTAGTTTCGTTGAAATTGGAATTTAGTCGATACATCTTGAGAAACTAAAATTTGGTGAAAAAAAGCAATACTTAACACGAAATTCTTATTTTTAAGTTTCTTTTTTAGTATTGTTTAAAACTTAAAATTTCTTTTCTTTAAGTTTCGTAGTTTTATATATTAAATAGATAAATTTCGATTCTAACAGAATTCGGAATTTGCGATCAAACGCGATCATACTTGGCCGGAACGCAGACCCCTAGTTGTATCACCAGGGTAAATCTGCCAATCAAGTAAACAGTTTATATATTTAAAGTTGTTTGTGCTATTTATATTTAAATTAGGTTAATCTACTGGTACAATTTGATCATTTACTTCTGGCAGTTGAGTGGTAGCAATCCCAACCTGCTTTATGTTAACTTTTGGAATTGATATGATTTGTAATAATGATTTCACTTGATGATTCTTGTTTCTTGCTTTTTGAAAGTTATCGCACTCTGAAAAATAGGTGTAATGTCCTTTACCATTCTATACCAAAAAAATAAATTTTGAATATGTTCCGTTGTTTAATTAATGCCTATGTGGCTAGATAATGTATTCGCCTCATTAGAAATATCATTACCACCATTCAAAAACTTAATTATGTGGTGTTGCTCTTCTTCAATCCATATAAATTTTATCTAAAAAATAGTTTTAAAAAAAGATTCATTTAAAATTTTTAATTTTTTTCATTAAAAAACACAGCCCAAATTAAACTTGTTTGGCACACTTATAAAAGTGCCACATTAAAAAACCTAATACAAATATAAGTAGTTTAAACAACCATAAATATATAAACTGTTTAACTTATCGTCAGATTTAATCAGATGATGAAACGGTTAAAAGTATTGGGAAATTTCTTGGTAGCAAAGTACGATTAGAGGTGGTAACCGATTAACGATTAATCGATTAATCGATTAAAAAAACTTTTCGAAATTAAACGTTAATCGATTAATTTCCAAACGATTAATCTAATAATTTTAAAAATCGTTTCAATCGTTTTAATTTTTAAAGCCGCTTTAAAAATCAAAAAAGTTTGGCTTTTTTTGACAACAAACTTTTACCTCGTACCGCTGTGAAATGTGAACAAATAATATACAGTAAAATCTCTCTAATTTGAATCTCCATAATTCCGAAACCTCCGTAACTCGATTAAATGTAAAGTCACCGTAAAATGCGATTAAGAAGAGTCAATATTCTATAATTCGAAAATCTCTCTAATTCAAACTTTTATTTTTCCCTGTAAAATTTGAATTACAGAGATTATACAGTATTTTCAGTGCGGTAGTACAAATAGCCTGGTCGAAAGAATACGGATTGAATCTGACCATTGATATCTTCGGATGTATCACTGATGGTGCTTCAATTATGAAGAAATTGGGACGAGAAATGGGGGTTATTCACCAACTTTGCCATTGCCAGGGGATTTATCTTGCAGTTTGTGATATTCTTTATAAGAAAAAAAGTTCAGTAATGGAAACAACTCAAGAAGAACTAATCAATGATGAGGATTATGAAAATGAAGAAGCTGAATCTGATCCTGATGTTGTTAATGACAATGAAGAATGCTGGAATGAAGAAAATAATAGTTTTGTTGATGAGGGAACCCAGTTTAATGAGGACTATGGTATTCTTATATCAAAGGTTCATAAATAAGTCAAGATGTTTAGAAAATCACCACTTAAAAATGATATTCTTCAAAACATTTGTAAAGTCGATTTAGGAAAAGAGCTTAAGCTTATTCTGATACTAAAACAGGATGGAATTATCAAATCAGTATGTTAAAACGATTCTTGGAATTAAAAAGTGCTATCGGAAAAGCTCTTGTGGATATATCCAGAACTGATTTGATTTTAAAAGAAGAAGAAATAAAATAGATCTCTGATATTGTTCAGGCCCTTCATATTGTAGATCTATATGTTATAGCATTGGGAAATAGAGGCTGTAATCTGATAAAATCTGAAAAAATTATTTTGTTTTTAATCTTAAAGAGCAAAATACTAATAAAGGTCAAAACTTATTTACTATTGTCTCTGAGAGATTAATACTCTAAAGAAGAAATTGTAATATTGTTGGTTTACTTTGCCATTTAGATAATCCGGGTGACTATCAGTCAGATTAAAAATCACCAGGTAATCTTTTAAAGTACCCAAACAAAAATGATATTGTTAAAAAAGCAAGAGAAATGTATGTGCGCTTGCTTCTACGTGAGGATAAACAAAGGAATAGTGAATTAGAAGTAGCATCTGAGTTTAAATCCACTTCTAATATGGAGCCAACGAGGAAAAAACTAAAGCTGAAGAACAAGCAGAAATTCTATCACCTACAATTTCATCAATAGGAAGAGCTAAAGGACTAACTTTTAGCTCATCCCCTCAAGAAATTTTGATGTGTATTAAACGTGAAATGTCAGTATTTGAAATCACTGGAAAAAGACCATGTGCTTTATAAAAGACTTACAACGCCATGCCAAGCCTTCTATAGAAGATGGGAGAAGTTTTAGTGCTGCTTGTTTGTTTATTACTAAGTAACGAACTAGTTTAAATGGTAACACTAATAATAACTTATGTTTTTTAAGATTATATCTGACGAAAAAAAAGAAATAAAACCTTGATGAGTAGCAATATACTTTTTGAAACTCGTAAAAATTTTTAACAATTAATCGAAAATTAATCGATTAGTTTAGCTAAAAATAATCGTTAATCGATTAATTCAAAATACCGATTAATTTACCACCCCTAAGTACGATTTTACATGGGAGGTAAAAATCTCAAAATGACAGTAAAAAGATAAAATAGCAGTAAAATTTAATGAGATTTTTACTAGGGAGTAAAAAAACGTGGGAGTAAAGTTTATTTTTGAAAGCACTGTATATAAGTAATTCTCTTTTAGTACTGTACATATGCTATACTGAATTAATAATTTTTTTCCATAGCAGTGTATGTACACTTATTGAAGGACATAAACCACTGTTTGAGCGAAAGCATTTTGTATTTGTATTTAAAATACATTTTGAAAAATGTATTTTGTATGTATTTTAAAATACTTTTTTGGCAAAGTATTTTGTATTGTATTTGAAATGCTTTTCAAAAATATTTTCCCCAAGTCTGTACAGCAGTATTGTAAAGTCTGTACACCAGTATGATAAAGTCTGTACACCGGTATGATAAAACCTGTACACCGATATGATAAAGTCTGTACACAGATATGATAAAGTCTGTACACCGGTATGATAAAGTCTTAATGGTGTTAAAACTTAAAAGTTAGCTTTTTTTGAAAATGGTCTCTTGAGATTTTCGTAGCTCGAATTTTGTACTGATTCGAGTAATAAGCAATAGTATTTTGTTGTTGTTTTTTTATCAAATTAATCTTTTTTCTGAGAACTTGATTAAGATGATTTAAACTTTATGTAGAATGCAAAACACACGAGCTAAGGAATATTTTTTGACTAAAAAACGTGTGGCGCGTATTGAAGTCAATGAAAATATTCTTGAATAATTACACATTTAAAGCGTGATGGATTGAAAAGATCTTTACTATATTTATCAAGTTGTTTTCGCACCTAAACTTTCTCAGTTCCAAGTTGAATGAGATTTTAGTAGCTTTGCAATGGTCTACAATTTGAAAATTCGACTTTTGGATAAAACATTAAACTCGATATTTGAAGACAAAATTTGGATTTGCTCTAAAAGTAAAGTTCTCTTAATAAACGTTAATCGTTATTTTATTTTTTTTAGAAAACAATCTTTGCTTTTACAAGTTTTAAAGCAAAAAAGAAAAAAAACTAAAAGAAAAAAGAAAGTTTTGTGTTCGCTCACTAAAATGAAAACTCATCAGAAAATATAGTGGGATCGTGAAAAGGTTTTAGAGTAGGTTGTCTGTATTGTGAGGGCGGCTTTTTTATTAAATAAATAATAATTTATTTATTTTGTTAGTGGTGTTATGTTGTATGAGGTTAAGGATTAAGGAGATTTGGGTCTAGGATTATGTGGAAGGGTGTATGGAGGTTGGGATCGAGGTTGATGGTTTGGGATTACTTGGTTAGGAAAGGGCAAGTTCTGGGGATATTTTGGTTAAGATTCGGCAAGGTTTAATCGTTAAAGGATTAATGTTGTGTTTACCATCCTCAGTATATTCTATTATACAATATGGCTTAATAAAAGTTCAATTAGTGTGTAATTGTTAGCACTCTTTTATTAATTACGTTTATAAAATACAAATAATACTCTCTTACTTTACTTGTAGGGTACAATACTACTTCTTCTGATTATCAAAAATTTCTTCTTCTTTCTTTTTTTGTTCACTAATAAAACTTCTTGTTTATCCACATATTTTTCAATTACAAAAATTTTCTCTCTTTAAAATTCTTCTTAAAAAAACTTTCTTAAAAAAATTTCTTTTTTACTTCTTGTTAAAACTCCGTCTTCCTCTCTTTCTGTTCTTCTCCTTTATATTTATATGGCAGGCTGATGAATTTCGTGTTTATGTCTTTTCCCACTTGTTTTTAACTTTTCTTCTTTTCGGTTTATCATTTATTTATATGGCAGGTTGAATAAGTCTCCGTGTGTACGTCTTTTCTCAGTTGTTATTTTTAACTTAATTCTTTTCGCTTTATCATTTACTTATATGAAGAGTAAAAAAAGCCAATTTATCTTTTAATGAATTCTCGACACATTACAACTTATTAGAAATACATTCAGTACATACAAAATAAAGTTTTAATGCAATAGTAAACCAATAAAATGGGGTTATATAAAAAAGTTAATAGCATATTGAAAAAAAGGAAAGCCTGCATTAAGCATTAACAATTACTGGAAAACCCAAATTGGTTTCAAAAAGTTGAAAGTCAAGTTGGCAACTTAAAGGATTTTGAAGACTGACTTTCCCTAAAATATTTCCTTTAAATTGCTGAACAATTTATTACTTTTTATTAATAGCATTTTTTAATATCATAAATAGCAGAAATTTGTTAGCTGTTTAATGCAAGTTTACAACTATAAAATAAAAATACTATTTTCAAAAAAATAACACAACCAATTGAGTATTTAATGTCACTTAAATGTACTAAAAATAGAGAACCTTTGTATTTAAGTCATAGCAAAACAAGCTTGAGATGGTTAAAAGCCTGAAATCTTATATGGCAATATGGAACGATGATGTTAAAAATGGTCCCTGTGGTTTGAGGTAACATTCAGCCTATAAATCATCCCCGAACAATTTGGAAAATATTTTTCAGCTCTATTAGGAGCCATGGCGGGTGTAACAAGTTTCTCACAGGAAAAAAAATTTCAAGCTTCTTACTAAAAATTATTGATGCACACACGTGTTTCAGGTTCTTCCTAATAATATAATTGAAAAATATAATTGAAATTAGCCAATTACAATAAACATTCAATTGCAATGAATATCAATAACTTTAGCAAAGAGCTACTAAAAACAAATAAAATGAAACCAATTGATCATCAACTAATTGAAGAGTATGAATATGGTATAAATGATTTAAGCTACTCAAGAAAGTTACTGTTATGTATCTGATGTTGTAGAGTACATTGCTGGATTTGCTATAAAAAAAAATTCTTAAAATATGAAATTTGTTTGGCCTCAATTCAATTAGAAATCCCAATCTCATCTTTAGTAATGATAAAAAATTACAGTAGTGTTAAACAGTAATTGATTTAACCCTCAAAAGATGCCATTCACATTTGAAACCAGAATTGCTAAGTACGAGAAGTTGTTTTTAAAAAGTTTAATAATAAAATTAATTGATATTTAAATCAGTGTTCAGAGTTTCATTTTTAATGATTATAGAAAACATATGTTTGAAAATGATGTTCAATCTAATCATCTGGTAAATTTAGTGGAAATGATAAATTTCTTATTGTAACCTTAGGTTATACCGCCGAGGAAAAAGTTTAAATAGAGCTTCAAAAAGACTTTGAAGAAAGTAAAATTGTTGTTGTGTGTGTGTGTGTGTGGGGGGGGGGGGGTGGGAAGGTGAGGGGTCAGGGTCAGTAAATATGTAACTTTTAGTTGCTTTTATCCCCAATTAAAATGATGTATAAAATCAAGCCACACGGTGACATCATATATCCCAAACATTTACTCCAGCGATTTCCGAAAAAGCCTCGTCTTCAGTTTTTAATGGTCTCAAATCTATACTATCCTTCCATAGATAATGCAAAAACGTCACAGACTAGATTTATTTGAGACAGCTCTATGGCCCAATATCTTTGGTCTTTGTTATTGCTTATTTTGCAATTAGTTGTAATGAAATTTCCAAGAAAAACGATAACTTTCTGGAATGAATGGTGTTGTTTCAGTGAATCAGTAAGTTCAAAAACAATACAAAATCGGCTTTTTTTTTTCTTAATTTTACAGAATTATTTTAAATAAAAAAAGAATGAATTGAGCCGTAGAACAGTACAACTTGATAAAATTATTTCAAAAAACAGTACAAATCCAAATATGGGCTTGTAATGTTTTTGAGCTCACTGATTCAATTATTGTAACTAAAGCCGATCAGTAAAGAACGTTTCACAACAAAACAGATTGCTTACACACACAATGCTGGTTGCATTCCAAGCTAGAATGCATTTTATTGTTTTCATTGATAAGTTAACAAAAAATAATTAAAAAAATTTCGTAAACAATATTTAGAACATATTGAGAAACACGTTCGCTGGAGTGTTAAATTTAACTGATGATTGATCTAATTGATGTTTTAATCTAATGTTAAATCAACTTAGAAGGCATTAAGGTTATACAAATCTCTAATCGCATCTTATTCATATAAAAGAAATTAATTATTAAATTGTGAGGAGTAGGCGAGTAATAAGAAAATTGGAAATAAGAAAGAGACTTAATCCAAAACTTAATACCACTCATCAATGGAACCTTTTCTTCCGACATTTCTTCTTAAGGTTAAGAAGTATAAAAATAAAAGGCGATGGGGACGGAAAATGTAAAAAAGATTAACAAAAATAGCGAAAAAATTTTATTTTAAAATGAGATCCTATGATAAAAAAACTCATCAGATGAAAATCAAAACAACGTAACGTAGGTTATTTAATAAGTTATATTTTTATTTTTAATATTTTTTAAGATTACACTAAAGACGATTACAAAAATTGGATGATGATGATGATGATGATGATGATGATGATGATGATGATGATGATGATGATGATGATGATGATGATGATGATGATAATGATGATATGATGACGACGACGACGACGATGGCGATGATGATAAAAAAAAAGAACAATTACAATAGTAATAATAAAACTTATAATTAAAAAAATATATATTTATAAAAAACCTTCCAAAATTCATTTTGACAGAAATCTGTTTTAAAAAGTATCAAATTTATAATTCAGCGCAATTAGTCATATATTTAGAAAGTCATTAGCAAAAATCTCAAAAAAAAAAAAAAAATTTACATTTTCATTACAAATCTAAAAACAAAGTCACATTCTTTTCCGATATTTGTTAGAAATAAATAACTGTCATTTCAGGCGAACAAAAACCTGAAACTTTTTTAAGATTTAAAGAAAATATCACTATTCAAACTAAAACTAAAATGCTTCATAAATACAACAACATTCGCACATACAAAAGGTAATACTCGAAAAGAGTACATATACAAACTTTTTTTAAAAAAGAATATTCATTTAAACTAAATAATATAGATGCAAAGTTCTTATTTTCATGCCGAAAAAAAAAAAATAAACAAAAAACAAAAAAAAAAAAAAAAAAAGAAAAGAAAATTATTTTAGTTTATAAAAGCTAAAAACAAAATTGGTATAGAAAGTTTCTAGGAAAGAGATATAAAAAATTATAAAACTAGGCCTGATATTATTTATCATACGAAAACTGGTGCTTTGCCTTTTGTGGCATCTGAGTTAGGTACAGAAACTTTATTAGGCACACTAATTGAATTGCTTGTGGTTGTTGCTGAGCGCTTTGCATGAGACAGTGTATTTGGTTTAACATCCTCTTCTTTCTTTTTTGCAACTGGGTTTGCAAGACCTCCATCATCAAAAAAATGACGAAATGTGAATTCATAAAATGCATAAGCTGCAGGACCTTTTTTATCATCTGTATCTTGGTTGGAAACATCACCAACATCAAACTCATTTGAAATACTTTCAGGAACTGGATCAAAATTTGAAGTATCTGTTGGATGGTTGATTATTGGGATAAAAGGCGCTTTTTCATCATGTATAGTCAAGAAGTTAAAACCATCAAAGTAAGGGTGATTTTTTATTTCTTGAGCACCATTTCTTCCAATTCGATTTTCAGGAGCACTGCAAAGCTGTAAAATAAGATTCTCTGAATGACGAGGTAGTTTCTTTCGAATAGTTAGAGTTTCTTTCCAATTAATTATCTATAAATAAATTTTCTTAAAGATATACACATAAAAAAAAAAAAGTTCTTAAAGACTAAAAAACTAATATATGCTACACATACATAAACATACTTAACTTTTTAATATACTTACAATAACATATTAAAGTTAGGTTACATACTAGATATTTAGAGATATATTGTTACTATGCTTTTACCTTTAATTGTATTTCAGCTGGTGTGCGAGCCATAAAAGGAGGGTGACCAATAAGCATTTCATAGAGAATCACACCAACAGACCACCAATCACATTGTTGGGAGTATGGAATGCGCATTAAAACTTCAGGTGCAATATAGTTTGGTGTACCCACTAAAGAATGTGCTTGGCATCTCATATGCCGACGCATGTTTCTACGCTGTAGTGGTTTACATAAATCATATTCAAGGCGTTCACTATTTTTACAACTGCAGTCTCCTTCTTCAACTAAAGAATCCCATCCTCCTTCTGGTTCCATTGAAAATTGTCGTGAATGATTGCCAAGATCTTGTTCAGGTTGATAATATTTTGAATCATGTGTCCAATGAAAACCAGTACACAGCCCAAAATCAGTTAACTTAATATGCCCATTTCTGTCAATAAGAACATTATCTGGTTTTATATCCCTGTGAATAAATCCTAATTTGTGGACTGATTCAATAGCAAGTACAAGCTCTCCAATGTAAAAACGAGCTAAACTTTCCTCAAATATTCCCCGCTTAATTAAAAGAGCCATTAAATCACCTCCAGGAACATAATCCATTACAAAATATAAGTTATTAATATCTTGAAATGAGTAATAAAGTTTTACTACCCACTCATTGTCAGCTTCAGCTAAAATATCCCTTTCAGCTTTGACATGAGCAACCTGATTCCTACGAACTACTTCACTTTTTCTCAAAGTTTTCATTGCGTAATAGGCTTCAGTTCCATTTTTACGTACAAGGCTAACCTCTCCAAATGCACCAACTCCTACAATTTTTATCTTAGTAAACATAGTTTTATCCATCTTTGCTCTTCTTAATCGAATATAATTTGATTCTTTTTGTATGAGTAATTTCCTCATTTGTTCTTGTGCTTGATGAGGTAGACCGACCCTGGACATTTCGTCTTCAAGCTGTTTACGCCTTACTTTGCGTTGTTCTTGTCTTTTGAGTAAATTTTCAAAATGTTGTTCTAAATAAAACTTACATGCTTGTGGCGTATAGTTCTTTAAACGCAAGCTTGCATTTTCATGCTGGTCATTTGTTTCAGCTATGCCTTCCTTCTCATTATCTTTTCGTACAATCATTGTAAGATAGGGGGAGTTAGAGCATGTAGGAAGGGGGGAATAAGAACGCTCAACACCATCAACACGTTCAGTTGTATCAGAATTAGGTGAAGCACTTGGCGATGAATCACTTAAATTTAATTCTACATCATCCTTACTAAGACTTTTCTCTTCTGAATTATGGAATGTGTATAATGAGCTATTTTCTAGCTCATCTATGTTAAGAGAATTGCATTTACTAAATCTTTGAGAGCCAATTCCAGGATAAGGAGGAGGTGAGCGATGAACAACATTTCCCCCGGTTTCAACAATTGGGCAAAAATTTGTATCAACTTTTGAAGGTACACCTGTTGTAGCTCCAAAGACATGTACTGGCAAGGTTTGTAAAGCAGACGCAACTGGAATGTTCCTACCTTGATTTAATGGAGCAGATAAATGGCTTGAGTTTTTAGAATATCCGTTATATACAGGTAAATCCATTCCTGTTCGAACATTCTCTAATGCATCAGAGATATTTGTTACTAAAAAATTATCAGGAAGTGATGGTCTTTTCGGTAAACCTGGATAAGGAGGTGGCGGTTTATTTGGAATATTTTCAATAGGAATTTCATAAGTTTGTAAAACATCAGCAGACCATCTATTTTGAGGATTGAATTTTTTATCAGCTTTTTTTTGCCTCAAAGTTACATTTGGACGCCCAAAAAGGTAATCATACTTAGAATGAGTAAGTTCACGAGATTGAACTAAAGAAGGGTCATAGGCTAGACAATCATTTAGTGGAGCTTCTTGTTTCCAGCTAACATTATCTGCTACCATATTCTGTAAATAAGGATCATCAGGCATGCTTATCTCTTGATGGTATGCAGGATGATGAGTACTTACATAGATATTATTCTGATATTGAGGAGCATGAACATCTGATTCTCGAGAGTATTGCCTAGGTTGAGTAATATGTTCAAAGCTAGGAATGTTGCCAGTAAAATTAGTAGGCGAAACATCTTTATACTGCATTCCTTTGACAGATGGGTCATATGAAGGATAGTACCGCATGCTAGGGCTATACTTGCTTTGTGAAGTCTGGGAAATAGTAGATTGATTATGATAAGGATTATTGCAGCTGAGCACTCTGTGATTTGTTAAAACTCTACTAGGAACTTTGGTTTTATGATTACAATTCAAAGAACTCAAAATATCTACAAGAACATCAATATTCTTGTTACCATTATTTCTTAAAACTTCAGCAGCAATATTCTACAATCAAAATAACACAAAATGTAAAACCTTTTTATAAACCAGATACCAGTATAACTATGTCAAAATATTTAAAAAATAAACCTTTAGATTGCAAACCATGTACACTAAGGGGGGTTGTTTCATAAAAAATTATCAGTCTATCTGTCAGTTCTGACAATCATTAGTACTGATAATTATAACCAATTCTTAATCTTAATGTACCAAATTTATCAAAATGATCTTAATATGCCTAATTGTTAATGAGTAAATTATTGATAATAATAATTGATAAATTGATTTGTATCTGAGATTTCTTTTTAGAAACCAAAAAAAATGCTTAATAATGATCATTTATATATATATATATATATATATATATATATATATATATATATATATATATATATATATATATATATATATATATATATATATATACATATGATTAATTTATATTTTAACTAGTTAACACAACTAAACATTTCAACTTTTCATAGAGAAAAATATTCATCAGAAACTTGATAAGATAGAGTGTTTTTAACTTTAAGCGAAATAAAATATTCTATGCACAAAATCTGCATCATAAAACTTACACATTCAGTCAATTGTGTATCACACAATAAAAAAAAAAAGTTTATTTAATGTCAACAAAGTATATAACTGCTGTTCTTTTTTTTATATATATATTTATGGAAAAAAAACAAAAAAAAACCATTGTTTTCATTATACCATTAACCTTATCTTGTTCTCTCTATATTACTAGAAAAATATCCTAAAAACAAAGGTTAGTCTAAACAACTCTTTTCTTCCTAGAGTAAAGGAGAGCTTATTCCAAGATAGTTAGTTTTTGTATAAGTATATCAATAACGAGTATTTAAGTAAATCCAAGGAAGATGAACTTTACAAAGACTAAAAAATAATCTTTCCTTTTAAAAAAGAATATTTTTTAGTCTTTCAAAAATTTTTAATCAAAATTGTTTTAATTAAGATGATTTAAAAAAATTCTCTGAAGTGCTTTAAATCAAAACTAATAGTTAATCATTTAAAATCATTCCAATACTGATGTAAAATATTTTTTATATATGATACAAAAGAAATTATACAAATTATGCACCCTCAATTTCAACAATAAGCATTACCTCATCATAACCATATGAGACAAGTTGCGACAGCTTTTGTTGTTCTGACTGAACAGAATTATTAACTTCTATAATTGCTTGGTGTAAATCTGTAATGGATCCACTTTTGATATTGTTTTTGCTGTTGCTTAAATTAGAGCTTACAAGCCCATTTTTCCAGGCAAAAGGTTGAAGGTCTTTTCTAATCTCTTCAAGAGCAAATGCTTTTGTTGCACGTGGATAAGACCTGCGGTCACCAGCAGCACTTTGAGAAAGAGCATTTATATTATAACTTTGGGATAATTGTTGTTCAAAAAGAAATTGACTTTGATGCGAAGCACTCTCAGCTTGATGTCTTTGCTGTTGATTTTGATGATCACGAAGTTGGAGGTTGCGTAAACTATTGTGTATGTTTCTAAGCATTTGATTGCTTGAAATTACTGAATTCTTTTTATTAGGTTGTTCAGACATTGCAAAAGTTATTTTTTAATTTGCTGTAAAAAATGCAAACAAAAACAATAATTTATAAAACATAGAGGAAGCACTGTTTTATAAATTATTGATTTTTGTTTATGTTTTATAAAAAGTCTATAACAAAACAAATAAACAAACAAGCAAAAAAAAAAAAAAAGAAATGAACTTATGAAAACATTGCTATGTTCTACAATTTTTTTTTAACAAAAGTAAATTTGCTCTTTTTACCTTTTAGTAAATAGCTACCTAAATAGCTACTATCTAGATAGTTACAATACTGTCTATACTGTACTGTCTGTGATAAATAATGTAATAAATGAATATTTCGCTAAGTCTAACAGTTATCACAATAGAATGAAAAATCTTCTTTAATAACTACGCATTTAAGGTTATTTTCCATTAAAAATAATTAATTGCGACAAAAATTTCAATTAGAAAAATAAGTAAAAGCGCATTATAAAGAAATGAAGATCGGTACCGGCAATTTAAAGTTATTTAATGAACTTCTTTGGAGGGCACAGTCAGTCAGAATGTGGTAAAAATTGGGAAAAAACTGTAAAAACATAACTAGGTACATATAAAATAGTTTTTTTTGGGTCATGAAATGGAATTGTGGTATAAAAATTAAGATTTGATTACTCTGATCGGCCAGTTGACCACAACCCTGACCATTCTGATCAACCTGATGTACCATTTTCCCTGAAAATGTAACAGTAAATTTTTTTTAGGACAGAGAACTCATTTTCGTCCAAAATTTCGTGATTTGACCATTTATCGCTAGATTGCTGCATGAATTATTGGGTTAGAAATTGGGTTTTTATTTATAAAATTTAAAAAAATGATAAATTCTATACTAACCATGGGTAAGAAAAACACAGAAGCTTTTAAAGAAGGTTCCTGTGTCGAAAGTACTTCCTTATAAATTTGTA
Source organism: Hydra viridissima (assembly GCF_058129835.1). Lineage (NCBI taxonomy): Eukaryota > Metazoa > Cnidaria > Hydrozoa > Anthoathecata > Hydridae > Hydra > Hydra viridissima. The sequence goes on from NW_028324302.1 coordinate 16,015,552, forward strand.
GATCGTATATAGGTACTTTGTTTAATACACTTTCAATAAATATGAAGGAGAAAATGATGTTTTTAAGTGGTAAAATTTAATTAGAACTTTTTGTTTTTTAAATATCTGTGCATGTTTTAAAAGAATACTGTTTTGAAAATGTTTCACAGCTTTTTAATTTATTTTCAGTTAACTTTCGGATAAATATGTAACGACATCTATTTCAATATTAAAATATATTTCTGGCCGAGAAAAGGAAAACGGACAGCAAGTTTGTTTTCTATTTCTAGAATGTTGGAAAGATTGTCTGAACCCCCATAACACTCTTAAAAATGAAAGTAACTGCTTTTTTGCTTCAAAAGTTGAATCCTTTTCTATCAAAGTTAAGTAAAATAATGAAAAAATCAAGTAGATTTTTTTTGACCGAGGTAGCGTTTTAAAGATTTAAAATTTTTTTTGTTTTTTTTTGCAACTTTAGTGTTTTTGATCAGAAAAAAACATAAAGGTTTTGATTTTTGGACATCATAACAGAACCAAAACGAAAGTAATGGAAAAAATGAGAAAAATTATTGAGAACTGCATTTTTTTCAACTAAAGCATTTGCTCATGCGGTTATCTTTTAACAAACATTAGCAAGTCATTTAGAAATAAGCAATGCGAGGTTTATTTCCCTAATAAATATAAACCTTATGGTCAATTTTATAAATTTACGTTAGCCTTTGTGAGTGAAAGAGTTGTTAGGTGGGCTTCGGTGCATCATTTTGCATCAAGTCTAAAAAGATGTTAAAGCGACCTTTGGGACAATAAATCACATTTTGCCGAATGAAAATCCTAAAGATAAAAAAATGAGAAGTATTATGTATTCTTTCTACTTTTAAATCATTATATTTAGGAATATCGTCTTGGTTTTTTATTTAGATCACTTCCTATTGATGTTAAAACTCAATTCAGTAACATAGAAATCAGTTGGATTTAAATATCCCTCGCTCGAAAAATGCAGAACTGAGTAGCCTCAGGAATTACTGTAGCTACATAATATTATGATTAAGCAAAGGATATATCCAGAAAAAACTTTCTCTTTGTAAAAATAAATCTGAACGTACATTTATTGAGAACTGCATATCATTACAATAATTATTTTCGTAAAAAACTTTTTAATATTGATAACAGGTTGTTACACTTAAAGTATATTGTATTTTGATTTTCATTTTTGAATTTCAGTATAAATGATAATTACAGTGAAATCATATATATATATATATATATATATATATATATATATATATATATATATATATATATATATATATATATATATATATATATATATATATATATATATATATATATATATACATGGCCGCCGAGAGGAGGGATGGACGGAGAAGATTCCCGGGGCCCCGTCAAACAAATTTTTAAAAATAATTCTCAAAAGATTTAAATAGTTTTGACTTTTAAAAGTTTTAATTAACTTTTATTTTTAATTTTCAATGACCAGAGCACGCTTCTATTGGTCCTGGGTATATAATTGATCATAATGAGGGCCCCCTAAGAAAACTTCCCCGGGGCCCGAAATTTCTCTCGGCTGCTATGTATATATATATATATGTGTATATATATATATATATATATATATATATATATATATATATATATATATATATATATATATATATATATATATAAGTATTTTTACGGCAACGGTTTTGAAAAGCTAATTAAGTAAAAAAGCAAGTTTTAATTACTAATACAATAACACATAGAAGATTTTTCTGCACAGTTTTAAGTATCTATATATTTGAATTTTTTTGGTGTGCCTATGTGCTTTTTTCTTTTAAGACTTTCTGAATTGAATGCATTTGCGAAACAAATGTGTTATTGTAAAAAGGAAATTAAAAGAAAGTCACTTAGTAGAAAAATGTTCTTTATTTCAATTATTTAAAACAATTGGGAAAGTTTGATTTTGCATTTATTTACGGCCCTTTAGTTTTAAAACAATATCTGTACTCTAAAAAAAATCACCCTGTATTTCAGCAACTATAAAGGAGCATGTAGATCGTTATAAAGTTTTGAAAGCGGTAGAACTGGAAAATAATTTTTTTTGGCAATCGAACTTCTTTCCGAACTTTTTTGAAGCAGCCTGACACGATATGATCACGCAAGGTTTAAATAATTTTGTCACAGATGGCACACCATACAAAACGGACACGGAGATCGGATATAATATAAAAGTTTGTTATGATTATTATACTGTCCTATAATTACTTACTGTCTATACTGTACTGTTTATACTATACTATCTATACTGTCTATACTAAACCATACTGTGTGTACTGTACTATCTGTAATAAATATTGTAATCGTGTATAAAGAAATATTTCGCTAAGTCTAAGTTATTATATAATTTGTTATAAATATTCTCTTTTTTTTTTTTTTTTTTTTTTTTTTGTTTTTTGTTTTATAAATATGCATACATACAAATTTGATATTTGTCACTAACTAATTTTACTGACTGTAAGTGTATTTTCATATAAATTAGTGTTATTCAGAAGAAGAAAAATCAACTTTGAATTTCCTTGTTTGTTTTATTCCTAATGAAACGAAGCAAGAAAATGTTTACAAAGTTTACAGCAATGCTTCACACTGCTGTTGAAGCAGTAAGTTTGTTTTTCTTTTTTTCTTTTTTTTTTTTGATTAGATTTTTTAATATGTATTTTAACTTTTAGTTGCACTAAATTTCATACTGCAGTTATTGCAGCTGTAACAACCACTATCATACTGAATATGCAAGTGGTAAAAACTCACAGATACTCAAACGTTCATTGATCCTGTATAAGTTTCTTGAAATTTAGGTTTTTGATGAAAAGTGATTTTTAAATACTTTGTAATTGTTTTCAGTTCATTTTATTTCTTATCTGCAGCACCAGTTGCTGCAGAAATATTGTTTATGATTATTGTGGTTACTCTTACCTTATTTGTACCCATTTTAATTTTGTTCAGAGAAATTTTATTAAAAAAAAAAGAAAAATCAAAATACTTAAGGTTGCATACAGTGATGGATATTTTTTTCTTCTTTTATGTCCTATCTTAATTTACATTTTAGTGTTGCTAGATATAATTATTTGAGGGCAGGGTTTTGCTCTTCCACTATTTCCAAATTTTCATTCAAGATACTTTTTTAAAATTTTTATCAGATTTTTTATATGCTTCATGATGCCATGAATATTTCACCAGCTTTATGAAATAACAAACCTGGTAAAATACTTATTGCAACATGAAATGTATATTTATTATAACTAACACTAAAAATTTTATTTTACCTTATAATATTGTTGATTTAAAACTTTAAATATTTTAACAACATCACTTTTTGAATCAGACATACAGATACTGTTATAACGTTTTATATTTCCATCTAGTGATAGATTTTAATGAGCAGTTGATAAAAATTGGAGCTATCTTCAAATTTTTATTAGAGTGATAATCAATGATGCACTAAAACGAAATGATTTTGAACAACATTTTTCTGTTGTGTAAACTTTCTATTGCATATGAGTCAGATAATGTAGTTGTTATTGTTGGAAGGTGGCATTTAATAAATGTAGATAGACCACCTGATAAGATGATTATTTTTCATGCTTTTATATTCATCTTTTTCTAATATCTAATGTCAGTATAAGTAGGCTCTGTTCTACTGTTAGTTTATATTTTATGTCTCTTTACTATTAAGAATTTATTAAGCTAATAAGACTAAAAATTTAGAGTTTTTTTAATTAAATTTTTAAAATTTAGAGTTATATCTTAAATTAACTGAGAAGTACAATCTTTTTATTCCATATAACAAAATATTTTCAGATAATCTGTATGATGCACTCTGTATATAAAAGTATTTAAGAAAAGATAGTTAAGCGATGAAAGAAATATGTTGCAAATACACCCAAAAGGATTGCATACAAGTTGTTTAAAAAGCTACAATTTAATATAAAGCTTCAAATTCATCCTGGAAATTACTTTGACAGATAATAAAGATTTAACAACTAGTAATAATACTTAGACTGCTAGTAAGTGCAGTTGATTCAAATTCATTTTCGTAAACTAGAAACATACGAAAATTAGGAAAATAAAAGAGAGGTTTTGTTTAAGAAAAAAAAATTTTTTTGAAATCACAAAAATGTGTAAAATTATAAATTTTAAATGAGTTTGTTTTTATTTACAGAAACCTTTTTCATCTAATCTTTATAACTCATTAGTAAAACTATGGTTTAAATAATATAAGGAAACTGAAATACTTATCCTAAAATGAATATATTTAATTTGTATTAGGTTCCAGATTTTTTTTGATTTTAGTTAATTACTAATTCAAAGGATAAACCATGTAAAAGCTGTTTTACACTAAGAAATTAAAAATTTTGTGAAATTACCATGTTAAATCACCAGGTTTCATTATGTTTTTTAAATACAAGTATTGATTTAAAAACCAGTGTCTTTTAGATCAATACTTGTATTAAAAAAAGAATTATAATGAAACCTGGTGATTTAAAATACTTTTGTGTGGTTATCTAGTTTTCTATTTCTTACAGTTAGCACCTGAAATGAGTTTACTGGAACAATTTAGGTATCATTGGAAATGTGTTACACAATATTTCCTTGACACCAATAGTAAGTTCTTTTTATATATGTCTTATCTAATATAAAATTCTTTCATTTTAAATTTACTTAGTAATAATTGCATCTTTTAGTTAGTTGCAGTAGTAAAATTTATGTTAGTGATCTAAACAAAATTAATTTCAGGCTGTAAAGCAAAAACAGTGATAGCTTCAGTATTAAAAAGATAAAATCCAAGTGAAAAAAATTAAGACTTTATTACTACTGAAATTTATCACTGAAGCTATTGATGTATTTATCTGAGTACTGCTGTTGTGCTCAGAAAATAACCAAAAAAACTTATTTCATTTGTTCAGACATCTTATAGTTGTATTAAACATTCTTTTTTTTTTTAACACAACACGTTTTTTAAATTAATTAAATTTTTTACTGCAATAATTTTCAATCTCATAAAAATTTTATTTTGGCTATAATAGCCAAAAGTAAATAACCCAAAGTTAACTTTTATATTTCATCTATTTTCATCAAACTTTCTGGCTCCTAATTAGATAGAAGCCTAGTAAATAAGGTATACTCAACATTGAGCTATACATAAGGCAGATAAATTGTGAGCAAATCATTTTTAGTTCAAAACAGTGTACTTTGTAAGGTTTTATGTATTATAAATTATTAAAGAGCTTTTAAATACTGTAATGATATAGAACTTGATAAATTAGCAGCAAAAGTGTTTTGAAAATATTGGACTAATATTAAATTATATTTTATCACTTTATTCATAATTTTTAGATCCTCACTAGTAGCTTGAGAATCTCTTTTAAGATTTTGATTTTTTTAGACTTTCAGATAAAACATCTATTTGATTCAGAGTTAAATGAAATCAAATTAAATGTTTGAGTGTTTTTTTAACTTTATAAATCCTTCAAAAAAGTTTTGATACCCATTAAATGAATATAACAAGAATATTAGAGCCTCTTGAACTTAAAACAGTTCACATGCCATATTTTTTTATGTTCTTACTAGATGAAAAAATTTCAGTTGAAAGCACAATTATACCTTACCACATGGAGCAAATGTTAAATGTTCTACAAGAAGAAGAGAAGATGAATGGAAGCACAGTAAATCAATTTTTTTATTTTCATAAAATTATGAAACTAGTTAAAATAACTAAAAGAATTAGTTTTATCTTTTTTAACTAGTTTAATGGGAGCAAAAAGAAAGTTCTTCTTTTGCAACCAAGTTGGATTAGATTTTTTAATCCAACTTTTTAAATCAAAACTAAATTATATATGAAATTGATTTATTTATCCACCAGGTACACAAGTATTTTTGTTTTGTAAAATTTTTATGAACATTTATTGTTTACAATAAACAAGTTTAAGGTTTTTTTTGTAAACTTTAGCAATTCTAATATGTTGTTTGTTTAATGTTATTATTATTGTTTTTCTCTTTATATTGTTAACTTTTATTTGCTTTATTAACTTTATTGTTATTATAATTGTTGTTTTTTTTTCATTAACTTTTTTATTATTTTTATTTTTGTTTATTTTATTATCAACTTTGTCTCAGTTATTGATGCTTCATTCTGTCAAATTTATATAAATTAAAACTTGCACATGCATAAATAAGTTGCACCACATTTCTGTTATCTCACTTCTTTTTACTTCTAAAAGTAGGTTCCTGTTTTTCTATGAATAGAAGCTACTAAGTTGAAACATTTATATAAAGAATAATCTTTTTGTTCTGTTACCTGGTATTTATTATCTAGAATCAATAAAAGGTAAATTTCTATAAATGTTTTTAGGGACCTGCAATGGAGTTTATGCTGCAGCAGAAAATACTAGAAACAATGCAAACACTTGGTTGCGCTGATGTGAGAATTATTGGAAATTTTTTGTGTTTATGCTCCACTATAAAGTGATTAATAATAAAGAAATTATGTTTAAAAAAAAATAGAGAAAAAAGTCTTATTAATTTCAATATGTTTAATTATCTTTTTGACTATTCCAGGAAATTTCTTAGTTATTTGAAATAAATAAAAATTTGTATTTAAATGTTTGTAAACAGAGCTTTGTTTACTGATCTATTTCTTTTTTGATTTTCTATAACAAAAGCTATACTAGCTATCACTATATAACAGTTATTTACTTAATATTAGAAGATATTTGCTTCTCCTCTAAAAAGTAAAATTTATATTAAGATTCCCATCATATTGTAGAATTCTAATATTTTAAGTAATGCTTGAAATATTTTACTGTATGTGAATGCAAATTTCATAAAAAATTTGTTTTTTGAAAAAAAATTAGTGTTGAATGAAAACTTGAAGCCAAATAAAAAAGTATATTTGATAAGAAGTGTTAAGAGTTTCATATACCACATTTTTATTCAATATGTTCTCATCAGCATCAGTTTCAGATTCAAGTCGATTCCTGAACCTGAAAAAGGTGGTCTGGATATAGTCCTTCAGCATCTTGTCCCATTCCTTCTTGATAGTACCTTCAGGGAGTTGACACTGTTGTGGGGATGTTGACAAGTCCTTGACTCCACATACACACAGGTTGAATAATCAAGAGGTGACAAATCTGGAGATCCAGGAGGCCATAACTCTTTTGAGCAGTATTTTGGTAGGTTCTCCTGGAGCCACATCTAGGTCTTCTGGGATGTATGTGGAGGTGCTCCATCTTACTGGAACACAACATCTTCATCTGGAAAGTAGTAGGGATCAATCCAGGGTTTGACATGGTTCTCCAGGATTCAAATTTTACTCATTAGTGTCAACTTTTTGATCAGATTTGATGAAGACCAGAGACATTTTTAGGCCATCAGAAGAATTGAGTCCAAACATAACTAAAGCCGAATGTTTGGTCTTAAATGTATACTTTACATCCTCTGGGACTGATTGATGATAACTAATAAAACAATTGGTTCTGCTGTTTGAGACAGAATCAATAGTAAACAATTTCTCGTCTGAGAAGAGGATGGTCATTGGTCTCTTCTTCAAGAGGCTGAGAAGATTCTTTGATTTTTAAAGTCTTTTTTCTTTGACACTTGGGGAAAAAAGTGTTTCTTAATCCTGCCTCTTGACTTTGTCTTCAGATCCTTCCTGACCACATTTCTGATTGGTGTGCTCACTGACAGACAGCTCTTCAGCCATTTACCTCATTGACCATACTGGATTCCAATTAAAGCACTTTTTTTAGAGATATTAATTGTAAAAACCAATATCACTAAAATAAAATCAGACTTTCTTTCAATAATTTTTGATTTAATAAAAAAGTATTTCTTATATTTTTTTAGTGTCCTCCTGGTATGAAGCGACAAGTATTACATTTTTTTACAAATTTACTTGGCAAAGCAAAGCAACAAATATTGCCTCATGTTAATGTTCATAAACCAGTTATTGTAAGTATTTATTAAAAAAAAATTTACAAAGCAATTAAATTTTACATTTTAATGACACTTTGTAATTTAGAAGAATCTCTAATCTAATAATGGCATTTTTCAGACTGTTTCTAGAGGTCTGTCTTTTATACTAGCTGTATGTAGCCAAAATATAGTCAAACTAATATATAGATCAACTGTTTAAAGAAGAACAAAATAAACTTATAGCTACTATAATTGTAAACATAAGTATAATTTTAGTTGCAAAACAACAACTTGATTGATTATGTGCCTAAACAAATCATTTGTTTTTTATTGTAAGTCTATATTGTAACCATAAAAAATCTGTGATATTCTATTCGTTTAATATTTGTTCAATGTTCTGTTCATTAAATGTTCCTCTGTTTAATGTTCCAGTTCATATTCTTAAAGTGAACATGAACACTAATAGCTCTTCAAATTTTAAAGAACATCTATTCATCTAGTTTTACTGAAAATTATTATCCATTCAATAAAATTTATTCAAATAGTATTCTAGTTTTAATTTTTTGAATTTGGAAATTTTTTTAACTAAATTGATTAGCTAGGATAGATATTTTGAAAATCTTTAGGCTGGTGTGAAAAAAATAAAATCAAATATGTTTACTTGATAATATAAGTTAATATGTGTAATTTTTAAAAAATACACTATGTTTGTGAGCTTTTTTTGCTTTAGAAAATGATAAAGATTTGTGGAGAGGTAAAAGCTGCTCCTACTGAATCAGAGGAAGTGCAATTCTTACTTCAAGTATCTTCAAAACTCAAACAAGACTCACATCTTGTTAATTTCTTTTTACAAGTGAGTTTTTACTAAAAGTAAGATTAAAAAAAAAAAAAATGGATTAGATTGGAATGTCTTCTGTTAGAAAATCATGTTACTTATTGTATAATATATTGTGATAGAAAAAGTTTCTAATAATCTTAACAAGTTTTTACACCCACTTCTAGATTTATTATGTAATAATTGAATTATAGCTCATATATATTTATTTATGTTTGAGATATTGATAGTATTTACTACTAACACATTCTTCAAAATGACAGAAAGGCTCAAAATTTTAAAAATGTTTTTGCTTATTTAGCATAAATGTGTAATATGAATCTATGCAGTTTTTAATACTGTTTTTCGTTTTTATTTTGTTTTATCAGAAAGTAAGCACTGAAAATGGTTCATCTCCTACATCATTAAATGAAGAACGTGAACGTGAACAGCCTGAGTATAGTTTGGTTGATGCATTGCTGGCTCTTACTAAAAGTGAGGTAATGCTTTGTGTATTCAGTATTTAAAGTAAATATAGTTCCAATTGTTTTAATTTTCTGTAGTGAGTTCCAATATTTTATCTTTGCAGTAAAATTTTTAACAAATCTACTGTAGAATTAAAAAAAATCTCTGAAACTTTACTATGATGAATTTTTTTTTTTTTAATATTAGATTTTAAAATTCAAGGTTTTTACTTTTATTTTTATTGGTTTTTGAAGTAAATTTTTTTTAGTCTGTAATTTATTTAAAAGATTCAAAATCCTTTTTAAAAAATCCTAATTTCCTCTACAAGCATGTATGAAATTTGCAATTAAATAAGAATGGTTGTATGAAATTTTATATTGACACTTTAATTAGGGAGTGAAAAATTCAGAAAAATACAATCCACTTTTGTTCTATTAGTTTGACAGATTGCATGCTTGTTCTTTATTTATCAAATTCAATTCATCTTCTAAAATTCATAATTGCTATAAAAACACTCACCATACCATAACATTACATTTCCACCTGTTATTACTTAAATAGGTTAACCAAGAAACATATCTTCCACAGACAGTTTAATCTCTTGCATTTGTGTTTCTATAGCTGTGTATTTAAAAAATCTATGAATTTTAACAAAACAATCTTTTAATTGTTTCAGGATAGCAGAGTGGCAATCAAAGCATGCGAAGGCCTTCTTTTATGCAGCTCAATTGCAGAAGATCAAGCTGCTCTTGTCATTGTGTTATACACACCTTTTTGTGAAAGAATGGTAATTTTCACTAACGCTAGTATCAGATGGGTTTTTTGTTATTTCGTTTTTTTTATTCTGGTATAGTTTTTCAGTTTATACAATTAAGTTTTTATTATTATTATTATTATTATTATTATTATTATTATTATTATTATTATTATTATTATTATTATTATTATTATTATTATTATTATTATTATTATTATTATTATATATAAGTATTTTTTAAGTTCATTTTAAGAAAAGTTCTTCATAGATAAATCCTGCATCAAAATATTACACAAAAACAATTTTATTACAAATTCTATGACACAAAAAATTCAAGTAATAATAAATTACAATAAGTCAAAATGATATCAATCAAGCAATAAAACAAACTCGGCATTTAAAAAAACCTTCATAATGTGTTTTTGTTTAAGTTATTCATGCATTTTGCTGGATTGTTGCAAATTTAGAACTTTTGTAGGCCTTGACTTACTATTTGCCCATTCAAGCCTAAGGTAAATTCAGTTGGAATAAAGCCTGGTGAATAAGCTGGCCAGTGCATTAAATTTATTTTCTTCCATCCATGCTCTGAATGTAAGCTGTATGAGCAGCAACAATTTTTTTTGATTAATTAGCATATCTCCTGATAAAATCATGAAGTTCTCAAGATTGACCTTTATAGATGTTGTACAAACCTACTCCATTAAAATTGAAAAATTCACTTTCACTTAGAGATTTTTGACACATTTCTTTTTATCTTAACTTTCAATTCTTCATAAATGTCATGATATAAGTAACTTGTCAACATCATGAAAATCAAGTTTCATCAAAATCATTCAAATAACTTGTCAGCATTGACAACTTTTTATAGAAAAATATAAACAAGTTAACACTACTTGATGAAGAAAGAGTTGTTTTGAGAAGAAGATGGAAGAGGAAATTTTAAAATTTGTTCACTTTTTTTTTTAATATGCACTTACTAAAGTTTTTTTCCTATCATGCAAACAAAAAAATTCATCCTCTATCATATACAGTTACTTTTTTATGATGCTTTGAAAAGAAAGCAATTTAAAAAATCCCAGTGTTTTTTTTTAAACTGCTGAATGTAAAATCTATAAATCAAATGTCTTCACAAAATTAAATATATTTCTACCAAGTTGTAACACTTATAAACTCATTGTAATTCTTTTATAGGCTGATCAACTCTCAAAGCTTTTTAAGAGTTTGCCAGCTGTAATTGATCCTGCTGATTTAAACCAATTATCTGCTACATGGGGGTAATTTATTTTTGAGATAAAATATTTGTAGTTTAAATAATATTTTTAGTAACGTAATATAAAAAGTTTAAACGTTTAATTAAGATTTGATCTTGAAGATCAAATGGTGTCATCTTTTCCTGGTAAAAGACAGCTTATTGCATTTCTTTCTTGGTTAGACTATGTCAATCAGCTGAGTATAGAGGCACATCCTGTAAGTCTACTTTTAAATCTATTGCATTTTTACTTTTAGGAGATAAATCTTTGTTTGAAGATTATGATTTTTTTTTATCTCAAAAAGAACTATAACGAAAATCAAAGGTCTTTTTTCTGATTTTAAAATTTATTATAAAAAAAGTGTATTGACAAAATCAATAAGTTATCTTCATTAACACAAACCTAAATTTTGTTATAATAGATTTAAAACATTGCAATTAGTTAACTAAAAACTTTTTTTTTTTTGATAAGAACTACTTCATATTATCTTATCTTGTTCTGATTTTGTAGTATTCTTTTGCACCTACTTGTTAAATTAAAATTTCCACTATTCAGTTTATGATCTTAAAAGAAAAGTTTATTTGATAATCATGCAATATTATTTAGTTACATTTTTTTTCCAGATGGTAACAAGAGCATTAGCATCTTCAATCCGTGAGAGGTTTATATTGACTGCTATTGAACCAGGACTTTCTCAAGCGTAAGAATTTTACTAAGTTAATGGCACAAATATTTAATAAAGGTTACAAAAAAGTTATCTTCTGGCGATATAAATATATTTTTTGAGGATGGATGGAATAGGAAATGAGGTTAAGCTACCAAATGGGCTTTTCTTTTTTTTTTTTTGGGGGGGGCTTGAATCTAAATGGTCATATAATTCTTAAAATCTATATCAAACTAAAAAAAGTCATAAAATGTCCTTTTTTAAAATCATAAAAATTTTTTTTTTTAGTTCAGAACCATGTGCAATAACAGTAACAGCCATTTTGACACGATGTTTAAAGCTTATCACATCTCCTGTTTTGGCTCATGGTGAGGCTCCCTACTTAAAAGTAGGGCTTATGGTAAACTTATGAAAGTTTTTGTAATTCAAGAATTTTTTACTTCAAGAGTGGGAAGAACCTTTAACTTTTTGAACATTTTTTTTTTTTTAAATGAGTTAATTGAATCTTTAAATTTGCAAACATTAATTTTCTTTTATAAAAATTGTAGAGTTTGCTGATATCTTACTTGGAAATGAACAAAATCCTGAAACTGAAGAATGTGTTAGTCCACATAAGCTTCGAAGGTTAATTATCCAGCGAATTAATCATTTATCTGACCAGCTTGCTGTTGAATCACTTCGCCTTTTTAATGCCTTGCTACATCTTTCTTATCAACCAATTGTAGAGACATTAATTATTAGAAATTTCAAACAAAGAAGTTATTTAGACTTGAAAAAAGTTGATTTTCAAAAAAATACTCTATATAATACTCATAAATCTTCAAATATAAAAGTGAATGAACCCATCAAAAAAAACACGAATCAAGTAAATTCCTTAAGAGTTATAAATAAAGAAAGCAATTCTGAAAATACCTCTGACAAAATAGAAACTTTTACAGAGAGTTCAAGTGAATTTATTATAAAAACACTACAAAATAACAGCGTTAGAATAAGTAATGAAGAAAATGTTGCTGACTTGCTTGAAAATTCTAGTGAACAATTAGTAAATGATGATAGACATATTCATTCACAAACTTTTGAATCTGAATTTAATATGGCTGAAGAAGAATTTAGAATGACGCCAAATATGTTTGATGACAGGTTTCAACCTTCTGCTGAAAATTATTTAAAAACATCTATAGATAGTGATGAATTATCTTTGTCAATAGAAACTACCAACGAAAGTTTTATAAATGAAGGTGAAGTAAGTTATTCCACATTAGGAGAATCCTTAGATGAAATATGTGTGGGTTCATTTAATAAGAAGAGAGTTGAAAAAACTGTCAATGGGTAAGCATGATATTATGCAAAATACAGTGGCAAAGCTAAGGGGAAAACATTGGATGTTTGCCCCCTAACTCTGTCATTGATATGGCCTTTAGATTGCAATGGTTTAGTTTCCATGGTTGTTTTCTATAAAACTAAGCTGCATTATAAAAAATATAGAACTTCAGTGATTACTGTTGTTTCAGTTGAATTGATGTTGTTTTTTTTCCCTTTTTTTTTAGATTTTTGTTGCTACTTCCAGATGCATTGAAAAGTTCAGATGTCTCAAGTGAAACAGGTTATGACAGCTACTTAAGAGATGCACACAAACAGGTAAGTTTTTTAATTCATGTTCTATATTAACAAAATTATTAAAAGTGAGCATAATAATGAATTTTGACAAAATTCATTTTCTTTTTTTCTGCAGTGTCAACAGCGAGCATTACAAGCAAAAGCCTACCAGTGGCCTACTATGAAAGGTTAACTATATTCAATGTCATTAAAGTGAATGGAAATGATATGTTTTAATTATTTTTAAATAAAAGCAAAAATTTAAATTATCTTTTTTTTTGTTTTCGTTTCTCTTTTTTATTTTAGTATTATTTTTATATGCACTTTAAATTAAGGTCAGCATTTTGTAATGGTGAGTAAACTACTGACCTGTCCTTATTGACCTGTAGCTCAGTAAAGTTAGAAGATTTTACTGGAATAATATGATAATATTTCTTTTTGATAATCCTTTTTTGATATTTTGTGTGTGTATATATATATATATATATATATATATATATATATATATATATATATATATATATTTATATATATATTATAGATTGTTCTGAAAGTAATTCACTCGATGTATTTGAGGAAATATTCTTTGAAGGTTCATTTCTTCGCACAATTTTCCAAAGGTTACAAAGAATCCTTGATCAAGTAGGTTATGGTTAAAATACTTCTGATTAATGATTTTTTTTTGTTATTGCTCTTTTTATTTTATTTTTCTTGACATTATGTTTAACACACAGCTTCTTTACTTTTAGCCTTATGACATTAACCTTGAGGTTACATCTGTATTATCATTGATTGCTCAGTATCGTCACCCTTTTCTTCACGAATTCTTCTTTGACACTGGTTATGTAAAAGATAACGTTTTTACGCCATATAAAATTTTGCAAAAGGTAAATCAGTAACAGTAATTACATTTAATGCTATATACATACAACAGATAATTTAAGGTCTGCATATGAAGCTAATTAAATGCATAAGTTTAAAGGCTTAGGGAAAAAGAAAAAAGTAAGGGAATATCTTATGCATCATATATTGCTGTTTTTACTTGCTACAAAAAAAATTCTTCTTAATACACAATATTTTTATTACACCTTCAAAAGGTTTTCGAGTTTAATAGCTGTAAGAAGTGAACTTTAGGTGAATAGTTTTGATAGTTGCTTAAATGCTGAACTAATCATATGATAAATTCAAGATTCAGTTTAATATCCAATATCAAAATCAAAAAGGTATAAGTTTAGCAAATTCAGTTTCCCTTCTGTCCCTACTTGTTCTAAAAGGCAGTGGCACCTTCATTACTTTTTAAATAGAGTTAGTTATACATGTTTTTACGTTTCTCATTTTATGCTCCTAATTTTTTAACATTAAGTTGGTGACCTGTGGCACCTACTAGCTAAACGTTTGAAGTTATTAAAGACCTCGTTAAAATTGTAAAATATCTCATTAGTAAATGGATCATTACCAAATAATTTGTCTCTCACTGCTACCAAAGCTGGATACAGTTTATGATGTTAATGCAATTTTCCAGCAGACATCTAGAGCGTGTCTTCAGTTAATTGATGACCCAAACTGAGTTTTCTCAATTAAATCTTATACAATGTAAAGCAAGACATTGATGGAGGTTGTTTACTATACTTGTCCAGACACTATTCTTGAAGATTACTTTTTCAACAAGTATCAGTTTTTTTGACTAACTTCATTGTGAATATCAGGTCTGATAAGGGAACTCTGGAGAAAAAAAGGAAGGAAATCATGATTCAAAAATATGACTTCCAATTTACAGTTATTAGAAAATGTGTTTATTCATTTTTGGAGTTTTTCATAAAGAGTTCTTGGAATCTACGACTTCAAAAAGGCTATAAACATGTACATAGAAGTTCACATAGCAGTAAATTTCTATGTTATTTATATTACATGGTAAAGTTAGATTTTGTGAAGTTGTTTTGTGTCTATTGAAGAATACTTGCTACTACTCACATTCTTACTAACTGCAGTGGATCTAAACCTTCTTCTTTTTCCCAAAAGATATAAATGATAACTTAGTTAGCACTGGCACTTGATAACTTAATTGTTGACTTAATCATTGTTGGTTTGCTGAACGACAATAAACAACATAAATAGTATTCAATTGATTGTTTTGTCTATTAATGTCTTTTAAAATAGGTATACTACAATCTTGTAGTAAGTTTTGCATGTCAGCAATTTCTTTTTTTGAACTTTCAGTAGGCTACTTGAGTGGTAGCAGAAGGAATTGAAAAATTTCCTGTAGGAGGTTTTGGAGTAGCAGCCTTAACCCATTATATAAGTTTATCTTAAAAGTCAGAAAGATAAACTAAACTTAAAACTGAACTATGAAACTCATTCTTGTCTAAACAAAGTTTTAAACAATAATTGTCATAAATCTAACACTAAACAAGCTATAAGTTTAATATAAACAAGCATTGGCTTTTTTTTTTTTTTTTTTTGCTATTCAAAACTTTTAATCTAATAGTTAGTTTGAATTAATGAGGAAAGATCATGGGAGGTTCCTCACCTTCATAGCATTTTGAAATTTTACAAAATCTCCCTATTTGGAAAAGAAACTAAGTAATTAATGTTAAAATATAAATAAAATCGATATAAAAAAGTTAACTTTATGAAAACATTTTCTTTCTATAGGTTTGTCAAGATTTAAAAACTCGAGCTCAGTCCATACCTAATCTTTCTGCCTCTTTAATTGCTATACGCAGAAAATTAGCTGGAAATTTTGAATATGATAGGTGAGTGATATGATTGGTGAATAACTCTCATTTTTCAGAGTCATCATTTTTCCTTTTTGATTAAGAAAACAAATTAAAAGTAGATATTTTTATTTATTTTCAGTAAATGTCTTTGTTTGATTGTAATTAATTTATAAAAATACTTTTTTTTTTGTTAGTATTCTGTATGATTAACATTGGATTGTAGAATAGCTAATGTTTCAGTAGATTTCTATTATTAAAAATGAATTTTCTTTAGTATTCCAGAAAATTTTTTTCTTGAAGGAGTAATTGTTTTTGAAGAATTCTGCAAGGTATAGTTTATACTTGTTAGTAGTATCTTTTTTTTTTTTTTTTTTTTTTGCTTTTTTATAAATTTCTTTAAACATGTAAATACTTTTTTAATACATATAAATTTTAGTTGCTTCTTTTTTATTAAATTTTTTATAGTTACTGTTATATTAAAAATTTTTTTAGGAATTGGCAGCTATAGCATTTGTTAAAGCTACAGTGGACTATTCTTTCAACACATCTGAATAGTTTTAAAGTTTTAAATTTATTTGGAATTGAAACAATAAGCAAAGCATAATATTGCTTTTTTTTTATTTTTAAACTAAAAGATTCAATTTTTTTGCATATTTTCATATCTTAAATTATTCTTTATTATAACTGTAAATGGTGGTTGTTACTAATAACAAATCACTGTGTAACATTGTTAAAGAAAATTATATTTATCGTAAGAACGCATTGTGGTTCATTTTATTTTTATTGATATTTTTATTGGTTTGTTTTATTATTTTTACAGATATTTTTGTTTGTCTAATTATTTATAAACTTGAATTTGAATTTTTAAATATGCAAACCATTTATATAAATATCATTTATATAAATTGTATTATATCCCAATTAAATGGTCAAGAAATAACACAAAGAAGATTTCTTGGGTTTTTTCGCCTGTTTCATTCACTATTACTTTTAGTATTTACTATTAAATCCTTGTTTTTTCTTTTTGTTTTTTGTTTTTTGTCTCTCAGTTTTTAAAAGGCTGCAGTTATATTTTTGTAATTATTTCTTAAACTAGGTATATTTTTTAACTGCTTAATTCATGTGACAATCATATTTAAGAAATCTTCTTTCAAATAATACTAATAATTATTAAGACAATATTTACAAACAAACATATATTTATAGTCAATATTAGGAAAATTGCTTATTTATTATAGTTTCAGCTGAAAAATTGAAGTTTAATAAACATTGAAAGAAATTTACATTATCTTCCCTTGCTTATACTTAAAGTACTTGTTTTGTAGCACTGAATTTGTATCTTTTTAATTGAGATGTAATTGTGAAGTAAATTTACATTATCATCATCATCATCATCATCATCATCATCATCATCATCATCATCATCATCATCATCATCATCATCATCATCATCATATCATTTTTATTATTGTTTGTTTATATGTAATAACAATACCATTTGTTTATTCTCACATTAAAGGTTCATATAAAAATTACAAAAATGAGTCATAAAAGAAAACATACCTTTGATATTGATGGTTCAGATGATGTTTCAAGTAAAAATAAAAAGCATAAAGAAGATGATTATCACTCTGATAATTTCTCTCATGGGGTTTTTGCAAAAAACTTGGTTAAAAATGGTAAGAATGCATGGTTAGTTCATTTTGTTTTTATTGGTTTTTTAAGAATTATGTTCACTTGCTTTTACTTAGAATAAAATCTTTTGTTGCAATTAGCTTTCCATCAAGTTTATATTCTTTAATAGATTTAAAGATTTTTTTTATATAAAATTTTTTCAACAAAGAAAAAATATTTTAAAGTTAAATCTGTAGTTGTGCGTCCAGTTTTTATATACCAAAATAATTGTTATTAATAATTTCTTTTTCTTGTTGTTCTTTTAATTGATGCACTTTGTCATTATTATTTTGTTTCTATGTATACTTATAGCAATTTTGTTCTAATTAAAGGTCCCCTATTAGACAGCAAACAAAAACATGCATTTGATACTGATGATTCAGATGATGATTCAAGTAAAAAGGATTCATCTATTGAAGATAGTTTTACTCAAATTTACAGCTCAGCTGCCCAACGCATGATGTCGAAAATGGGTTATGCAAAAGGCAAAGGTTTGGGTAAAAATGAAACTGGGCGTGTAGATATTGTAGAGGCTTCAAATCAACGAGGTAGAAGAGGTCTTGGTCTTAAATTGGATGGGCTTGAAGCAAAAGCAAATGCTTCATGGGATATTGAGGAAAAAATTATGGTCCGACAAGATCCAGATTGGATGACAAGTTGTGAATTAGATATGCCTTATTATTCTGAAATGAAGAACTGGATTGTTATATCTGATAGGAAAGAATTTATTACAGATGAATATGACTTTTGTGAACCAGAAATTTTAGATGCTATCATTAAAAGTAAAAATGTATTTGATAAACTGGGTCAAAAAGAATTTCTTCATGCTCGTACACGAGCTAATCCATATGAAACTATAAGAGGTGCTATCTTCCAAAATCGTGCTGCAATGAAAATGGCAGAGATTGATGCTTCATTTGATTTTATGTTTACCAACCACAATAAGAGAGACTCAAATAATCCTTTAGATCTGCTTTACTTTGCTGATATTTGTGCTGGTCCTGGGGGTTTTTCAGAATATGTTTTTTGGAGATCAAAATGGCGAGCAAAAGGTTTTGGAATGACCATAAAAGCTGAATGGGCAAATGATTTTAATCTTGCTGATTATATTGCAGGAACACCAGAAACATTTGACTGTTATTATGGAAAAGGTGGATATGAAGGTGATGGAGATATCTTCAAAGAAGAAAATCTCACAGCTTTCAGAAAATATGTTTTAGAAAATTCTGATAACAAAGGATTACACTTTGTTATGGCTGATGGTGGTTTTTCAGTTGAAGGTCAGGAGAACATTCAAGAGATATTATCAAAACAGCTTTACTTATGTCAGTTTCTATGTGCTTTATCAGTTTTGAGAATAGGTGGCCATTTTATCTGCAAGTTGTTTGACTTGTTTACTCCATTTAGTATTGGACTTGTTTATCTAATGTACAGAGCTTTTGATCAGATTTGTATCTTCAAACCTGTTACCAGTCGTCCTGCAAATTCAGAACGTTATTTAATTTGTAAAGGTTTACGTGAAAATTCTAACTTCATTCATGATTATATGTTTGATATCAATAATCAAATTAACAATTTAAAAGGTACTAAGCAGGATGTTCAAGAAGTTGTTCCAATACCTATTATTAAAAAAAGTGCAGCATTTTTTGAGTATATGTTTACTTCCAACAATTCAATCGGTGCAAGACAGATTCTTGGATTACAAAAGTTAGCCAGGTTTGTCCAAAATCCAAGTTTAGTAGGACCTGATCAAGCAGAAGTTAGAAAGCAATGTTTAGAAGCTTGGAAAGTTCCACTTGATGCTCGGCTGAATCCACCTAAAAATGATCCTGATGTTCAGTTTGATAAACTTAAGAAGTCTCCTTCAGTAGATTGGATGAGCAAAAAAAGTGAAGTTTTTGATTTAAAGTTGTTAAAAAAGATAAAAAGTATTTATGATTACAAGTTTGCTGTTTCTGGAGGAGAGCGTGTTTTTCTATTTAGTTTAGGCAGGCATTTTATTTTCAAGTGGGATCCAGCTGTTCACCACCATCCTAATTGGAAAAGAATAGAAAAAATAAACTTTGAGTTACCACGGTTTACTTTGCTTGATGCTGAAATTGTGAATGAGCTAAAAGGTGATGGGAAAGGACAACGTAAGATGTTTGCAGTTCATATATTAGATGCTATTTATCTTGGTGAGGAATATGTTGGAGATAAGTCTTTTAGTGATAGAATGAAGCTTTGTAAAGCATTTGTAAAAGCACTTTCCAAACCTTGTCGAAATATTGCTACTATCCAGGTAAAATCATATTACGAACTAACAGAACTGGAAAATGTTTTTAAAGGTATGAACCTTAAACAAATGAAATCTCACAATGAGAAAAGAATTACTTTTTCTTCTGACATTTCTTCAGAAAAGTATTTTGTTCCAACAGGTCTGTATATAGTTGAACGTGTCCGTCAACCTTGGCATTTGCAATACAGTTATTCTTCAAAGAAATTATATTTTTACAATGAGGAAACAAAGGAAGCTGTTTTTGAAGGTACAAAAGATTCTATTGCTGATGTGATGTATAGCATCTCTAAAAGAATGTTTTGGAAGTGGGAAACTCACATGGGTTTAGATCTACTTTCTACTAAAGGTGATGAAGTTTCCATTGCAGCTTTTATTGCTTTTATTAATGAAAAAAAAATAAAAATCAAATAAAAGAAAAATCAAACAAAAAATTTTTAATTTTTTTTGTTTAACAAAAAAATGTAAAACAATATGTACTATAAGTATAAGAGTAACAAATGTGTAATAAATATGATATAAATGATATAGATGTGTTTCCTAGTGTTTTAGCATAAAACAAAAGCTTTTTGACTCATTATTTGCTGTTTACATGTTATGTTGTTTATGTTTTCCTTTGTTGATTTATATAAATAGCTAATTTTTGTTCCAAGAATGTTTATGTTTTTATAAAAAAAAACAAAAACATTTTGATCTTTTTTTTAAAAGAATTAAAATGTTTTCATAAAAACTGTTTCATAAAATCTAAATGCTACCATTTGTTGCTACAAATGGTTTTTTATATACTTTTTTAAAAAACCTGTGAAGTAGCTTCTGATAATCGTGGTCCTATAAATATTGCAAAGTTTGTAGATAATAATATTCATAAACTAATGTAGAAGCTCAATCTAAGATATTAGATTTTCTCTGAAGATGAGAGTTTATTATGATTGATGATGATTGATGATGACTGATGGTGATTGATGATGATTTATAGATGAGTATCAGTCAACTGTATAATATAGAAATATAGTTAATGGCATCAAATACTGTGCTTGCATCACCCAATAGAAAAAAATGTTCAGCAAAACAACCAGTGCTGGGAAAGTGTGACCAGCCCCATAAAATTTCTGATCGCTTGAATCCAAAAACTGTTGACCCTGTAAGATTTTATTTGTGTATACTAATATTGGCTTCATTAATCATATTGATATTTTGCTCATTTTTAGACAATTTAATTTCTAGCACCATAAATTGTTAAAACCGTTCTTTTTATTTTGCAGTTTAATAAGAAGGAGATAAATTCAGTATTCGCTTCAGCTTATGCTAGAGGTGCTATTCCTTGCCGGTAATAAAGTTAGGATTTGCATTTTTGATATAATTTTAAAAGATGTTTTATTTATGTTGTCTGACTTAAGAATTACATTACAAAGGAAATCCTTTTTAGTTTAGTTCATGGCTCAGTGAAGCATTCTTTACAATGGACCAAGCCTCCTGAATCTTTAGAGTTTGACCCTTTGTTACTTACATTTGCAGAGGTTGGTTGGTTTACTTATCTTTTTGTTGTTTATCTTTTCTAAATTATGAACCTTAGATAATGATTATTCATCCAAGTCATTAAATTTTAATTGCTAGAAAAGTTTTAGCAAAGAATAATGTAGTATTTATCTCCAGCGGCTTTCCTTTTACAAATTTTTATAACACCATTCAAATTTAATATTTATGCTTTGTTTATAGTTTAAGACCAAAATGTTTAATGATACATTGATGAATAAATTTTCATAAAGTTTTACAAAAAATTGAACTTTATGATAATTGGGGTGTGGCAAGAAGTCAGAACAGTAAAATTGTACCCATAATGCAATTTGGACAATTCTTTTACTAATTGGAAGATAGTAAAATTCACAAAATAGAAAATGTCAAAAAAAGTCAGAATAGAAAGTTTTAACTTTAGTGTGCAATTTCTAAAAGTATCTTAAGTTAATTTTATCAATAAACCATTTATTACATTAAAAACAAAAGCTTTTACAATTTAACATTGACAAAAAATACTGACAAATAGCACTGAAAAGTTAGAAAGTAAACGAGAATAAGAATTCTAAAAAAAACTAGAAAAAAAAACAAATTTTAAAAAACATTTTATAATTTTACATTAACAAGTGCTTCCTCAAAAATGGAAAAACATTAAAAAACAAGCATAAATGTTGTTGTTTTTTTTGTTGTTTTTTTAATCAAATTAAGTTTGTTTTTGCTGGACTATTATACATTTAATATTGCTAATCAATTCTTTACTATTGATTCTTTAAAAAAAAATTGCATTCTTTTTTTTCCTTCTTTTACTCAAGCTCACAAACTACTGTACTTCCTCTGGAGTGACATTTTTCAAACAATACTTGATTCTTCCAATTAATTTTTGAACATTTTTAGCTTCTCACTTTCCCTTGTAGACTAAACTTTTCAAACAGCCCCAAAAGTCTTTGATTGACCTTATCTCAGTGCAGTTGTTAGGGTTATGTTTCTTAAGAATACAATGGATTCTTTTACTGTCCAGAAAACGAATTGCATTTTTAGCATAATGAGCTGAAAGCTAAGTCAGGCCAAAAGATGTTAATGCCATCAGGATATTGTTATTGCATGGAACAGAATCAAAATATTTTCAATGCAATTTTTTTTGTATGTGTTTTTGTTAACTGAATATCCAGATTAATGATCAAGTCATAGCTTTGTGACCAATTGCAAGCTAAACCAATATTTTACTTTCAATTTTAGCTTTTATTGTGTACTTGAGGTCTGCAGAGGCATTCTTGGGGTCATTGGAGTAGCACTCATCATCCCCAACAACTGTGGAGTTTGACAAACAAAAATAAGATCCATCATCCAAATAAAACCTTTGTTAACTTTTTATACAAGCGCTTGCATTTAAGGCGAGTGACAGCTATTTGCTTCTCAGACCGTTTTACTAATGATTCTGGATGATGGTATTTGATGTTTTTTACAATCTATGAGTAGTGGGTGTGGTCAAAATTTTGAGTTTTTCGGCTCCTTTTCTAATGGTTGTTTTAGCATTATTGTTTAAATAAGCAGTAAGCTGTTTGATTTCACTTTTTTTTTTCGTAAATTTCGCAATAATCTTTCAGTTATCAATCAAAACAAATTCTGTACATTAATTTTAAATACCTAGTTTTTCTGAATGAATTTCTTTCACACAAATTTAATTGTATAATTAATTTTGAACGATGAATTACGTGATTTTATTTCAAAATCCTGCGCGGAAATTTCGCAGCAATCTTTTAATTATCAATTAAAACAAATTCTGTACTTCATTTAATGCTCTATCAAATGACACATACAGGTTTAAAATTGGTCTACTATTTGCAAAGTCATTGAAGCTGATGAATACATGCTGAACGTATGATTAATTTTAATGGGTATTCTTCTAGTTTACCTTTCATTAGACAAATTTGTTCTTAAATATTTTCGTTCTTCAAAAAACAACAAAGTTCTCACAAATTGCAATGAATGAACTTTTACATTTTTTTAAATATCGATAACATTTTACGAAATAAAATTGTAACCGTGATTGCATTAAGTCAACCGGATTTATTTCCGTTCTCACATAATTCCTTTCTGACTTTTTCCCTTTCATGTATTTTTCTGTTCTGACTTACTTGTGTTCTTACTTATTTCTGTTCTGAATTTTTACCACGGTCTGGGTTATTCAATGTTCTAATGTCTTCTCATTTGACATTTTTCTGTTCTGACTGCTTGTAGTATCCCAAAGTGATTGTTTTCCAGGGCTTAAAGGAAACGTCTCACCCTTACTCTTTTTTGGCTTACGAAGGATTTATGCAATTGCTAATGGTAGAAAATGCTCATGATCAGCTAGTACCTCTTTTACCCAAACTTGCGCCATCGTTTAAAAGTGCTCTTGTAAGTAACGTTAAGCTTGTAGGGTAAATAACCAAAGTATAAAATTGACAAGTATACTGGTGTATACTTGTCAATTTTATATTTTATACTGGTGTAATTAACTATCAGCGTCAATTTATCTTTGTTATTTGTGGATAATATTATTAGTCTTTTTTAAGCTTATAGATTCACGTTTTGAAGCGACATTAGAAGTCATTGTACAAGTCAGCAATATAACTGGAACGTCCTTCAATCAGTCTTTGAAAAATATCCTACCTCAGGTAAATCTATATGTTTCGGGTCTTCAAATTAAAGTACAAGTAGAAATTCAATGGTAATTTCTTTTTCAACTTATTTAAGATATCAAGAAAAATGTCATCAAAAACATCGAAGGACAATATAATTGCATCTTTGCAGAAAATAGAATATAACGGCGGAGCAGTATGTAAATTTTTTTTGGCATAAATCATTTGCATATAAAGTTAATACAAATAATTATATTATTTATATACAGCTAACAAAATACTTATAATTTAAAAAAAAAATTAAGAGAATTCTAAACATGTCCATGTTTAACGTACATTTACGTTTCTGAATCAATTTCTGCAGAGCTTATAGTTGGTGAGGGTTCTGATTGTATTATGTATTCCGTGTTTGATAATGTCGTGTTTCTTCTTTGTCTTTTCCTCCTTTTCTTCTTCTTTGTTTTAATTTCTTCGCCTAATAGTTCAACTTCGATACTTTTACATAGTCTCTTGGCAACTTCGTTGATACTATGGTTACAATAAATAATAACTAGGGGTTGCAGTAAACAGGACATGCATCTAAAGAAAGTGAGCGTTTTCAGCATTTTGTATGTTATTTCTTTAAAATAAATCTGTTGAACTCCCCAATTCATTAACAAAATTACATAAATAGTATAGGGTAACCAGTTCAACAACAATAAATTAGATAAACGAAATGCGCCTGTATTATTTCTTAGATCTATCGGTATACTCTCGGGGGATTCTTCCACTTCAATTGATTTCTCGTGTTTTCTTTTAGCCTTAAGTATTAAGAATTCAATTACGAGAAACGATAACATGGGAGCAATCACAAAACAATACAGAAATGCAGAATACAAATCATAGCGATAATTCTGATACATATAGCAAAGGTTTTGATCTGTAGATTTCTGCAATAGCATAAACGTTATCATGGCCAATATCCCTGCGCCAACCCATACTAAAACCAATGTTAAATTAACATTTATAAAAGTTCCTTGTAATGGTCTCTTTTTATATTGTTGTATAGTACTAAGGAGGCATTCTGAAACTACTAGCACAGTAGAAAATAAACACAAAACAGTCCAACAAGTATCAATCGATAGTAGTACGAAACACACGTTTTGCTTGAACAGCCATTCGTCGCCTTTTCCGTATAGAAAAGTTATTGCAGTCCCAATTACATTCGTGATACATAAGTTTAAAAGAAGCTTTAGGTGCGTTGTTCGTTTAGTTGTTTTGATGTAACACAAAATCACAACAAGGTTCAGTAAAAGTGCAAGTATGAATAACAAGGTGAAAAAAGCAAGCTCAGCCCTGTGATTTGCTTCCGACAGTAGGTTTTCTTCATTTGTACTGTTTAAGTTGTTTGCTTGTGAGTTATTCATTGGATTTCGTTTTTCTTTTTGCTCATATTTTACTTGATTTTTATACTTCGTAGCATTTTTTTTTTTGTCGTTTGTATTCGCGTCTCGTTGGTTATTTAAATGACGACATATAAATCATAAATGATTTACGTTATTTTAGCTATCAATGGTTTGAATTTGCTATTAGATGCCCACTGATTTTTTTTTTCTTTTTATCAAAGTTCGGTATATTAGCTTTATTTTGTGTCTTTACATAGACACCCGTAAGAAATTTCCTAGGGGGTACAAACTAATTCACGTTTGCTTTGGAGCTTTTGCTAGGGGTACAAATTAGTTTATTTTTGCAAAAAAATTACTGAAATAAGCTTCAAATAAAGGTGGGGGGGGGGGAGGGAGGCGGGGGTGTTCTCAATTTAATAAGTAACTTATTTAGCGATATAACTAATAGTATATTGTTTCTTAATTTGTTGGTAAACCAAATGTTTCTTAATATCTACTTCTTAAGATTTTTCCCGAAATGACTGTTTTCCGGGAAGAAACGAAAAAGATTTGCTTGTCACATTGAGAATATGTTTTTCTCAAGTGATACTATGAAATCTCGATATAACGAAGCCTGGTAGGAAATGAAATAAGATCTGCTATATGATCAGCAAAAAAATTTCTTAAAAATTCTTTTATATTGATATTCTACTGTAGATATTAATTCATCATTCTACTGTAACATATAGTAGAGCCTCGATATCACGAGCTTACGTCTTACAACATTTTGCTCTGATATTTTAGCGCTGTTATGTATTTAAAATCCACGTAATCGTTTGTATAATAATTTCGCGTTTGGAAAATGTTTCGATGAAAAATTTAAATTAAGAAAACATTTATGCGGCAGAGTGATGCAAGTGCGGCTCTACATATGCATGTATAAATGATACGTGAAAGATAATATATCTTGATGTATTTCTGATCTTTAAAAGAATTATTAAACTGTTACTGTCGTATGCCGTGGGTTTTTACTGTCGTATTTAGTATTTAATATGTTCTTATTTGCTTTAGGAATGTTCTTCAATAATCAAGTCTCGAATTCCGACGTACATGTCAGTTCTTTGAGTTTTAGTAGTAGATTTTAGACTGTCCTACAAGATGACAGTTTTTTTTTTAATTAAAATTTTACGGAAAAAGTTTTTCTATATGAGTTACTTATATATAAATTCATACTTTCTAAGCATAAATAGTTTCTTAAAAATAAATTTTTAAAAATTTCTCATAAAGATTTCGTATTGTTAAAACGATTATTGTAAATTATTCTAATCAAAAGGGTGAAAGTTCACGTGCGCGCAAGTTTTAATATCAGTTTTTTTTATTATTTATTACTATATCGTTCAGTGTGGAAGAATTTTTTTCAACGTTCCGAAGTTACTTATCTAAATATTCTCAAAGTATGCCGCAATATCTATCATCTCAATCTTATAATAAAATATTGAATAAAAACCTTATTTTTAAAATTGCATTCAGTTTTCTAAAGAAAAAGAAAATTGTTTGTAAAAAACCAAATTATGCACCCTTTTCTTTTGACTTGTTGAGTTCAATTATTTAACGTGGCCAAAGTGTTATGCGCTTGTTATAGCGAGACTTATTAATAAGTATTCTTCGACGAATGTAGAGTATTGGTTCATGATTTCTGCTTGTTAGCTTTATGGTAAGTCACCTATCGAAGCAAATGCTGTTTTTACATTTAGGATACCGTTATAAACATTCCTAAGACAACAAACAAGTTCACATTTTCTAGACAGCTCTTAGTCTTATAAAATTAACTATTCAGTATATCATTAATTTAAATCTATGTTAAGAAAGAATTTACTCCGCTAAAACTGAATAACAAAAGGCAGACTAGCGCATTAGATTAGGAGTAATATAATTTTTGGGAATAAATTTTGAACGAAACTAAATTGGATTTTACAATGATTACTTCCGTCGTGCTGGATTTTTATAGATAAAATTGATTACTTTTACAAGATAAAATACGTTAAAATGTTAACTCTATCACGCTTTTTCAGTATTCATTTAATTTTTAATCGATGTTTTGTCTTTTTTTTTATTCAAAAGTTACAATCATCTAAACAGAT
Source organism: Hydra viridissima (assembly GCF_058129835.1). NCBI lineage: Eukaryota > Metazoa > Cnidaria > Hydrozoa > Anthoathecata > Hydridae > Hydra > Hydra viridissima. The sequence continues at coordinate 16,043,349 of NW_028324302.1, forward strand.
CTGTTGGTGGGGATTTCACTCTGGGCCTTATACAGGGCGAGGTCGCAAAGTTCCATTAAAACATAAAATTAAACCCTTAAAAATTTCTGCATAAAGACTTTCAACTAGAAAGATTTCCCCGCCGCCGCCCCCCCTCCCCCTTTTGCAGCCGTGCTAGGGCTTGGAAGCTCACCAGAGTAAGTTGGCTTAAGTCTTATTTATCCCATTGAAGAGTTTGCATTTATACACCGCAACATGCTTTAAATTTGGATATTACTCCTCTTAGTTCTGTCACTTGGGTGTATGCCATATTAGGGCAAATTGTAGAGGTACTGATTTTTTGTAGCTTTTTTACACTTGAAATCTTCCAGAAAATTAGAAAGTTAGTAGCTAATAACTTCATGCCCAAAATTTTTTAAGAAAAACTTTTAAATATCTCCTCTATTCAGCAAATAGTTAAGGTTAAAATGGCGCAATAAGGTACAGTAAGTTTTTTTAATTTAGCGGAACCCATGATAATTTTATCGCAACATATTCTATTTTTAATATTAAGTTGCGATAGATTTTAATATCCCTATTTAAGATATCTTCAAGTGACAATTTTGGAGACTGTAAAAGTTACGTAAATGCATTAATAACAGAACGTCTGTGTTTTAATAGACGTTTGTTATTAAACTCCATAATTCAACTAGAAACTATGCCAGTTGAAATTCTAATGCACAAGCCACAAGATAAATAAGTTATTACTTAAAAGTTAATAATGTTTCAATTTAAATAGCTTTAATTACTTGATATTTAAAAAAATATACATTAAAAAAACTCAAAACCTAAAAAGTATAGCTTGCTCTAATTCATTTAAGTCAGCAAAAAGTCCATGGTCTTATTTAACACTTTTGTTTCAATTTTAGTTTTTTTTATACTTAAAAAAGAAGGAAAATGATTATTTACTTAGAAGTATCCGAATTCCTTCAATGCATCGTTAAAATGCATCGAAACACGCATCGTTAAACAATACATCGAAAAACCTTTGTCGTTAAACGATGTATCGTTAAACAGTGCATTAAAAAAATAAAAATATAAAACAGCTAGATTCAGATCTAAAACTTTATTTTTCACAATAATGGTGAAGAAAATTTACTGAAAGAAGAAAGTTTCTAATTTTTTTTTGGAAAATTGAATCAAACTATTAAAGGCACATCATTCAATTTCTTCATTTGTCTTAAGCTCTCTTTTATATAAACAAGTTTTTAAACTTTAGATGCTGAAAAATTTATTCTCCTGTCACCACAGATATTTTCAGCTGTGGAAAACACTCGTTTAGAGCTGGAGGAAACTGCTGTCAATGTTCTCCTGGCGAGGCGGGTAAGTTTAGGATACTTAACTGATTGGTTTTTCCAGTAACGAAGTATATCCCAATTATCGGGATAATAAAGTGTCAATTTGTGTCTGTATTTTTTTCATTGTGTTTTGTTGTGTGTCATTAATGAGGGATTTTGATGTATTAGGTGAGAGGGTGCTCCTTAGTTCGGCCTTGAACATGTTGACCACAGCTTCCTTCTGGGGGATATCTTGGTCATGTTGTATTTTTGCCCAATACTACATAATGTTGATCCTTTGTAACGTGAATCTAAGATTTTTGCATATGCGTATTCTGAAAATTTTGATTGAATTGTCGTTAAAAAATATAATGTTGCTCCCTAGTTACTATGAAATTATTTCATCGAGGCCATGTTAACTTTTCAGTTTTTCCGATTGTCATGATGCGCATTTACCTTACGGTCCGAAAATTATTTCCTAAGAATGTTCTGGAAATAAACAACAAATATGGCGTCTGCTATGCAAGGCAGGGGAATTATGGTGAGTTCTATATCTGGCAATATCAATAACATCATAATACAATCGTAGTGTAAAAGTTAAGGGTAACCCAGTATTTGTCGTGTATTATAATATGCGTATAATTTTGAATGGTAATATAAATCTTATCTGAGATCTAAATTGTTTTATATACGCGAAAATATAAATAGCTTCATTCTACAAATGTTTAATGCTTTTTGCATAGACATATTCAATATAGGTTCAAATGAACTTTACGTATTAAATTAGAAAAATTAAGGTTTAGGAGCAAAACTGTTCTATCACTGTGCATTGACCATGACTGATCAAAATTAAAACCAATCCAATAAACTTGATTTTAGCTTTTAAAACACTTTTTAGCTTCCATCTAATTATATTTTTAGGCAAACATGTGTTTGATGACAAATCCCTTTGTTACCTCGTTAGACCTAAACAATCAGTTTGGTTGTTTGCTGAATACTTGCTTGTCATTCCATGCTTGTTGAAGTAATATCATTTGCTTTTAATATAAGATCTCCAACAATACAGATTTTCTGTAAATGACAATTATTAGATTTTCTGCTTGCAAAATCAGAACAGTGGGTCCCATAAATTTCCATCATACTGAATGTGTTTGGAGCTTAACTTATCGGGAAAGAAAACAAGTTACAAAATGTGCAGTATACATTTATTCCTAAACTAAAACATTTAATGGAAAGAAAAAATTAGTTGAATTAGCTACAGAGTTGAATGGTCTTTTTGGTATTAAAAAGTCTTAGGCAGCATTTTATGGTGAGCCAGGTTTATAAACTTTTTAACAATCAATCAAAATTAATGATGAATCAGCTGCTTGTTTAACCATTAAAAATAACTTTAATTAGCTAGTAAACCAAATTAGAAATAATTCATAAAAATAGTTTCAACAATTTATTATTGTTCTTAAAATTTTAGTTTTGAAATATTCTTTACAAGAAGTTGGAAGAGAAAACTCTGTAAGATATTTCAAATTTGGTTTTAACTAATAAGAAGTTTTGAATTAGTTGTTTTAATTATTTAAACTTTTTTTTTTTGTATAAATTATGAAAAAATATCTTTGAGTTATAAAGTAATTGGTGCCTGAGACAGGTTTCCAGTGATTAAATATCATTTGAAGCAAAACTTAAGCTCCTCATAAGACTATTGATTAACATAAAACAACTACGCAGTTGCTATTTTGCTCTTTTTCTGCTAATTAAAAAAATTGGTAGAGTGTCAACCAATTTTTAAGCTCTTAATATTTGGTACATTTTCAAATATGGAATAAGTTTGCAGAATGTGACGCAAATTGTATATAATATAATAAGGAAAATGAATGATAGAGAATGTTAGTCGGAACTTTATTAAGAATATAAGTATAAGTTATGTAGCTTCTATCAAATAATATTATAAGTATATTAAAACTATGTTAACGAACAACACCAAGACCCATTCAACCAAATACACATTGAAATGAAAAATGCCAATAGCAACCTTGCTCTTGATCAGTAATAGTGTAATCTAATAGTTTTCTGGCAAATATAGAGCAATGGTGCTTTTGTAGAGAGAAATTTTTAAATTTGACATTTCAGTAGTCTGACTATTCAACTGTTTCTTTTAGTTCTTTATTTTTATAAATACTTAACAAAATAATAATTTTTAAAAATGTATCTATATTTCTGAATGTGTATATGGAAACATCTGCAAAAGGCTTCTTACTTATTGACTTACAAACTGTTTTTCATAGAGGTAATGTGATTGAAATTTTAGTAAAAATGTATCATTAACAATTAGACTTATAGTGTAGTAGAGTTAGACTCGCAACTAGGCTAATAATTTAGTAAGCTAAACATCATTTGATTCTACATGTTCAATAAACTGTAAAACAAGTGTTTAAGAAACATTTCAATGATGAAAATGGAAATAAAATTGTTCAATCCCTTTTGTTTTATCAAAATATTTGATTATAATTATTATTATAATTGATTATAGTTATAAAAAGATTGAAATTTTTTGCCGTACTATAATTGGTATAAAAGTTATAGTTATTAGTTTATAACACTAAAATGCTATAGGTGATCTGAAATTATGCTTTTACAAAATTGTATGATAGGTTTATAGCAATTTTTTTATTCTTGCCTTTAATTTATCTTCTGTACTCCACTAAGTATTTATACTTTGGAATACTAACTATAAGCAATATTTTATTAATAATAAATAACCCATCTTTCAAAAACAAACCTCCTTTCTTTTAGAATTTGTTTTATTAGTCAAAATGATAACTTTCTAATAACCAAAATAATAGGTATGAGTTATCTAATGTTCCAAATAATAATAATATCAGTTTGCAAATAATGTTAATAATAGCTATTATCTTGAAATAGGTATAGGTGTAAGCTGTAAGTCTGAATTAGGCTTTACTTGTCCTGTACAAATTATATTCAAAAATATTTATCAGAGTGGTCAAAATCCCAAATTAAATCACTGATCAATATTTATCTTACTTTATGTCACAGTTTTTTTTTTTTTTGTTTTTGTTTTGGATATAGAGGAGTATAAGTTATTTACAAAGATGTTAACATTAGTGCAAATTTTTCTTTAGCAACCTCAGATAATTCTACTAAAAGAAGGTACCGATACTTCTCAAGGTATTCCTCAACTAATAAGTAATATCAATGCCTGTGAAGTGGTTGCTGATGCCATTAGAACAACTCTTGGTCCACGTGGTATGGACAAACTTATTGTTGGAGGGAATGGGAAAGCAACAATATCAAACGATGGAGCCACCATTGTAAAGTTGTTAGATATTGTTCATCCAGCTGCAAGGACTCTAGTAGATATTGCCAAATCACAAGATGCTGAGGTATATTCTCTCGCTCTTTTTTTTTTTTTTTTTTCAGTTAGTACCCAGGCATCTTGTGCTCATTACCTGACAACAGATTGGATTTAACTCATTATCTTTGATATTATATCTTGATGTAATACTTTTTTTTAAATATATATATAAGAAAACTATAACTTCCACTTAAAAACTCCAGCTTGTTTACAGCTACAAGAAATTTTAACATTTTCATTTAAAATAATGATCAGAATATCTTAAGAAATATTAGTTTAAAGCATGCCAAGGTACTTATCTCTTTATCATTGATTATTGGTGAAGATTTTTTTAGAATTACAAAATAAGTATAATTATCCATAGTTAATATTTCCATATATAATATTTTATAATCATTTCCAAAGTTAATAAACTTTGATTTACTGTGAAATTTTGGCTTCATTAAATGGCATTATTAGTGTTTAAAAATTCTTTTTTTCCAAATCTTAATAGTTATTTTTTCATTGTTTCTTATTAACTTTGGAATATTTCATATTACAACTTTTTAGAATATAGCAAATAGATAATTCAAAAATTCATCAGATATTTTGGATATTATGTTGAACCAAAGCAAATAATGCCATTTTTGAACTCGACTCCAAAAATTACATATAAAAAGCAGTATTAGATAAACAATTTATGTGTTACATTGTAAAATGAATTATTTTTAACAAAATTGTAGGTCAATAGTTTCACTAGGAGTCATCATTTTCAAGTAAACATAAGTAACTCTTGCAAGCATGTTAGGAGTTGGGTTCTTTTGCTCAATATTTGATCTAAGACTTTTGCCACTTTGAATTATATATAGTTTAATATTAAAAGGAGGACTCATCCTTTATTCATCCTGCCTTTTTTGACAAAGCCAATTGTAATTAATGTTAAGAAAACAAAAACCTTGATTAAGTTTATAAAGAAACGTGACTTAGACCCTTTTGAAAAAATGCTCTTCATTTCAATGTAGGATTTTTCTAAGAACGATTTGTTAAAAAGTTTATATATTTATATATACAGATTATTAGTCATGCCAAAAAAAAAAAAAACTTTAGCTTTGACTGATTATAATAGCATTTTTATTCTGATTGTATTACTTTTACCCACTTTATTTGTATTTTACATAAGAACACAACTTGACAGTTGTCAGTTATAAATCAGATTTTTTAATTTGCTTTTTAGAATTAAAATTATCTTTTGTGTTTAATTCAAAATGTGGTGTTCTATTTTTCTGTAGATGGGCAAAAATACTATTTAAATATTTTGTTTTGAAAATAAAGTTTAACAATACAAATCAAGGTGCGTAAAGCAGTGGTTACAGTTTTTGAGTAGAAAATTACACATTAAAGTTTTAAAAGCTTGTTTTCAGGTTGGAGATGGTACTACAAGTGTTATATTGTTAGCAGTTGAGTTTTTAAAACAAATCAAGCCACTGGTTGAAGAAGGAGTTCATCCTCAAATACTTATCAGAGGTTATCGAAAGGCTACAAAATTTGTAAGAATTACTTTGATATGTAAAAGTTACCATAGTTAGCATTTACTAAACTTGATTTTAGTGTTATTTATGTTCATTGATATTTAAATTAAAATTTATACATATCAAGAAATTTTCATGTATTTATTATAGTAACCAATTTTTTTTAAGGTATTGGATAAAATTCAAGAACTTTCTGTGAAGATAAAAAAAGAAGATCCTGTGTAAGTAAAAAAAAAAAGGAATCTGATTTTATTCAGGTTTATGAAAAATAAACTTAGCTTAGGTTGCTTCTTAATATGAGTGTCTTGGAGACTAGTGTTTATCTCTTAACCAAAGCTTGCACCATTTTTAAGATTAAGATTTTCTATTGTAATGTGTTCAGAATAGTACATTTTCTATATGCTAACACACAGCTTGGGTTTTTGTAACACAGCAAGATTTTTTAGATTAGGTTTATACAACTATATTTTTTATAAATAGTTTAATACAACCATTTTATCTTGCTCTCTTTTTGTTGTAGATTTTTATATATTCGCTTTCTTAAAAAATGCTTTTCAAGAAAGCAAGTATACAAAATATTTTAGAAATTGAAAGATTGCTTCTTTAAAATAAATTGAACTTAGAAATCTTTTAGTGACATGAAATTCTTTTGCTTTTATTTTAGAGAAATGAAGAAGGTTCTACAGCGTTGTGCTGAAACTGCACTTAGTTCAAAACTTGTCGCTCGTCACAAAGAGTTCTTTGGGAAGATGGTTGTGGAAGCTGTAACTCATTTAGATGAATTATTGCCACTTAACATGATTGGTGTTAAAAAGGTTCAGGGTGGTGCTTTAGAGGTTAGTTTTCAGTTCTTTTCTCTTTTGAATATTTGATTCTTTGATAAAAATATACCAGGTCAATCAAAAAGTAATTGTTAGAAAATGACCCATAAATAAAGTGCACCATATTTCTGAATACAAAAGGCTTTATTTGTTAAAATTATCATACACTATGAATGACCTGCCATCAAGAAATTAATTTGGGAAAAATATTCTGGAAGGTGAGAAATCTTGTTCATGATATTGTCCATGGCTTCGAATAAATGATTCTCTGTAGAAGAGATGTCTAACAAATATGGAGGCAGAACTTTCCATTCTAACTTCTTTATCTTCTCTTGGATCTTTGTCACATGCAATCTATCATAACCCAAAAGGTATCCTCCTTCAATTTTTCACCTTTGGGCAAGATTTTAGTAGAGATTTGTTGATATCTTAGTAATGAGCACAGATATAATCTGGCTATCAACTTCAAATATCAAAACTTCAAATATCAAAACCATAGGATATCTATTCAATGTTCCTATTTATCACAGATTATAATCAATCTCTGTGATAAATCACCCCCTCCTAGATTCCCCTACCACATCTTACAAAAAGTGTAAAGAAATATGAATATCAACTTTGTAAATATCTTTTTTCCTGGTTTTTAAGAGAAAACGAAACACAGACTCAGAGTTGGCTCAACAACAACACACAAAAAAAATTTTTTTTTAATTAAAGACACCTTTCAGATTCTATTGTGCAAAAACCTTGTTGACCAATTTTAAAAGAGTTTATGGTCAGTTTACCTAAATGTTTTGTTTTTGTTAATAAGCAAATGCTTTTTAAAAAATATTCTTAAAATGCTGTTGGAAAACAAAGTATTCTGTGCATAGAATATTTTTGTTCTTTAAAGTTGTTAAAGTTTATTGTAATTTCATTTGGTTGTAAGAATGTTCAATTCAAAAGATCGTGTGAGTGCACCTAGCGTGATTGTCAATTGTCTACGTATTTTCTTTGTCGATTTCTTTTTATATCTATACTAGTTTGATTTCTGTATTAGAGATGCAGGAACAGTAATTTTTTTTTATAATTACGCAATTGCAAATATATAACCTTTCAAATGTATCTAAAATTGTAGGTTTTTTTTGTAATTAGGCTTCTCAACTTATTCAAGGAGTTGCTTTTAAAAAAACATTCTCATATGCCGGTTTTGAAATGCAACCCAAAAAATACAAATCACCCAAAATTGCACTATTAAATGTTGAACTGGAGCTGAGGGCTGAAAAAGAAAATGCTGAAGTTCGAGTTGATAATGTTGAGGTAAATACTTAGGTATTTTATTCTATATCTTATAAAGTTCTATCTTTTGAAGTTAAATAGGGATACTTTTAAATATTTGTTTAGGAATATCAAAAAATAGTTGATGCAGAGTGGAATATTTTATACGAAAAACTAGACAATATTGTAAAAAGTGGAGCAAAGGTTGTTTTATCCAAATTACCTATTGGTGATGTTGCCACACAATACTTTGCTGATCGGGATGTATTTTGTGCTGGAAGAGTTGTTGAAGATGATTTAGTGCGGACCATGAAAGCTTGTGGTGGATCTATTCAAACTAGTGTTCAATTGCTCTCTGAGGATGTCCTTGGCTCATGCGAAGATTTTGAAGAGGTTCAAATCGGTGGAGAAAGGTATGCTTGTTGCTAACGGCTTTTGTACATACTTAGTGCTTTAAAAAAAGAAAATTATTTTAACGCACTTGATATATAAAAAAATTTTATTCGTATACTTGAAATAAGGTTGTAGTGTAATTAAAACTCTGCCGCCACGTGGTTTTTTACAATTTGCTGGCTGCTATCCCTACTTTATTTCTTTCCATTTTAATTCAATGAAAAGATCTTAATATTTCTTACTTTGTATTTGTTTAGATACAACCTTTTTAAAGGTTGTCCTAATGCAAAAACAGTCACATTGATATTACGTGGTGGTGCAGAACAGTTTATCGAAGAGACTGAACGCTCTTTACACGATGCAATAATGATAGTTAGGCGTGCCCTAAAGGTGACTGCCATTATTTATATTTGTAAATATAAATAATCTTTAATTTATGAAATTCCAGTTAGACTTTAGTGAGTTATAATAAATTTTATTTATTTGCGTATTTAAAGAATGATGCAGTTGTTGCTGGTGGTGGTGCAATTGAGATGGAGTTAAGTCGACTTTTACGCGATTATTCAAGAACTATTGCAGGCAAAGAACAGCTTATACTTGCAGCATTTGCTAAGTCATTGGAAGTTATTCCCAGACAGTTGTGCGACAATGCTGGTTTCGACTCGATTGCTTTGTTAAATAAGCTGAGACAAAAACATGCAACAGGTATTTACAAATAAATAACTTACAACAAGCAAATACAGGTATTTATGAACTGCTTTAATGATAAGTTCATTTGCTTGATTACTTCCTTAGGTTTTACATCTTGATATCAAAAAAAAAATTTTTTCTAGGTGGTCTATGGTATGGAATAGACATCTTAAGTGAAGACATTGCCGATAACTTTGAAGCATTTGTATGGGAACCTGCGATTGTTAGGCTTAATGTTTTAACTGCTGCTTCCGAAGCCGCCTGTTTAATACTATCAATCGATGAAACCGTTCAAAATCCTAAATCTGACGTGGGTGGTAATGACAACCCCATAACTGGAAAACGTGGTCGTACAGCTCAGGGTTAAATAAATTCCATACGACTCGAATGCTGTTCCAGTCAGAAAATTGTAGGTTGTCATTTGGCCAAAATTTTTCGGTCGTATTGCGGTTGTGTAGATTTGTGACATTTCTTATACAAGATTGTTTCCTTACCCTAGCTTTATTTAGAAATTCCTTTTTTTTATGTCTATAAAACCGACTGTAAAGTTTTTATGGTTCATTATTTCTGACGCCAAGCTTGACACAGATGAGCCGTTGCCGTTGTTATTTGGTTGTGTTTTTCTGTTGTTTTTTTTTTTTCAGTCTAGTAAGGTGTTAGTGCATCCAATTTAGGGAAGTTAAGCTCAGTTCGTTTGGCAATTAATGCCATCAAAGATGTTTTCCTCTGAAAATAATAAACGGCCAATGAAATTCAAGAAATTTTGATCTCTTTATGATCAGGAGAAATACGAGTTGTTTGTTTTTTTAAATGAATTGGCCTCGATCGTTCAGACTCTGATCTGCAATCCATTTCGCCGTTAGATACTTAAAACTAAATCAACCTTAATAAGTTCCATTTAAAACAGTTTGTGATTCCAAATGTTTAAATGTTTCACTATTACAAACACTAAAAAATAAATGAAGATTAGTAACGCCATGTAACACGTTTCATGCACCTATTTTTTCTATTGAATTCAAAAGTCACACTCGTTTGGATTTTAAATTATTTTTAAAAATTGTGTTACTAAAATGTCGAATCTAACTCGACAAAGGAGTGGAAAGGGTTAATTTTTGCTTTCATATTTTTTTTGTTAGACGCAAATATTCTCCCACTTATTGTGTTTTCTTGGGATCCAACAAAATCTCCCACCTTTGATTCTTTGCGCCTAAGATCTCCTTTTGGAGAGTCCTGAAACGTTGCTCTGAAGTCTAAGGACCTCCTAAACTGTTTTATCGATCCTAGTTTAATATGAAGTTTGGGTAATAAGAGTTGGAATCTAGTAAAAGCCGTCTGAGAACTTTTAACATTCCGCAATTTAAACAAAGGCACGAATGACTTTAGTATTCAAACGATCTCTCAGAAAATGAATGCCCAGTAGAAAAATGTTCGATTTTATCATAAGTATGACTTTTGGAGAAAATGATGAGAAGTATACATTTCGTGGTGGTTGTGTCACTGGTAAGGTGTCATCATGTGGAACAAACACCTACATAATTGTACGTGTGGGTACTAAAAAGTTTGTCTCCTTAACTTTTCTGTACTTTGTCTTATTAATTATATAAAAGTAAGTCATCGTGTTAGTTCTCCATATTCTTGCTATGGTAAAAGCCATTACCTTTCCTCTACCTCTTAACCATCCTTTTAGAGTAGATCGACAGCTTCTATATATCCTAGTCACCTATGGCTATTCCAAAATATTTTCTATACACTATTTACAATTCGGAACCTTTCACAATTTGATGTTTCAACTATTTTTTCCAATTTAGTAACCATATACATACTAAAACCCATCTGGAGAATATTTACATCCTCTACTAACCATGAAAAAGTTATGATATACAAAACTTTTGTAAAAGATTTTTGTTTTTCTTACATCTCAAACAATTGATCTGTTCTGAAAAAAAAAAAAATCTTTTTTATTTGAAGTAAAAAACTATGGAAATCTTAAACTCTTTGATAGAAGTAATATCGTCACTTATTGTCGAATGTAGCTTTCGGTAGTCGAATGTAGCTTTCGATTGTTGAATGTAGCTTACGATAGAAGTTCTTTGCGTAATAAAATTTTCTCAACGATTTTCTCGACATTGCTTCAAAACGGTTATTAAAGTTGACAAGTCAAGATTCTCTTCATTTTTTAACAAGAAAACCTAAATTATGAAAACCTTGATCAGTACCAATCAATTTTAAAAACCTTTCAAAACCAATCAATTTTAGTGGCTTTATTACATGAGGAGTTTCGAAAAAGGGTTAAATTTACCAAGGATAATAAAAGAAAATGAATATAGCTCTCATAAGATTATCATTAATGTATGATAAATTGCTCTCGTAATGCAGCCCTGTTCTGAGTTGCATAAATAGCCACTACAAATTCTAAGATCTGGTAAATCATCATGCGAATATATGTTTAAGTCAAGGAGGTCTACCCTTCTTACACCTATTGTCACAAACTCATCCTTTTGCCATAATACAATTACTCAGGTAAAGCTAACACAAAATATATTACTATATTCACATTAGAGTGAGTGTATAAGTTGTATTGATTTGTTCCGAAATAGAAATGTCTAAAGCATTGCAAAATTAAAAATATGTTGTTTAACAGAACATCTTTACTTCATAGATATGTACGGCATTAAAATGATCGACTAGTCAAACGTTTTAACAAACGTGATTGCGACATTTGGTGCAATTAACAACGATCTTACAGATTCTGATGATCAATTTACTTTTCTAAGATGCAAGTTACAAATTTCAAAATGATCTTGGACTTAAAGCCCGAATGTTGAAATTAATTAATTATTTTATCTATAAAAAAAAATTTTCGAAGTTTTATTATTTTCTGAGCTTTTTTTAAACATTTCTTTCTAATTAACACAAAGTTTCAAAAAATTTCAAAACTTCAAAATTTCTTTAATGGTTAGAATTATTTTGAATTAATTATAATAAGTCAATCAAAACACGTTTATAAAAAAAATTTCCTAACTTAGCAATATATAGAAGAATGAAATAAGAAGATCTCAGAAGAAGATGAGCTGGGATTCTTTTAACCCTTGTTATTTCATCCTTTCCTAACAAATATTTTTTTCTATAAGTTTAGAAGAAAAAACAGTTTAGCTACAAATATTGTGGTCCACAAAAACTCAAATTCCTAAACATATTCTTAAGCACATAGGGTATAGTTTCCTAAAATAATATAATTAGGTTAAAATAAAATCCCCGAATTAAGAATTACTTAAAAAAAGTGTTTTTCTGACGAATACAAATGTTACCTAGAAATGTAACGGAAGCATTTAGTGTATTCAAGTTCTGCAATAGTTGCGAAATCTTTCGTGTTTCGAGTGAAAGCGGAAGCAAGAACATCTTTTTGTGTTATTTTCATGTTAATTATTTCATATAAATCTATATATCCGCTAAAATTGTTTATTTTAAGTAATAACTGTGAGCAGTTGTTGATAAAGAAATGAAATATAGCTTTTGTATTCATTCTTAAAATCAGTTTTTTCATTTTGCTAAAGAAACCTCAACCATGATGAAATGGTCAAAACAACGAAATTGTACGAGCCCCGTTTCACCATTAGATCTTAACAAAAATGAAATCACCAACAGAATGTTCTACAAAACGCCGCCAAAGATTCAACGAAAAGATTCCAGACGCAGAGCTGCAAGTCATCACGAAGCCGAAGTTGAAATTACTGGTGAGAAATATAATTGTAGTTCTCTACTTTTAAACAAAACATGTTTTTCTTGTGAATACATGCACGTGGTCACAACACCGGAAAAAATAATTTATTATTATATAAAACCTTCGAAGCCATTAGAAGTTAACGAAAAACAACCATCAATCAAAAAACTCATTGACGAAACAGATTCCGTTGATTACCTAAACAGAACTGCATGTACTAACTTAGAACTGTATTCAAACAAGAGAAAAATCTCCAGTAAAAAACGAGTACCTCATAATAGAAAAAGAGTCCTTATGGCGAGACATCATAAATTAGTGAGCAGACGTTCAATTAATCTAAATGAAAGTCGATGTAAAAAGAACCCTCCTAAATATTGTAGTTTTGAAATCGTGGAGGACACCAATTCAAAAGAGGCTCTCGAAGAAAACATAGCAAATAACGAATGTAATCTCAAAATAATGAAATTTTTTTTTTCAAGAAAAAAGCTGCGTAAAGACAATCGTGACTTGCACGAAAGTACTACGATAGAAAATCAAAAAAAAAATCAAGTTTTTAATAACAAAATTCTACGAGATGTTTTTGGTAACTGGAAAGTAAACGAAAAAAACAATTTTTTGCACGTGAAAAAAGATTCAAAAGTTAAACGCAATCTTTTTTTTTTTTTTAAATCAAAAAATGTCTCCCTTTAAATATTGTAAAAAATTATAATTAAAAAAAAAAGTTGTTAAATAAATTTGTAAAACAGTTGTTTTTTTTACGCAATTAAAGAAAATTTATAAAAAGAAGCAGTGCTTATTGTCTAATTATTTTCCATGTAACTGTTGGTTGGGCAACACTTTCGAGAATTCTGCAGCACTATTTAGACAGCTTAATGTTACTCTCAAGGCAGATCCAAGATTATTAACATCTTAACGTTGGAGGGTTGTTAACAAAAGCAAAACTTTTTAAAGTATTTTTTGCAATCCAAAATAACCTAGTTTTTTTTTTGTTTTTTTTTTTTGATTTTCTATATTTGTTATTTAAAGAATTAAAAGTGGTTGCTTGGTAACCAATAATCGTCCTAAGGTTGATACTTACATTGGACACCTTTGCATGTGACACATAAATTCAGCTACACTATCTATAACATCAACCAATAAGTAAAGGATATTGATGTGTGCCATTTTAAATTATTTTTTCATTAGAGAAATATGCAAAAGCATAGTAAAATTGACGAGCAGAGTCATTTATTACATCATATAATCTTGGATAACTAATTCACAGCCAATCAAATGAAAATTTCGTTAATAAACGAACGAAGTACAAACTAAGTACATAACAGTCATACAAAAAAGTACATAACAGTCGATTAACAAATCAATTCTTTAAAATTTGTTATAATAGAAATCCTTATATCTAAATATGATTTTTTTTTTTTCAATTGACTGACAAATGTTTGTGCATAATTCGTTGTTAACGGAAAAACATAATGCTGATGCTTATTACAAGCTACTTGTTAATAAAACATTTCATAAACGCTAACTAATTAATGCAGAAAACCACCGTTGCACAACTGATAAAACATAACAGAAACAAAGTATTTCAAAAACTTAACAAAAAATTACTTGTTAACATTTTGACTATTTTGTAATCTCGGGTTTAATTGTTGTAGGCAATTTTAAATATTTTATATTAAAATTTTAATGAAATCTACTATAAAAAATTATATAATAATTACAAGCATTTTTTTATACTGATTGTAATGACCAAAAAAATATTTTTTTAAAAAAAATTTCCTTTTATGATGCATAGTGACTGTGCCACGTTTTATTATAAAAAAAAATATTTAAATATATCGATATTTACCGATAACTCAACGGGCTGTTGAAAAATTATTTAAATATATCGATATTACCGGTCAACGGGCTGTTGCCACGTTTTATTATAAAAAAATTTAATATACCGATGTTTATGTTTAACTCAACGAGTTGAAATATTCCGTTAGCTAGTTACTAGATATGGAACAATCAAAACTGCTCCATTTCTGGACGCTGGAGTAAGAAGTTTGAAAGTTGTCAACGATGTAGCTTAAGAGTGACCTTGATTTAGGCGTTCAATCGAGTGCTAATAATTCAAGAGGAAAAAAAAAAAGTTCTTGTTGCAAATCTTAGAAAATTACCACTCCCAGTAGGCATTAGACGTCCTTAGACGTCCACCGAACGTCTAAGGACGTCTAAGGACGTCTAATGCCTACTGGGCAATGACTATCCTAATACTAACAAGACAACAATTACTGCTGTTACTGACCGTACATATCACAATGTGAATTATCTGTCAGCAGTAACTTTCGTTTTGCAGACAGATAATTCACATTGTGATATGTACGGTCGCGGTTTAACCATATACAAGTTAATTTGATTAAATTTAAGGATTTTATAATATTCTGATTTGTGATGTTAATTTTAAGATTTTCAATAAAGTTAAGCGTATATGACAACTTCCATGAAGTGTATATAACAACTTCCATAAAGAAATATGTAGAAGTAATTTCATATTTGGATGGTCGAGCAAAATTAATCAAAATGTTAGTGTTTAGAAGATTAGAACCTCCTTTTAATGACATTGTTAACCTGAAAATATAGAGATGCAACATCTTTCATCTTCCTGACAAATAAGTGAATATTGATGTGAGTGAACGTAACAAAAAAGCGCGGTGGTAAAAAGTTATGGGACATAACAATAAATAGAAATGTTTAAGTTTCAAATTTTATTTTGCATTTTTATAGAGAAAAACTAAATCATGAAAGATTATTCAGCTTTCATGAAACGCAACGGCTCCTTTTGGATTTTATCATTTCATTAATACTGTTAAATTTTATTGGAAACTAAACTGTCTTTACTTAATTGTTGCTTATTCCCAAAACGAGATCTTGTTTTTTGATATGAAAGTGGCTCTTTAAAGTAAAAGAAAAACAAGAATAACAAGTCCCGAGTTTTTGCTGAACCTATCTACAAGTTTTATTTTCAAGGAGATTCACTATTAAATAAAATTTTGATGAGGACAACTTCAGCCCACTCGACTTCTTATTCTAAAAAAAGATTACCATACAACTTCCTAAAGTGTTATTGAGATTTGAAATGTTTGTTTTTAAATTCAGATATCAGAAATTACATCAAGAAATCTTCAAGAATATTTTTTTATTTACAGTTTCTTTTTCCTTCTTTTCTTCTCTTTGTTTATACAGACTCCTATTAATATTTAAACAGGCAACACTTGCAGAAAAATTTTGATAACACAAAAAACACTAAATAAAATAAATTTAAAGCCTAAATAAAAGAAATTTTCCTGTTAACCAAAGCATCAACAACAAAATGCAAAACTAACTCTAAAGATATTTTTAATCATCTTATAAATTCCCTAAGTATGATTACTTCAAAATTATCCAACGGAATACCAAATTTTAAATTGACTTTCAAAATTACCTAGTCAATTCAACCAATAAAGAAAGGGAAAACTCTCGGCTGTATAAATTCCACTAGTACTAAGATAAAGAGTGTTGGACTAAACGGCCTTTTACCAAAACTTCTTGAACTTGAGCTCAATACTTCTTAAATGTGTCAGGAGTCCTATGTAAGTCATTTTTTCAATGAAGCAAAAAGTTATCCCAGTTCAAAAAAAAAAAGGGATCTGGGGCTGACTGCAACAACTATCCTCCAATTTCACTTCTTTCTCATTAAAGCAAAATTTTCGGAATAATTATGCAAAATTATATATCATTTTTAAACACTAATTAGTATTCGTAAAAAGGATTCTACGGCTCACAATCTTAGCGAAGTTACAGAAAGTATATATCAAGAGCATTTGCATTGGTATCCCGCGAGTATCCATTTGCATTGGTATCCCGCGGGTATCCATTTTAGGTCCTCTCCTCTTTATCATCAATTTAATGATCTTAACTTTTTTATAAAAAATTTAGCTATCATTTAATGATGATACTATACAAACAATAACAAACTTAAAAAAACCTTCGCAAAAAATAAAACAAACCTGTTAATCAGATTATGGCTAGTTTTGTTTAAATACAGCAAGAAAATAAAATCTCTTGAATACTTTAAAAAAAAAAAATTGTAATATTTAAGACGCAACAAACAAGAATCTTCTAAAAAAACTTTAACTTTAGAAAAAAAGTGTTTGAAAGCTGTTTTTTTTTGTAGTAATATAAATTATCTTGGTGTTTTGATAGATGACTTTATTCGAAACACACGTAAATAAGCTTACTCTTAAATTTTAACAGAATCCTAGCAAATGTTTGACGTTTCTTGAACTTTGAAATGTTACCATTCGATCATATTTACAATATGCATGCCAAGTTTGGCGACAATCTAAAACATCTGTCCTTCTAAAATCGTTCCACTTCAAAATACAATCTTACATCTAAAGTTATTTACAATTCAGTTTTTAAATTGTTCATTTGTCTGGGATTAACAACACGGAGTCCTTACAACCCGTAATTCATAACTACTTTGTTAACAAGAGTACGAGTTGGCATGTTGGAGTCCACTAAAACAGACAACTTAATGTTGTCTGTTTTAGTGGACTCCAACATGCCAACTCGTACTCTTTAAGTTGTACGAGTTTATTCAACATTAAGTTGTCTGTTTTAGTTGGAGTCCACTAAAACAGACAACTTAATGTTGAATTAATTCCCGCTCGTCACCTCCTATCGTGATAAAAAAAAATTATCTACATAGTGCGTGTAGTGCAATCTATCTATAAATATTATGCTTATGAAATAAATGCGTTTTTTTCCCTGATTTTTTAGAGCTCTTCAACCTTTGATTTTTCGCAACAATAAACTTCAATTTGGGTGTACAATAAGAATGAACTTACTTCACGACGACGACAAAACTTCAAGTAAAATGGGTGGCGCGTGTAATAGCATCTATCACTTATATCCAGTCCATTAGCACTTTGAGTTTCAAGAGGTGACAGAAAGGTTAGCTTCTGAGAGTCTCTAAAAAATAATTGGAAAACTAAACCCCGAAATTACTTATTCTGAAGTACCCCCTAAAATCTAATTTTTATCCGATTTTGTAGATGGGAGTTTTGAAAGACCTGAGATAGATTAATAGCATTTCAGAGGTCCGGTTCCATTATTAAAGATAATCAAGGAACTAGAACTCTGGAATTGTTTCAAGCCAAAAAATAGTAGCTATTGGGTGATCCCATTCACTTAGGTTGAACCAAAGATTCTCAGATAAACTCTTTGAAAATTGAACTTTAACGAATAGGAAAATATACAAATTATGAGGTTGCCTAGTAACAAGGATAAAAGAGCAAAAGCTTGTCAACATTTATTAGCGATTTTTTGATTATTCAAAACCACAAGACGTATTCATCAAAAATGCAAGATATAAAGTACTGATGGCGAAGATAAGCTATCTATTGAAAGATAAACGAAGAATGGTTACAACACTTCAAGACGGGGTAATTCAAAAACTATTTAATCCGGCTGTCGTAAGAGCAAAAAGAAGAAAACTCGTAAAAAATAAATAAATAAAAAAGTTTGAAAAGTTAAAGGAATTCCCGAATACATTTTTTTACAATAAAATTTTCTAAGGATAGGTCCAGGATCTAGTTAAAAAAAATAAAAATAAAAAAACATCGAATAGTATTACATGTGTCTTGTTACGAGTTGACCAGCAAAACATATACAAGGTGTCCTTTTTTTGTTGTTTACACAGTATCTATGATATTACTGAGGAAAAAAAAAAAAGAAAATAAATTTACACGTATCCGTAGTTTATAAAATATTGGCTGAAAACCGTCAAAAAACATCATCAGATGCACTTGTAAAAACACTCGTTATAGAAGCTGAAGATTTTTCTTCTTCCCTTCACATAAAAATATACACTTGGGCATCTAATTCATAAGTTTGACGATAGCAGAGTAATAATAATGATAATAAAAAATAACGGCAATACAAATATTTAAAGTGCTATAGCAGAGTTATGAAGACAAACATAGATACTGTATTTATGTGTTTCGGTTGAATATAGCAATAAACTAACAAATAATAAAACTTGAAGATAAAAAGAAAATTTAGATTTAAGAAATATGCAATGGCAAAAACAATGCTAGCAAATAATGAATTTTAAAAAGAAAATGTAAAATGCTGATTAGCTCATATTCTTGATTTATTTAACAAAAGAAAGGGGTAGACCCTATTATAAACTATATAAATATTTACAAAATCTGCTCCTGCCAGCAGGCAATAAGGTTTGCAGAATAAACAACAATACTGCCTGTATTAAGCAATACTTCATATGATTTAGAGCTATCTGTTAATTTGTTATTAAGATCAATCTGATGTTCAAAGAAAACTGTTTGAAGAGGAAAGATTAACAAGAAATAAGAGTGCTGCTAATTGTTGGGACTTGATGGTCAGCAGATGATTGTAGATGAATAAGCTTGTTCATTTCTTCATCATGCTTCTTCTGTTGCTCTTTTAAATGAATCTTCATATGACGACGACGTTCATCTGAACGAGCAAATCGGCGACCACAAACATCGCAAGCAAAAGGTTTCTCACCTGAATTAAAAAAAAAAGAAACCAACATGTTAACTATTGACTTACCTATGCAAAAAATAACAAAAAATATTAAAAATTCAATTAAAATATTATACACATTAAAGAACAACAGTAAATGTTCATTTTAGCATCAAAAATTTTTAAAACTGTTAGTTTAGTGTCATATTTTCATGAACTTTTGAAAATATGACACTAAACTTAATGGCTACCAACTGATACAGTATAATCAATTCCTAAATTTATAGAAATAAGTGATTGGATAAGTAATTAATTTTCTATTTGTGAACTGCTTATGTAAAACACCTTTTTTATTGCAGGTTATGAAAGAGAGTTGTTTAAAAGGGAGAAAATTGATATACACTTTATTTTTTGACCAATCCAAAGTACTCTAACCTTAATGCAAAGAAAAATAAAAAGTCTACCAAAATGCTAATATTCTCCGTTTTTTCAACACGATCAGTTTAAATCAGTTTAAATCTAATCTTTTAAATTCAAAAACCATTTTCATATAAAACAGTAAATGGCTTGGTTTTGATTTGTTAAATGCCTATAAAACTCCTATTTTAAATTTAAATTTTTTAAAATTTGCTTGAAGTAATGAAACTAACAGCAATCATAAAGTGGTGAATATCAACATTTTGGTTGGCTTTTCTTTCTTCAAGTTTTAGTTAGAGAACCTTGCATTGGTCAAAAAAAAATACGAATACCAAATTTCTTTATTTTAATTGACAATCTTTCAAAATCTGAAATAAAAAGGGGGGTGCAAAAGCTCAATAACACTTCTATTAATCTATTCTCTCTCTCTCTCTCTCTCTCTCTCTCTCTCTCTCTCTCTCTCTCTCTCTCTCTCTCTCTCTCTCTCTCTCTCTCTCTCTCTCTCTCTCTCTCTCTCTCTCTCTCTCTCTCTATTTACTTACCAGTATGGGTCCTGATGTGAGTTGTAAGATGATCTGATCTAGAGAAATTTCTCATGCATATGCGACACTGAAACGGCTTTTGTCCAGTATGTGTCCTCATATGCCTTGTTAATTCATCAGATCGTGAAAACCTTCGTGGGCAATTATCAACTGGGCAAGCATAAGGTCGCTGACTTAAAGGTATTTTGGTACTTTTCAAAGGATCAAATCGCTTTTCTTTTAATATATTAAGACCAGCATGATTACTTATGGAACGAGCAGGAATAGGTGAGGTTGACATAGTACTGTCTATGGAACAGGACATTTGCTTTAGTGGATTTTGAAAAGCTGAATTTTGAGTTCTGCCCCATTTTATGTCAACTTGTTCAGTTAGTTGCTGCATTTTGTATACAGATGCAGCATTATAACTTTGTTGCTGGGTTTGCTCTTGTTGTTTAGCCAGCAACTGTAAATGAAGTTTCTCAATAAGATGTCGTTGCTCATCTTGATATCTTTGCATGCCTTCATATAACACATCTTGTCCAGTGGTGTTTTGCTTTAACTGATTCATATGCTGTTGAAGTTGCTGATACTGTGCACCATTAGACATACACCATCGCTCTTGCTCTTGCATATATTGTTGTTGAATCCACCATTGTGAAGTTGGGGTTTTATTGCACCGATCTGAGTATGGAGACGGAGAAGATTGCTGTGAGAGAGGTGAAGAAGATCGGTAAGGAGAACTGGCAGAGCTATTATAGGGAGATCCAGCTGAGCTATTATAAGGAGACCCAGATGAGCTGTTATATGGAGATCCAGCTGATGCATTACTGTATGGGGTAGGTGGGTTGTAAGCAGGTGAAGGATAATTGTTATAAGGACTTGGTGGATCAGAAAAAGAACTACAAGGACTTGGGGCTTGGGTGAATTCGTTAGAATGGTCCTGTACTTGTCTGACATTATGCTTTGTTATATCTAGGTCAGACTTAAAATCCATATATGAATCATAGTCACCTAAAA
This sequence comes from Hydra viridissima, assembly GCF_058129835.1. NCBI lineage: Eukaryota > Metazoa > Cnidaria > Hydrozoa > Anthoathecata > Hydridae > Hydra > Hydra viridissima. Next base: position 16,064,890 of record NW_028324302.1, read on the forward strand.
AAAAGCAAAATAAACATGCCTCACAATTAAATTAAAAAAAAAAAAATTCTTGCATCTTTTAAAACACATTTAGATTTTATGATTTAGTTTTATAATTTTAGTCAGATTAAAAAAAAAAACAAAAAAAAAACAACCAATGCTATTATAATAAATCATTTTAAAACTTATAAAACGGATATAATAAAAAAATTTTTTTCCTGGATCTAAGATAATAAAAGTTATCTAATGAAGTTTGATTGTTAAAAACAGCTTATCAAATATCTTTACTCTTACCAGGACCGAATCCATCTGCTAAACCTAATTCCTCAAAATTATCAGCATTAGGTACTGCTTGAGGGGAAGTTAAATCTTCCAGATACACAGGGTACTTGTTTGTCTGTGTAGAGACTTGATGAAGCAAGCTGTTTGTGTTGTTGTAACCAAGAAGTTGGTCAACTGCAGCTGTTCCGAGAAAGATTTCAAAACTCGAGGCTTCCATAATTTGTCTTTATAATAATGTACTGACCAGCAGTGTTAATTGCGGTATCGACCAGCGATCCGACTTAAAAACTTCCTTTAGTATTTACTACGTGTTAACAACGAGCCAGCGTTGATTTTTCTGATCGCAAATTTTTCTGGGCGATGACATACTCTATCGGCTAATGCAAACGAGGGGGAGGGCAAAGTTTATTAACAAACCAATAAAATTTTAATTTTACGATCTCGACAAAGAGAACAATTCAACCTATCAATCAAAAAGATTTAATTGTTTAAATAACATATAATTCTAGAAGATATGCGGCGGAGAGCGTTTGCGTACAAAGGAGAATTTGTTGCTAGTATTAATTAATTTTCTTGATTTTAAAAAAGCACTCTATCTTTACTTAACATTTTATAATTTTTAAAAATATATGTATGGTTTCAAAGAACTGAGACGTGGAAGTACGTTTCCTGCAATGTTTTGTTGTGTACATCCTGATAGGCACAACTTTTATAGTTCTTCCATTGGTTGACCGAGATTTAACGTACTCAAATGTTTTTAATAAATATACTTTAGATTTAAACGCGCTAATAAAATATTGAATATAAGGCAAAACAGACTTTTGATGTCTATTATTAAAGAAATTTCCAAATGATCAAAGGGCTATATTAAATGCAAAAAGATTAATAAGATTCGTTTGTTTGCGACTTTTAAAATTTTGTTTGTAAACAATTTTATAACTCATAAAGACTCTCACAAAAAAAAATTATTGAATATTGTATTCTTTCTTATTCAGTCTTCAGTGATATATGCACAATATTAAAGCGACAAAATAATCTATATAAAAAATATCCGTACTCCGTAAAATATCCTATTTCGCGATCAAGCCACGAAATTGAATTGAACGTGATAGACTTCATTTTTTTACTTCATATAATTATATTAAAAGTAAGAATAGGCTTTTTAAAAGTCATGACCATTCAGGTGTAATTTCTTTTTTAGTTCTATCAACAGATTTTTCTTTTAATGCCATCTTCAAAAGCTTATCAAAGTCATCTTCAGGTGAACCACAACGTGAATTTGCGTCTCGTCGTACCTTTTCTTCTAAATAGCTGTTGTTTCCGTCTAAAATAAAAATAGAAAATTCTTAAATTATTGAAATAGACATCTAATTTAATATTAGATTATGTTAATAAACACACAGGTATATATATATATATATATATATATATATATATATATATATATATATATATATATATATATATATATATATATATATATATATATATATATATATCGAGAGAGAGAGAGAGTTAATAAAGAAAAGATTTGTATTTTAGTTTCTTACCAAAATCAACATAACTTCCACCAACAAATTTTCTTCTTCCACCGAAGCAAAGCTCAAGTGTTGGATAATTTTCATCATCGTTTCCCTCTGAAAAGATATAGACACTGAGCATCATAGATGCTTATTTATAATATATACTCAAATTAAACTTAATTTGTCAACATGTATTTGTATTGTTTACTATGTAAACATGCATGTATATAGAAATCAAGCGAAACAGATGTCTTGAAAAACAAAATTTTTCATTCCGAAAATGAATCTGACTCTTAAAAAAAAAAAAAAAAAACTCAGTAAAAAGCAAATTATCATTTACTTGAATTAAATGTTTTTATTTTCTCATTTATTTTATTTCAAACTATCCAGATGAAAATCAATAAAGCCTCTTTGATTTTCATACGCTATTCTGCGAAGTGCTAATTAAATTCAGTTTTTCTACAAAAGAACAATATTAGCTTAAACCGAAACTGAAACAAAACTTAGTGCACCGAGATCAGAAAACGAAATGCGAAAAATAAATCTTTACATTTTAGCTATGTAAAATGTTAAAATGCCACGTCCAAATGATTTAAGAGTGATATTCTTTATAATTGTTAACACATAACAATAATACAGTGGACTAGTAATACAGTGGACTAGTAATACAGTTTTTATGTAGGTTTAACGCACTCCCTAAATTTTTGGCACTTTTTTTTTTATTGCTTTTACGGTCTGAAACAGAGAAACTTTAATGAAAATATGGGCTTTCTTGAAATTAAAATAAAAGGATTCTTTGCTGCTGCTTACGTAAATCTAAGATTGCGAGGGAGAGTTCGCAGCTTAATTTAAAAAAAAAAAAAAAGCCTTTTCTTATAAAAATTTAATCGTGTATTGAAACCGAAAAACGTCTTATTGTATATTTCAACTTAACATACATGTATATTTTGCATATATCAACCTGCAATATAACATTTTCATGTTTTTTAAAAATAGAACTTGTAAAATGTAAAATTTAAGAAGTTAAATTTTATTCAAAGTATATGAACGCATGTGTAAATGATTGTAATTAATGCAGTATTCGTGGATTAAAACAAGCGGTTAAATAATTTATCCACAACTTTAAAACAAATTTAACAACTTTTGTGCTCGAAAATGCCATTGTTTAGTACTAGCAGCGTTAAATTAATCTTTAATGTATAGTTCATTGTCTACATTTTAAAAATTTACATTTACTGACTTTTCTAAAAACAGGTAAATTTTGCTAATATTTGTTTAACTCAATATCCATCTAAGAAAAGTGGAATCAACAAATTAAAGTTTCAAATCTTTAAAACATATTCTCTTTACGTAAAAATTTATTACGTTTTTATTTTTTAAATTAAAAAAAACTCTTATCTATCCTTTAACATAAAGCTGAACAACGCCTTCAAAAAGTCCTGTTTATAGCGGTTAATGGTTCGGTTAAAACATATGGAGCAATTAAAAGATAAAAACTTATAAGATTTTATCATTCAAAAGAAATTCGATAGTGAGCAAAATTTCACTAACAAAATCAATAGCAAATCTATGTATTTTAAATCTTAGGATTAGAGAGAATTATTACATGTATATAAAAAAAAAGAAACGTTGCAGAGTTGGTTTAGCGAGGTTTTCCAGAGGAAGCATGAATCTCTGGGACCTGCATCAAGAATCAAATACATGGTTGCTATTTAACTGACCGCTTTTAAGCATCACATCCTTCAGCAAAAAAATACAGACTTAAGGAAGGATATTTTTATAAGTGGAAAAAAGGACATGCCGAGAAAATATTGTGAAATTTATTGCAAATTAATACCGCAAAATAATTTATGCAATATAGTTGTTTTTACTAAGTCATTTTACGGAATTCTAAATTTTAGTTAACGCAGTCACTAACATCATTTTAGTTTCAAGTCTTATTATAGTTTTGACACTAAGTTTTTCCGACCATATAGGGGAACCCCTTTTCTTTTATTAAAGATAGTGTTGAAAGAGCGAACGGACTGTAAGAGCATTCTGGTTTTCTGCGATTAACAGACTGCTGCATTAATATTTTCGTATAAGTAAAAGTAAAATCATTCTATGAATCTAAAAAAAAGCTGTTTTCATGTGTACACTATATTTGAGGGGGGAGGGGGGGAAACGAAAACTTATTAACTAAACTTCGATTACATCTATAAATCTCGAGCCAGTTAAACAGTCTACTACATGACTAAACATAATCAAACTGTAATTCGTTCAAGTAAAAACTGCTCGGTATTCTAGGGAAAGTCGTGTGGTAAGATCGGAAAACATTGAGTTAACTGTTATTTAAAAAAAAAAAAAAAAAAAAAAAAAGATGTTGTAAAGAATTGACAGAGAAAGATAAAACATACGAGACAAATGTTCACGGCTGATTCTGAATGGAAATTAAATCATTCAAATTTATTGGAGAATTATAATTTATTGAATAAAGTTTCTCGTCAAACCATTTCAAGTTAATTTAGCGCCTTAATCTCACAAAGTTAAATAACTTTTAGAAACACCAAGCGAGAAACAAATTTGTTTGTTTTTGATTCTCAACCAGGATAAAGAAAAATTTGTTTGTAACTTTTAAAAATTATTTTAGTCCGATACCCTTTTTTAAAACCAGAAAGTTTTTACTCATCACAGCGGAGCTGCGAGTTGGAATGGTTTTGAATCCTTCATACAGCGAATAATATCAATTTAGTCATAGTTTTTTTTTTTTATTATATGCAGTGACATCCCGTCACAAAGAAAAGATTAGGAAACCAACAGAGCTTGAGTAAAGTTCGTTTCATTCTCTTTTGTTTAAAGATAAACGAGAAAATGTTTTATATCAGCAAGCATAATAAATTGTTGTCATTTTTCTTCTTCATGTTTATAATATACATAGCAATAGCGTGCTATGAATTGAAGACTGATTTATTACAGCTGAAGTGTATACAACTTATGGCCATTGGGTCGACATTCCTTTTAGACAAGGATTCTTTTTTTTTTGGAATATTTCGTCGAAAAGTATTGGTTACAGATTTATCGAAATATTGGAGCACGTTCAGTTTAATGCTACAAAAAAATGCTAGCAAAATTTAATTTTTAAATTAAAATCATTCGGCCAAATATTCCTAAACAAGTATAAAAATTTTGAAAGGATACTCATCTGCAATGACATTAAAGTATCATGTATTTTGCCGAACGTAAAAAGCTTTACAATATTTATGAAATTTAGCAAATAACCCTCAATTCTATACCGGACTTAAGTTCATGCCAGAACAAAGCATTTACTTACAACTTTTGAAGAGTTATGTAGTTTAAAAGTAATAATTTTTCTCTTCCAAATCATTCTCGCAGGATTTGGGAAAAAAAAGTTTCAATTATTGTCATCCAGTCCATGATATAAGCAAAAAATGATTTATCTTGAATTGCAGGTATTTTAAATTTCAGTTTTAGAAATTACCGAATGTTTTTATGTTAACTTTACGAATTGCATACATGCTTGGAAAACTACCTAATTTTTGAAGAGCTGAATCGACTATTTAGGGGAGGAAGATGAGGAGGAGAGGTAGAAAGGGTCGCTAAAGGTCAAGCACCAACACTTAAATACATAGACAAATGTAAACAACTTTAACGCTCTAAAGATTTTAAGATAAAGAAAATCTCTGATTCAAGCATATCGCTAAGAAAAAAGACGATATGCTATGTTTGCAGCTGTTGGGATTTCCAGCTCTAATACTTCCGCTATTAAAAACAAAGTTATTTTTCTTAAACTTTAAGCTTTTTTTATAGCGACAAAAAACTGACTGTAAGTGTAAAATGTACATAATATAAACCTTTTTTTCCCCTTTTTTTGAAATTGTAACAACGACTTTTTAGCGCAGATTTCCTTTTCGATTTTCTTTTCTTAAAATTAGTTCTCGCTTGTAAAAAAGCAACTCAATATCGCGCTAGTTAAAGGGTTGCTTTAACGAAAACTCAAACAAAATGATCTTGTTTTAACGAAAGCCCGTATGAAATTCCAGACTTGCTCAGAAAGGTAAAGATTATGAAGATATAAATATACTGAAGAGCATCTCGTCTGTTAACAGTAGATTTGTTTACGTAAGAAATTACTTAGAGTTATCGATTACCACTCTAATCGATCAACGGTTTAAACAAAATATTTGATTAGCGACGGAATTGAAAAAAGATGAAATTTCGAAATTTCTGTCATAAAAATGCACTAAACACACACAACAGATTATACAGATGTGAATCTGTCGTTTGAGGAATATTAGAATTGTTATTAAAAATAACTTTTGTTAACAAGGACCAATGTCATTTCAATATTGGAATTCTAGTCCGTAAGTTTATTTACGACTAAAACCAACAAAATATCTATCGGCTATTCCTACTAGTGTTCCTAGTGATTAATTGTTCAGTGCTGCAGGTCAAATCTATGACGATGGAAGGGCTAATTTACACAGCAATAATGTCGATTAATTCTTATATTTAACCTACAACATGTTTGACTTTGACTAGAAAGAGTTATTTTGTTTAAGTTCCAACCTACTTTTTGTTTGTGATAAGTTACTAAACATTGATGTCTCTTACATTTAGTATTTTTTATTTATTTAGGTACACCTTAAATATAAAACATTACTCAAGATAAGATCTTTAAAAACTATAAGCTAAATAAAAAAACGTGTTGTTGATTGACGGATTCATGAGATATGCTAAATAATGACAGTGTTAACGTAACATAAGTGACGTCATTGAAAAATAACGACAAAAGATTGATTGGCTAAAGTTAAAACTCTAAATAATTAACAGTCCGAGACTCTAATATAATTAAGACTTACTGATAAAACTCTTTTTTAATTTTTTTTTTTTTAAATATTATTGCTAAATGCTATCAATTAATTTATCGAAATTGCATTAGTCAAAACCACGTTTGACCCTATGTTAATGTTACACTATATTTCATTTCAATATAAGAAATGTTTATCATTTTTGGAAATATATTTATAGTACATTTACAATAGTTATCATACTATAAAAAGAAGATAAAGGAATATGCTATGCATACATTTTACTCAGTGTTCTAAGATTTCTATATGTGATTGAACCTTCGATTGCGGACTAAGATTATGGCAAAAGCAAAACAATCAACTTTTGGTCGGACACTACTCACTACTTTAAATTGAAATCTTGCCACTCATTTTTTTTTTTTTCTTAACGGCAAATTACATTTTTTTTATTTGCAAAAGTATTTTGCAAATAAAAAAAATTTCCTTTAAATATTTTTATTATTTTTTTTAAAGAGAAACATTTTTCAATTTTTATCCGTTCAAATAAAAACAGGAAAATCCATGTTTCTATTAACACAGGAACATTCCCACTTTCAGAAAATAAAGTTGGCCACATATTTTTTTGTAACTTGAGCACGAATTTTTATTTTCATAAAACACTTTCCCTTGAAAAACTCAACAGTTTTTCATTAAAACAAAAAAAAAAGAAAAAAAAAAGATAAAATCTTATTTAAGAAACAAGTTTTTTAAAACGAATTTTAAAAATAAACGCTTTTTCAACTTAAAACAGCATTTAAAAAAATAAAAAAATAAAAAATTTCAAGTTGAAGTTATCACGAAAAAAACCTGTTCAAAAGTCGTGCGATATAACATGCTGCATTGTCCAAGAACAGCCAAACATGAAGTTGTACTTAATTATTTTTTGAAACTGTTATTCGTTTAGAAATAGTCGTAAAATTCGAAAAAATTAAAAGATTATTTGCCACAACGGAAATTTGTAGCATAAAATGAACCCGTGGAAATTGAAAATATTGAAAAGTTATTAACATTTCAAAAACAATAGAAATGGCAAGAATTGTTGCGCGATACGTTTACTTTGAGGTGCTTAACGTCTTTTGGTTGAATGTAGCTTTACCATGGGTTTTTGGGCAAACAAACAAACAAAAAACAAACAAACAAAATATTAATAAGCAGTTAATACATCCAAATGATGTGAAAAAGCGTTAAGAAAACATTTTTAATATCAGTGATTAAAGTATGACGCATACCGAGAAAAAGTTCAATTCCTATTAAGGGAACAACTTGCGAAATTTCTGCGAATTGGTAAAGCTACTAATTCTACATAATTTGATTTAAGCGCAAATTGGTGAGCGCGAAGTGGCACCAGCAAAAAAAATTATTCTATTTGTTTTGGCTTAATTTCCACCTTGAATAGAGTACGAACATAAATGCCAATCTTATTAAACAAGCACAAATAGGTGTAAATGTGGCCTAAGTGAAGAGTTGAAAAGTCTTCACTTATTTGTTTATTTTGAATATAACTGGATTGAAAATGTAATCTTTCTATTACTGTTTGTCATATAATATAATATAACAATATAGATTAATAAAACTCAGTAGAGCAATATCGTTGGTAGAGTATAATTGAACAAGCGAGTCATAATCCTATAACTTTGAAATTTTCACTGCGCAATTGAATGAAAAAATGCTAATTCAATACGAGTACTATCCTCAGAGAAAATAAGAAAATTTCAAACAAGATAGAGCATAATATATATAGAAAACTATATAAAAACAATTATATTTAATGAATTAAATTAAAATGATCTGAAGCTTACATTTTCAAAGTTTCAGAACATTAAGAAATATGAAAAATGATGTTGATATATATTAAAAAACGTTAATTAGCCCCCCTCTCCCAACACCCTCACCCCAACGTTTTCTTTAACCGATAAGAAAACCTTCCTTTTTTTGAACATATATTTTTAAAAAATATTATAAGGTCTTTTAATTTTGTACCATCAGCCACGTAGTTTTCACCAATTTAGATATTAATCTTTTGTGATTAATATCTTTAAATATCATCCACTTTACCTGCCTTTTTGCTTTTTTCTTTTATATATATATATATAAAGGGCTTAGATTTTAATGATTATTTAAATTTCTTTCACTTTTGATGGAAATAAAAAGTGTTACTATCAACCTAGTTTTCCTAAGTCCTCCAAATACAACTTTGCTTAGCGCCCCCCTTAAATCTGTGATTTTTCATCAATTGGATTTGGTATTAGCTCCAGTTTCTCCTTCTGCTTTCTTGTTCAAGTCATTCATTAACTTCCAGCTACCAAATTATTACACTCTTCTAAATACTACACCACTTTCAATTCAAAGTGAGTGGTATAAGATTATCACTCTTATTAAGAGAATTTTTAAAGTTTAATGTTAATCACTAATATTATGAGTGATTTTTCAAGAGAAATACGAAACTAACAATTGATCTACACTGAATGGTAATAAAACATTTTTTCTTGAAATTTAGTTCTTGATTAACAGCAACTTTACTAAAACCTTTTACGTACATACATACATACATACATACATACATACATACATACATACATACATACATACATACATTTTCTTTTAAATCAAAAGTAAATGTTAAAGAAAAAATCTTGGTTATCAGTAAGTTGACTTTACAAGGGTATGTGCCAAGGTCACTTTTGTGACATAGAGCCTCAACTTACTAAAAAGAAAACAACCCTATTCGCCCTCTCTCCTTTCCAGAAAGTGATTTAGAGAAGCAAACTAAAAGGTTGAGAATAAAATAACCAAAGAGTTACCTTCAATAGCTCTTTTAGCATCTTCGGGCTCATCATAAACGATGAAAGCATAATTATCACTAAAAAAAATTGTTATCGAAATTCCTTATTGTTAGAAAAATGATTTATATTCATATACTTAGGGGAAAGGTCCCTATGATGGCATGGCACTTATTGAAGAAAAACACTTCAGTAAGGAAAATAAAGCAAGTGACAACAAACTTGATTTTAAATCTGATATGACACGTACTATTATTAACTTGTACTATCATTTGGTATCTTGCTCTAAAGTACACAGATCTTGGTGTCATTGTAAGCATAGATAGAAGAAAAATATATATATTTAAACTATACTTATAGTCCAAATATTTATTTGTTTTTAAATTGTGTTTCTATTGATAAAAAAACAAAAAGAATTGTTTTTCTAATTTATTTAAAGTGTGCCATCATAGGAGCACTTAGTTACTTATGATGTCATACTTGTTTGTTTTTTTTAATGGTAATAGCTTGTAAAAAAATAAAATATTTAAATGTTCTTAGGGTCAAAAAAAATATTCTGAGAGTCATACTACATGTTATAGGGGATACGCCTGTGTCAAAAATTATTTTTTAAATTTTCAAATAATGATTCAGTGGAGTGCTAAAGATAAGTATGCCATCTTTTCCTTAAATCATCATTTCCCAATAATTATATAAGTTTTTTTTAAAAAAAATTGACCCTAGTATTTGTATAATAGAACACTCACCCTTTATCCCTAAAATGTAAAGTAATTTTTTCAATTTTACCAAACCGCTGAAAGCGTTCATTTAAACTGGATTTTGTTGTTTCTTTTGAGATTCCACCAACATAAATATTTCTTCTCTCAAACTACAAAAAACCCCAATATTATGTAATAATTATGTGTGTTTGTTTTACTAATATATTGTAAAACACATATAAAATTATTATGCAATATTGTTTTTTTTTATATTAATGCTGTATATACATATAGCATTAATAATATTATACTAACAGCAATAAGAATAAAATAAATATTGCATGATAAAAAAAATTTAAATAATGTTTGGAAGTAAACCACATTATGACATAACCCAAACATTCAACGAAACAAGATTTAGTTTTAAAATTAACATTTTAATCGTTTCTGTTAAAGAAATAACGTTTAGAATTAAATTTAAAGCTAAATAACTCATCAAAATCAAAACAACCAATTTAACTGTTTAAAAGCATGATTAATTCAAAGTTGACTTTTACTCTGCAAGAAAATTAAAATACTTACATCTCCTTTAGCTGCTTTTCCAACTAAAAATCTTAATTTACGTTCATGCTCAATGTCATAAGGAACAGGATTTGACAGTTCAGTAAGCTTTTCATTAATATCTTCTATTTCATGTTCGCTTTCAGATGAAAAACGTTTTCTATGTTCATCAAGACTTGATCTGAAAGAACTAACACTATTTGACCTTGAGCGACTTCTACTCCTTGATGAACCTTGCTTTTGACCTTTTGAGTATGATACTCTGTATGGACTTCTAGAACGGTTCTGAGAAGAACTTCGAGAATGATTTATAGATTTACTTCTAGAACGGTGGCGAGGACTATTTGAATGATGTCTATTTTGATTTTTAACTGTTTTATCATTTGCAGTTTTCATTGAATTCTTATGGTTATAAGCTTGATCATTGTCATTTTCCATTTCAACTTGAGAATCAGAGGAAATTAGTTCTGCTACCTCTATTATTTGGTTTTTCCTATAATTTTTAGGTAATTTCTTACATTCTTCATTAATGTTAACTTTTAGTTTCTCATTAAAATCACCTCTATCAGGTGCAACACTGGTTGTGTTATTGTTATTAATTGTAAGCTGAGGAGAAATTAAAAGCTGCACTTGTTCCTTATCTATTTCTGCACTTGCTTTTAAGTTTAATTTTGAGGATGTGTTGCTAACTGATATTTTAGCAGGCACAACATCATGATCAACAGTCATATCGACAATAGTTATATCATCAATAAGATCAGAGTGTTTTTTTTTACATAATGAACTATCTGTTAAATTAGTATCTAAAAATTGTATTACATTCTTTGATTCACCATAAGCTTCTTTGTTTAGTCGAGGATCAATACATACTTGTAAACACTTTGTATCATTTTCTTTTTGAACTGCTAACTTATTTCTCTTTGATACAACAGGCTGAAGACGACTAAGTATATGTTTATGATCAGAGTTTTCATGCTTTTGAATCAAATTAACTTTATTGTTTGTAAGTATATGGGTTTTTTTTGACTTTTGTTTTGGGTCAGAAAAAGCTAGAGCTTCTATTAATTTTGCTTCTCTCTTTTTAATCTCTTCTAGAGGCATGAGTTGACTTGGTGATGTGCATCTTGGTGTTGTGGTCCCAGACACACTCCTTCTTATTGGTGGTTCTTTGGTCAGTTTCTTTTTTTTAAACTTAGCAAATTTTGGACTGTCTGCCATTCGTAGATTGTCCCCTTTTGGATGGACACCATTTATTGTTCTAAGTAAACCATCTCCCTTTGGCTTGAAGGATAAATTATTGTTTACAGAATCATGCTGAGAAGATGAAATTATTTCTGTATGAGCTAAAAATGCATTAATAAGATCAAGTATAATTAACAAACTGCAGCAAATATTAATGGTATAAATAGATTATAAATTTATGGATATCTTTTGTTACCTTCTTTGCTTAAAACCTCCTTTACACTCATTAATTGACCAAGTACAGGATCATTGTTTGAATCTCTAGAAGAGCAAGTTAAAATAAGTATAAGTTTTTGCATTTATACAATCCACTACATTATCTTCTAAAAAACAATGAAAAAATCAATCATTCTCTGCTCTCAGTATCTACTTTTGTTTGTCCTAACTTACACTGAAATTTATATCATAATAGGATTGTATTACATGCTTTAATCAAATAAAATAAAAAACATAAAGATATGTATTGTATTTAGCATGTTTAATTTAAATTCAATTTAAGGTAAAAATTGCTTTTAAAATGTTAAATATAAATACTTTACATAATCACTTTACATAATTTAGAGAATAATGTCAATTTAGGAGAAAAAGGTGTTTAAAAGTCTTCAACTGCATTAAAAAAGTTTTTTAAATTAAATTTTTATTCTGTTTTGAGCTTTCATTTTGCAGGTTTTTACCTGTCAAATAGAAATACCTAAACTATTTTTGTTGAAAATTCATAAATATTTCTTATTTATACTTCATCATTTATCTTTATTTTCAGTATATAATATTTATATTATTGGTTATATTATTGGTTGATCAACAAATAGCACTATGTAACAAATTTTTTCTTTTTTTTGTCCTTAGGTTGAAAGTGTGTTTTTCTATCCCATTTTGCCAAAAACAAATAGAAAATAGCTGTTGTTCCACAAAAACATTACTTCTGTGACCAAGACAATGATATTTTGAAATTTATGTGTTTTCGAGAAAGTTCTCTATTCATAATGAATAATGAGAAGTCTAGAATATTCATGAACTGTTAGAATTGTCCAGATGATCCAAGAATTTTCCAGAATATTCTAGAACTTTCAAGAAACTTCTAGAACTTTCTAGAATGTTCTTAAACTGTCTTAAAGTAATCATGCTAGTATAAAAGTACAGGTGACTGAAACCAACACTTCAGTTCATGTTAAAAGAATAACAAATCGTATTTGAAGATCAATTATTTAATTTGAATGTCATCAATAGGTTGTTTGCATCCAGCAGACACATTTTGCTAGGTATGTGGAGAGTTTATCAAAACTAGAGATAAAAAATAGTCTGTGGAAAGATTTCCAAAAATGCATGAGGCCTACAAAACATATTTCCGCATGGCTCCTGCAAAGCTTTAAAACTTTGGATTGAATAGAATCAAAAAGTGAAAAATTTCCATATTATTGAATCAAGGTTTCTAAATAAACTTTCTAAAATTTACTTTATAGTATTTTCTAATTATTAAAATTATTCTGATAATAATACCAAAAATTTCAGTTTTTAAAAAGTGTTTGAAATAAAAATTATACACACATATAAATTTGTGACAATGGCGCACAGGGCTGCTCCTGGGACATATTTTTTGGAAGTGGTCCAATTCTAAAACAAGTCGCTGTCAAAACAGCTATTCTTATAGGTTGTTTGCTTCTTTGAACAAAAACTAAACTTTCAATTGTAAAGTAAAAAATTGTAGCAATTTATCTTTTCAAAACTCCATTAAACTAAACTTAAAAAACTCCATCATGAAGCTATAAAAGGAATATACAAATACTTTTTTGATGCTTTGTAAATTTTTTTATTGAGAGCAATCAAATTTAGAAAACATTCTTTAAGTTGACTTAAAAAACATTCAACAATTCAAAAAATATTTTGATTCGTTATACAGTCATTACTTGTAGAGCAATTAAATTAGAAAAAGTTCTTTTTAAAATTGAATTACTCTCAACCAAAATGAGTGGCGGCTCTTTATTGACAGCTCATGCAGAAGACTCAAAGCAGTGCTGCTTCAAAATAGGAATAAGTATCCAACTCTCCCACTTGCTTACTCTGTGCAGTTCAAAGAGGATTACAAGAGTGTTAACATCAAGCACTTCCACCAGGATATAATTAACTTTGAACTCTGCTACCAAGGGTCTTATATTGAAAACATGACAAGGGACTATATTTGGGGGCTGGTTTGTGAAGGTAATCTACAATACAAGCGTAAATCTAGAAAAACTTCTCATTTCTAATGTTTTTATTTTTTCACTTGTGCAATTCTAGAATAAATTACAACATGTGTCATTTTGTATCTACTTTGTGCATATTAAACTTTAAATTTTTCACTTTTTCCTATGATAAAAGGTAAATTTCATAAATATCATTATGCTGGACACAAAAGCAATATTAGAAATAAATACAAATATTTTTTCATGTCTTCTAGACATAAGGAAATAGAAAATAAAAATTTCAACTCAAGGACAAAATCTCTGTTACACGGTTTATTTTTTAAAATTATTTTTAAATTTTAAATAAAACTTTAAATTTAAAAAACTGTTAAACAATAAGGATTGAATATATTGTTCATTATCTGTTTTAAAGTGGTACACATAAGGCCTAGCACTGCTACTGTTGAGACTAAACTTATGTAGGGTATAGTTAACTAGAGATTTTCCTTTCAAAATATTTATCATGTTTCTATATGCACAAATAAACTAAAATCATGGTTAAAAAACCTACTCAGATGGTGATTCTGTTGGGGTCCAACAAGTAGAATCTGGATAAGAATAAGATTCACTCCCTAAAGAGGAATTTAAAAATTAATCATATGACTTTATATTTTTAAGTTAAACATTTAAAAATAAATAGAAAGAAATTATTATGTATATTTATTATCAATATTTTATTGGGCCATCCTTAGCAGCGATTACTACCAACATATGAGTTGAATTTACTGAAACCTGGGTAAATTCAGAACTCATTTTATGGCAGGTTTCTGAAAATCTTCTTTGGATGTTATCTTTGTTTTTTTGGATTTTCAAATTGGCAGATGGAGGTGGCCAGTCAAGTCTATTTATCTTATTTTCTTTAAAATTGTTTGATCTCCGAGGAATTTTTTTGATCATTATACTCTTGGAAGGTTCATCTTTGTCTTGCTCAAATTTTTTAGTTGAATCTTGGTTTTTTGGCAAAATCCCATATATATTTCCTTCATTATGATTCCATTGATAAATTCAAAATTACTGACCCCATACCAAGTCATAGAATGTCAGATGATAACTCCTCCACCATTTTCTTCTACCATAGGGTATTTTTCCTAGAGGTAATTTCCCATTTTTGTCACTTTTCTGTCTTCGGTGATCAAATCATAAATCAGTAAAGTTTCTTTATCTTTTCTATTTGTCAATTTAAAATGTTTTGACACTTAGTACAATTTTAGGTACTTAACATTCAAATATACATTATTTTTAAATACTGAGTTTTTCTGAATAAAAATTTTACACAGATTTAATAATATAATTTGAACAATAAATTATATGACTTCATTTAAAAATATCTGCTGAACTTTTGCCACAATGTTTTAAATTGGCAATTAAAACAAATTCTGTACCTCATTTAATGCTCTATCAACAGACACATACAGGTTTAAAATTGGTCTACTATTTACAAAGTTATTGAAACTCTAGAGAATGCATGTTGACTGTATGATTAATTTAAAAGGATACTGTAAATAAGAAAATATTGTACTATGAAGTTTACAAATCTAAATGTTACTAAGCTTATAGGCCTACAGTTTTTGAGATATTTAAAAAAAACTTTTTGTTGCTTTCTTACAACTTCTCCACCTTTTTTTTATTTTAAAAATGTTTTCCCTCTGACTCACATCGTTATTCATATTATATATTAATTTTTTAAAAAATCAGCTTTAGCAAATTGCAGAAATTTACTAAAACTGATATTTTTCTCTCACCAAAAAAAGTTATTTGACACTTTCTGTTTAAATTTTTGATAAAATCTTTATACACTTTGCGAATGTTTTCAATTTTAGATAAGTTAATAATAACATCTGCCTTACAAAAATTAATGAACCCTTAAGAAACAGCCAGAGTGAACAGACAACTTACCAAAAAAGAAAACAAGAAGAAATAGGGAAGTTTTTCAGAGAGTATCCAATTAATTTTCTGCTCTAGATTGTGTAATTCTATCTGTAATTACATACTAAATGGAGTTAAACACTCCAGCTTCTGTAAATAAACCTTAAAAATGTTAGAAATCCTTAGGTTTATAATTGAATTATATAACTTAGCTTAAATAGAAAATCAAATCTGTCTTAGTTATGCATAGCAATAAATTATGATATATACCCTCATCTCCCCTACTTAGAGGAGGGCAAAACCTGTTTTCTATATAGAGATTAAAATTGTTAGAAATCCTTAGGTATATTATTTACTTATAGAACTTGACACAAATAGAAGAAGAAATCAGTCTCAGATATGCATAGACATTTTTAGATAAACATGGGTTTTTTAATAACTATCTGCAGGTCAAACTGACTGATCACATTCATGTTTTGTTCTTCCCGCTAAAACTGTTAACTGGGTTAAAATAGAAAAATCTAGACAAAAGTTATTTTTAAGGCCCTGCCAGCTCTTTGAAGAATGATAGATTTTACACACAAAATGGCCTGGTGGGGACCTTAAACATCACCTGACATTAAAATGTTTGACCTAGCCCACCATTCCTGGTGTGGACAAGCTGATATTTCCAAAATTTAATATAGTTTATTCTCATAGCAACTATGCGAAACATGTTGACAGAAGAGAAATTAAAATATTCAGCCCAATTAAGAAATTATAACCTAATTAAACAACTTCAGAACAAATCTTTAATAAATAATTGAACATTTTTGTAACCATAGAAAATTAATACACAGGCTTTGTTAAAAAAAAGTAAAATAAAGAGTGTTAATAACATTCTCAACAATTTATATTGTGCATTATTATTTATGTGTATTGGTTTTTTCAGCTTAATATTCTTCTCAAATTTTTGCAAGAGTATTTTTAGTTAAGAAATGTAAAAAATGGAGATAACTTAATGTTTAAACCACAAACAATTCTTTGTGCTTCTCATTGAGCCACAGACAATGCCTCCAAAAACAATTTTGTGATGAATAAAAAGCAAGATTTGGTATGATAGCCTAGGTTTTAGTGTAAGCTTAAGCTGAAAAGCATAGATTTAAAGGTAATTGTTGTAAATGTGACTACTTTATGAATATACTGAATATTAGTGTGTCTTTAGCTCCAAATTTGGGAAACTGAGTCTTTATCAAAAATCTGATTAAAGAAGGTCTACTAGAATTTCAAGAATAAAATTTGGGTCATTTAAATAATCTTGTTTAAATAGCCTTTTTAACTTGGTTTGAAATTCTATAAAAGCTCATTTGTAGCTTCAAAGAATCCATACTTTACAACTTGGTTTTTAAATAAACATCCCTTCAACTGGACTCCAAACTTCTATAAATAAAACTCTGTCTTTCCAAAAGTACAAAAATAATTTCTAAATTAATTTTCTAGTAAACTATAAAATTTTCAAATCTACCCTACACTTAATGAGCCATTTTAGTAATCTAGACTTTAGAAATAAAAAAGATTAGAAAACTTATCTTTAAAAAAGCTTATCAAATAATTTAGTCACAACAACTTTAAAAATTATGAGTATAAACACCACAAGAAACATACCTTACATTACAGGAAAACTGATTATACACAACTCTACTGATTAAAACAAAATTACTATCTCTAAGAATTAGCTAATTATCTGTGCTTCTCTCTAAAACTTTAAATAACTATTAATTATTGCATCATATGGGAAGAGAAAGGAGAGGAAGAACTACCAATTGCAATAAAGTAAGAAGATAAGCAAAATCCAATCACATTTAAACTTGGAATGGAAAAAATCTTGACTAGCGCACTACATGATAACTATCATGACAAACACTTAATACTAAGTTAGATAAAAAAGGCATTTAAAAAAACTGTAATATTTGTTTTGCATACTGTCTATTTACATTTCTTAATGGTCAATTAGAAAAAAACAAACAAAAAAATTGGGATTCTGGAAAATGCTAAACATTGAATATTCATCTCATTGAGACATGTGAATTTAACATCAATATTTAATCTTTAACTGTTACTTTAGGTTAACATTTTGAAAAAGTCAAAAGGGATAAACACTCGCAGTAAAAATAGGCTTATTTTTTTTAAAATAACTCATCCTAAAGTTAAAGCTATGAATAATCACCCTGTTCATATTCCAAAAATTGTTCCAACAAATTTCCAATATCACTAGCTTCAATTCCTAAAATGTAAAAGAAAAAAAAAAGTTTAAAACAAGTTTCATCCTTTTATTTAAAAATTTGACATTACTTTGTCATAACTTAAGTCTTAATAATTAATTTATTAGTAATCTTAACCAATAAAAAATAATTTTTAAATAGAAATATTTTTAAATGTAGATTCAGTTGTTCAAAATTGGATATACATTTGACAGTTAATTTAAACACTATTGTATCATATTTTTAAAACGTCAATAATAGAAAAAGAAATATTCAAACTATGCAATTTATTAAAAGTAGACATTTTTCAGGCTTTCATTGGTTTGCCTTTTGTTATAATATCAGTTCATTTCTTGAAATCCAAATTAGCATTCAAAGTTAAAGATTTAGAATGCAAGTTAGATTACTAAGCTAAAAAACCAAACCTTTTATTGGAAAAAAATTCAAAATTACTGACCTGAAATTGAATTTGAAATGGGAAGAAGACATTCGCCTTGAATCATTTCATGGTAATCTGAAATCTACAAAAACAGGTCAAAATCTTTTCAGGTTTAATCTGCTTTAAACCTATCTTTTAATTCATTTTAAAGTATTCTAAAAATAGCTATGCAACTGCAAGTAGAAGTATAGCTCTTTCTTTTAAGCTTTTTTTTTTGTAATGTATTTAGTGAAATGTAGAAAAGAAATTTCTCTATAAAATAATGGAGATTTTGCAGATGTCTAGAAAAAAGCCAAAAAACATGCATATTAAAAAGATTACCTCTTCTAGTTGCTCTGTTAATGACACATTAAAAACATCTGAGTTAGCAATGTTGCTGAAACTATCAGAAGAAATGTCCAAGACATTTGTATAAGACGTGTCAAATTTCTCTTCTTCTTTTTTTGTTACATCACTTGTCACTGGCACAGCCATTGAGCTTTCACACATAACTGTGAATAGATGTCAACTTTTAAGAATTCAGCAAAGTGTCATATGGAGGTATCATTAATTGAGTTAAGTTTGAGTTACTTTTTCCTATTTTGAATGTTTTATTTCCTACTCAATAGCTTAAAAGGTATGTAAACTATGAAATTAGTTCATCTGTTTTTTCATTCCGTAAGTGAAGGTTAACTTGCATGAATCGTAAATACAACAGTAATTGTATCTAATTAACTATGGCTTTTCTAAAATTGCAGGCAGTTTAAGACCTGGCTACTTTATCAGCTATGTTTCCTAAAATCACTTCTGAAAAGTTAACGCAACTGCACTCTAACAGTTTCGACCATTAAAAATCTTTTAAAATTCACTTAAGCTTAAATTTAAGTGCACTTGAAGCTTTAATTACTTAATACTTTCGTATAAAGTTGTGTCCTATCTACAATCTATGTATCATGATAACACGCGTGGTCGGCAACCATATCTTTTTAAATATATTGTCACTTTAACTTAGTCGCAAATATTCTTAATTGCGTCGGGGGGGAATTGTTGCAAAATAGTATCGATTAAAAATACACTTTTGCTTAAGATCATTAGTAACTTGATCTTTGACTGTTAGAAAAATATTACATTTTTTTTAAAGTGTGGATTGAATCATAATTTAATAAATCCACATTTTTTTCAAAGTGTGGATTTATTAAATTATGATTCAAAGTTGTAGAAGTTGGCGTTTCAAATAGTGTAAACCATGGTTTAGAGTTAATTAATTAGCTCCTTTCCAGGAAATCTCGTGTTGTGATTTCGCTTTTTATTTAATTTACCTTTTTTGTTTTTGTTTCTGTTTTTGTGTGTTTGTGTTTTTTTTTTTTGTTTTTAGCTGAAACACTTTAGCTAATTCTGCTAAGTATACTTTATTTTGAATAAAAGAGTTTTATAGCTAATTACCATATATGCATTATATGTAAGTTTTACCATAAAAGCATAGCATAAATTCTATGCTGCTAAATGCCATATATGCATGGCATTACATACTATGCTCCATATACAGGGTGGTGCAAAAAAAAAGCCACACTAGTTTTTTTAATAAAAACAGCAACAAAAAATGAGTAAGACTCGTATAATAAAAGTATTATAGGACAATTTTGATAAAAATGTTTATAACATCATTGTATATTACATATAATAAAAAGAAATTAGGATTTGTAAAGCATTTTTTAGGTTTCAGCTGTTTTAGTACTTAATTGGCCATCCTTTGTTTTTATGACTTCTGCGCATCTGGAAGGCATACTATCTACAAGTCTTTTTAATAAATCGTTTGGCAAAGCATTCCAACCATCAAGAAGAATTTGGAACAAATCATCTTCATTTGTTGCTCTACGATCTTTCAATTTTCTATCCAATATAGACCAAAGGTTTTCTATTGGATTTAAATCAGGAGACTGTGCTGGCCAAGACATAACTGGTATTAATTTAGATTCTAGATATCTTTTATTCAACCGTGCTGTATGTTTAGGATCGTTATCATGTTGAAAGATGTAGTCACTATTAGGAAAAAGTTCTTTTATACTTGGTCCAAGCTGATTAAGTAAGATTTTATGATACATATGCTGGTCCATGATGCCCTTCACCCGGTAAAGTTTTCCAACTTTGTGTGCACTAAAACAACCCCAAACATTAATCTTTCTGTCATGTTTAATTGTTGCCTTGCATGTTTGGGGGTTGAATTTTTCCCCAATTAATTTCCAACAGTGAGATCGACCATTATAAAACAAAACAAAAGGAGACTTGTCGCTCCAAATAACTTTAGCCCATTGTTCACATGTCCAATCTTTGTGCTCAATGCACCACTTTAATCGTTTTTTTCGATTGATTTCACTAACAAAGGGTTTTTTAATTTGCTTCCCAGAAAAAAAACAACCCGATGCTTTTATTCTGCGAGATATTGTCCACTTTGAGATATTAGTAAGGTTCAAATCTAGTTTTATCTCAGAACATGTGATTTTACAATTTTGACAGCGTTAAGAATGTAGCGATCTTCTTTTTTTGAAGTTTTAGGCTTTCTCCCCGATCAGCAGACCTTTCAGTTTCACCAGTGTGTTTATACTTCTTTACCAATCTACTAATAGTTGAGTTTTCTCGTTTAAAACGCTTTCCAATGCTTCTATGAGACTCTCCTTGGTCAGCAGCTTCAATAATTTGTCCAATTTCTACATCCTTAGATGTTTTCTAAAATATTAAATGTGTCCATATTAATCTTTTTCTTAGATTTTATTTATGTAAATATTAGTTTATATATAAACATACCTTTTCAGTCCTAAATTTTTCACTGACACATCCAATTTTTTTTGTTTTGCTTGATTATACATTTTATACTTAAAATGAAGAAAAAATATTAGTGTGGCTTTTTTTTTGCACCCCACTGTATATATATATATAAGTATACATGTATATAAATTTATATGTATAGACTTTATGATTAACTTTGATTTTAACTTATAATCAATTTTTTGTAATAACAGTTTGTTTTTTTTAAAAATTTTTTGATAATAGTAGTTTTTTTTTGTCTTTCAGAAACATGTAAAGGGATCAATTTAAACAGATTGTTGGCCATTTTATATTGCAACCCACTACAAGTTAAATTATACATTAAACTTTAGTTACTCAGAAAAGACTATGTAAAGAACTTTCAAAATAAATCTTTGATGATGGACCCTTAGTTCAGCTCTTAAAATATGACAGATGGTATTAAACTACTATAACATCTACTTAAATATTTTTGATATTTAAATTTAAGGTTTCATTTATGTGTTTGAAAAATTTTGTTAGAAAAATATTGGTAGTTGATTTAGTTTAGAAGTTGTTTAAGCTTATTTTTTTAAATCAATTTTTCTAATTTTTTTATCCACTAGTTGAATTATTGCAAATGAAAGTTTTTATGGTGAAATTATGAATTCCTGAAATTAACAGAATAAATTGGTGACAATTTTCTGAATTCATTCAATTTTTATACTTGTAAATTTTGTTTTTATCACCAATAAATAAGAAAATAATCATATAATAAAATACATAGCTGATCATTTATATAAACATTTAGAAACAGATATTAAAAGACTTTTGAAGATCAAAAGTTAAAAAGAAAAATAGTTTTAAGTTATTAAATGATCATTTTTTAAATTGTACTTTGAAAATAACTTGATAAGTTTACTTGCTTTCTTTGAAAGCAAGTAAAACCTGAGTTGTTGCAATTCATCTTTATTAATATAATTTATGAAATTTAAATGAAAAAACGCTGATTCATACAAAATTATACTTACAAAGTTACAAAACAATTATTCTACAAAAAATTTTTTTTTAAATAGAGAGATTTCCAAAGAACTTCACAATATAAATGCAACTGTTGTTTTGCTAGTTGCATTTTATTTACTTAAAATGTCATGAGACATCAAAATTATATTTAGTATTTGTGACCATCTCCACTGGATAAACCAATATGGCCATATAAAAAAATTCATTTTGATAATTCTCTTCATTGATTTCAATGATTATGCCATCAATTTGCTTAAATATTTTGAACAAAAATGTGCAAGAAATAAATGTGAAATATTTTTTGAGATGATAGCAAATTTTTAAATAAACATTGGTGCATCAGCTGTCATAATGTCTTATTGTTAATGCCTTGATTCCCTTTGTGTTTGTATATTATGAATAGGGTGTGATTATTAAAAATGAACAATAAAATATGAGTCTGACCTCAAAAATATGCACTTGTGATCACTGGTAGGATATATGCATTATGTAACTATATATAGAATTTAGAAATTATGTTGCTTTAAAATAAATAAATAAATTATAAATTTCTCTTTATATAGTTTCTCATATCATATTGGATTTATATATTTCAAGGTTTCAATGTTTAAAAATTAGTATCTTGCTTGTTTAATAAAACATGTTTACAATGAACAAAAGTTTTTTAATCTAATGCTAAATTATTTTTATTGCTCTTACTAATTGATTTCATTTTCAGTATTATTCTAGTATTATTTTTTGTTCAACTGAGTTGATAATTTTTTTGTATAAAAAAGATATATGCTTTTTTAAAACTACAAGAACTTTGATTATTTAGAATTACAATTAGTTTGCCCTTCAATTTTTTTATTCAAACATTTTTCTTGTTAAAAGTAATAATATCAAAAACTACAATAAAATTTTGGAAATTAGTTAAATAGTTAATTAGTTAATAATGTTAATACATGTAAATCTTTACTATAAAATATTCTGTAATTATTTTATAAAATATTATTGTAAAATAAAGACCTGATCTTGTTTTACATTTTTAAGAAGGAAAATTACATTTTTACATTTTTAAAAGGAAAGTTTATTAAAAATTGTATTGTATTTTTTATTATATATCTGTTTATTTAATTTTTAAAAGGTAATATCATTCTTAAGTTATTATGAAAATGTTTAAAAACGTAAACTTACTATTTTGTGTTTTTTGAAAAGTATTTATTCAATTTAATCTTAATGAAGGACTGCAACTTATGAGATTAAATATGGTTATTGATTATAAATAAAATCTTTTTCAAAGTTTTTAAATAATGTTTTGAAGTTTATAAGCTCAAACTTGCAATAGCAAATAAAATATTATCAATGATTTTTCTACTTTCCTCTTTTAAGTCTTTTTAAGTTTATTTTTGGAAATCTTTAAAAAAAGCTCGTTTCTTGTTTTTTGCATGATTATTTCTGAATTTATTTAAATATTAGTTACTTTAAATTTAAGATATAACAGTTGCCTGAGCAACTGTTTTTGAAGTTTTTGAAGTTTTTTAAATTGTTAACATAGATAAAAAAGTATTAAAAATACAAAAGTTAATCTTGATGATGTGGTTTAATGGAGAGGTTTGACAAGTAATTACCCAAGTAGGAATTTAAAAACACAGTTTTTCTCGAAATAGCTTCTGTGTTTTTAAATTCCTACCCAAGTAGGAATTTAAAAACACAGAAGCTATTTCAAGAAAAAAAGTTTTATTGAAGTTTTACTAAATTTATAGTTTAACAAAAATAATCCAATTAGTTATTGTATTAAATGACCTATTAAAATTTGCTAAATATTTTCTTCTCAATAAGTATCATTTTTAAAAAAAGACCCTCAATAATTGGGCTTCATTTTAGTTACATATTTTTGTGTGTTTACTTTTAAACTTACTGATAGACTTAAAATTCTTTTGATTTGATGAGCAGGTTTTATGTCATATCTAGTTTGTAAAAACTACTGAATTATTATTTAAACTAAAACTGAAAATGGGTTATTTGGGTGTTTTTCTCATACTCAGAATTATTTTATGATTGTAGTTTTTCAAAGAAATTATAATCCTTTAACAAGTTGACATTATGATTATGAGGTCAAACAAATTAGAGTTTCGTGCTTATTGTGAAATTAAATTTCAAAATTTTAACTCCAATACAACCTACCAATTTTTCCTTCTTTTAAAACTTTTTTTTTTTTGTTTGTTTAATCTACTTTATATCTTTTATTTTAACTTAAGTTAAAGATTAGAATTTCTTTTACTTTAGTGTCTTCAGAAAACTTATTTCAGTGTGTTGCCAATGAACTAGTGTTATCAATTAAAAGAAAACAGTTTGATGCAGCAAACGACATCATAAAAGTTTTGTGCAACTATAATAAATCAGTTGGTGAGCTAGTTATAGATATCTGCTGTTGTACTAAAAACAGGTATATTGTTAATTATTATTCATGGCCTTTTTTTTTTTTTTTTTTTTTTTTTTTGTAAAAAAAATGATATTTAATGATAATTATTATGATGATCATAATTGTAAGTTTTAAAAGTTGTTAAAAGTAACATAAAAATTTCACTCCAAAATGAATTACTGTTTTTAGTTAATTTTTTTATTGATTTTTTTTGTTTGTTTGTTAAAAACTTTTTTAAGAAATTTTTTTTAAATAACCAATAAAAGCTGTTTGATTGTTTGAACTCTTCTGACCTGACAAGATTGTAATTTTTTAGTTGAAAACAAGAAAATTATATCCTAATTACATTCTAAAGATTGATATACAAAAAATTTTCATATATATAATGCAGCTAACCTATCCTTGTTACTGTGATCTGCCATTTATCTGTGATATACTCATAGAGTTTTTGTGTATTAATTACATATTGTTTCATCAATATTTTTTTATCAATAGGCATTTATGCAAACAGTTTGAAGATGCCAATATTAGTACTGGTGACTTTTTGTGTCTTTCAAAAGATGCATTAGAGCATCATACTGAAGAGAAAACAGATACTTTAAATTTTTTTTCAAATCAATGGGCAAACTCACAGACACTTCTTATGGAAAGTTTCTGCTGTTACTTGTCTCCATGGTTGGACCTTTTAAAAGATATATTTGAATGTTCATTAGTTTCAAAGTTTCTGACAGAAGAAATTCCTGGAAATAGTCTTAAAAAACATGTGAAAAGATCATTTTTCTTAGTTGTTAAATTTTATTAAAATTGGCAAGTAAATATGAGTGCATCTTATTGTATTTTTTTAACAATATTTTTATTATAATAATTTTGTTTAAATTTTAGATCAAGAATTTGAAGTTGCTAAAAACTGAGGTCTGCAAATTAGTTTCACATTATGAAAAAGGATTCACTTATGCAATCTCATATGATGATAAAATAAGAGTTTACATAGACAATCTTTTTAATGCTGTAAATCTCTTAAAAGGAAGTTATGCTAAAGTGGTTAAGCTTGTTAAGGTAAAAATTGAAATGAGTGCCTTGATTTATGTTAAAATGACTATTTCTATATGAGTATATATTCAGCTTTGTTAAGAAGAAATATTTTCACTAATTTTATTAGTGATCATTCATTTAAAATTAACCAACATAATAAAGCTTGTAAGATTAACCAATCATATGATGTTTTGTTTCAAATATAATTTAACTTGATTTATTTTTCATCTTTGTTTATATTTCCTATACTTATGTTTTTATTTCGTTAACAATTATTTTTATAATTATTATGTTTTTTTTCCAGTATAAATTCTTGTCTTCCAGTATAATTTTTTTAATTAGTCAAGTCAACATGAGAAAGATTTACATAGCAGCAAGTTTTGACTATCCATAGTTATGGTTGATTGCTTATCTTTTATTATGAACATCAGAACACAACTTCCTATCATTTGCTTTAAGCTAAATAGCCTAAAAGTTGTAATCACTTGTGTCAAATTATTTTGTTGTAACCAATTTAACATTTGTTTATTATTTCCAAGAAATTGCAAATTTTTAAATTTAATTACAGTTTAAAGAATAAGACTATATGATGTAATATATTCTATAATTTCAGATCAACTATACTTTTTTTACGATGACCTTTCTAATGTAATACCTTCTGCTGGGGACCATTATTTTTATATTGTTGTTATTGTTTTATGGCAATTGTTTTACTTGAGTTAATTTTCTATTTTGCAAATAAATCAAATATTTTTAAAAAATTTATGAATTTTTAAGAAATTTGAGTTTTTCTGGTGTCAGTTTTTTTGCAGGCCTAGTACAATACACTAAAGATGAAAAGGTATAAACTGTGGTAACATAAATATAGCAAAATGTAATTTTAATATACAATAAGTTTCATAAGATCTTTAGTAAAAAGTATAAACATTATTAGGAAGCTCATTGATACACTTTGATTCTGGTTTTAAAGGTGTATCAGAAAAATGCTTATTACATCAAGTGGATCTTAATTACAATTTTATCTGCTGATTCAGCAATTTAATTTTCAACTCAGTGATAGAAGTGGTGTTCACCATATATTTATATAGCATCAAAATTTTCAAGTTTTTAATGTTTGTATTTGATAAAATATCAATCTTAGTCTTCTCTCAAAGAGGTTGCTAGTTCTGGAATTGTGAAATAAAATCCTAATATAATGAAGAGAAGCATTGGTGATCTCCCAAAGAGTTAAGAGAAACTCACTGCAAACCCTAAATATATACAAGAGATCAATTTAAACTATTACAGATAAAAACAAACTATTTGGAGTTCTTAAAAATAGTTGTAGTTTATTACCCCTTTGGATGTTCATGCTCTAAGGTCATCTACACAGATACATAGAGTTGACTGTCTTAGAGTTGTTGAGAAACTGTTTATTCTCTTGGTTTATCCAAGTTTTACCTTACTAACTATGATCATTTTTTTTATAAAAATTAAACATTAAAGTACAAAAAGAAATTATAATAGTAATAATTATATTTTTTCTTTTTACCAATATTTTTTTGTTATTAGTATAATCAATAAATGTTTTTAATTGCTTTTTTTTTTGTTATAATTGCTTTAATAATTGCTTTTTAATAATAATTTAATAATAATTGCTTATTAATAATAATTGCTTTTTTTTTATTAACATTTTAATTGCTAATAATGTTTTTGCGATTGTATTACTTTAGAAGTGGAACACTTTGAATATCAAGCTAGTTGATTGTCTTAACTTCAATTTATGGATGTTCTATTGTGCTCACTTTTTTCAGAAAGTTTTGTTTTATTTGGATATTGTTTGTCACTCAGTGAGCAAAAATGATTTGAACTTTAAATTTATTCAGAGTTTACATAAACAATGGCTTTCTCTTGGGAAACAAGCTTTAATAAGGTTGGTTGGGCATAAATGCTAATATTTTTAAAAAGGTTTTGCTTTCTTGAGTCATTCTGCAAGAATACTTTTAATGATGATTTCTTCTTGCATTAGTTGTACCTCAATTACCTCATCAGAATTAATCAAAGATCAGATTGCAGCATTAGAAGTTAGTTTGATTAAGATACATGACAATTTAACATCAACACCAGTTGAAAGATGTCTTTCAATTATTGCAATATATGAATGGAAAATGAAGGTGGAATTTGTTCTTTCTTTTTTTTTTAAACTGATTTTGTTAAGCATAAAAGTTGTTATTATTTGTAAAAAAAAAAAAAAAAAAAAAAAACGAAGAGATTAGTTAATTATATTAACATATAATAATAATAATTGCAATGATAAAAATCCTCAATTAACAATTTTTTTTTGATAAAAAATCAATGTCAATTTTTTCTTCAGATATTTAATTTATCAAGAACAGCTTATTTGATATGTAAAGATGTGTCAATACCTGTGGATGATTTGGTTGCTGCTGCATGCAACTGGGTGGTATCATCATCATCATCATCATCATCATCATCATCATCATCATCATCATCATCATCATCATCATCATCATCATCGCCATCGCCATCAGATCTTGATAAACTGTTGTCAGTTGAAAACAAAAATTTTTCAGCAAAACCACTTAAAAAAATGAAAATAATTTTTAAAAAAAAACTGGAGCGCATTCGAATTCATGCATGTCTAGCAGTTGGAAAAGTTGCTTCTCAATCTGATATTCACAGAGTGTTAGTGATCCTTGATACCTTGGATGAAATATCAAATGAAATTTTGTCTATTTGTTGGAGAAAAAAAGGTGCATAGTTACTTTTTTCAATTCTTAAAAAAATAAATAAAATGGTTAAATTCATGAAAATTATTAAATCTTTTAAGAACGCATCTAATAGTCTTAAAATTTGCTGATTTTTGCAATATTGCAAGATTTAAGCATTTCATATCCCAAGCTTTCAATAAGACTTTTTAAATTTTGAAATAAATTTGGTTATACTTAACATCATCATTGGAACTTTATTTATAAAAAAGAATGAGGCATACAAATAATTACATGAAGATAATTTACAGAATCACACATAAAATAATTACATCAAGATAATTCACAATCATTATCATTAGATATATGATATATCGCGATATTAGAATTGTTTTGTTCTCTCTCCGATTTTAAATGTTGAGAGAAAATTTTTGATTTTTCTCTGTAAGTAAAAATTACTTAAAATTCAGAATCACACATAAATAAAGTCCAGTGAGATTAGAAATAAAACAGGCAAAAAGATAGATTGCTTTTTTAGTGTTTTCAATCTGTTCTGGCATGTATTTGGTATACTGAATCCATTAATGTTATCCATTTTATTCATCTATTGGTTTTTGCTAAAGTATAAAAATGCTTATTTATTTAGTTATAATCAACTTTTAAATAGAATTATTGGTCCGTTAATGATCAGAAAAGATTTCGAAAAAAAACTTACATTTTCCTTGTGGTGAATCCTTGCTATCATAAAAACACTAAATTTTTGAGTGTCTCCACAGCAATAGCCATTAAATGATGGTGTGCACATTGCAATAAGTAATCTTAATTTAGACTTGATGTCTTATCGTTTAATATAAATAGCTTTAAAAATATAAATAAAAACATCTTTATAAAAAACTCTTCAAACTGAGGTATATTAAATCAACAATGTAAGTTAAAAAGAAGTAAAATTTTTAGAAAAATTTATCTGGATCAGTTTATATATCAGTTAATCTTTAGCTAGTGAGTTTATAATATTGAATTAAGAAAATTATTATCTTACTTGGTAAATAAATGTTGTAGATTAGCATTCTTGTAAATAAAAAGTAGACGAAAAAGATTCAATCTGAGAAGTTATTTCAGAGAAAATTTTAACTTTGACATAAAATGTTTGAGGTAATATATCTCAACTCATCTTGTTAGGCTTTTGAAATGCTGGCCTCTAAATTAAATGAGAAGAATTTACTTCATTCTTGAAGCAAAGTTTTGTTTTATCATAGAAGAGAGAAATATTGGCTACTTTTTTCTATTAAGAAAACATATTACTCTGTTGAAATGTTAAAGGCCTTCAAAATAAGTATGGCTATGAGAACTTATTATAAATGTGTAAAGTTTTTTGATTGAGAGCAAAGTGATTGCAAAATCTTTTTTTTTTTTTTTTTTTTTTTTTTTTTTGTCTTTTGGGGAGCAGAGCTAAAAATTACTACTGAATAAAAGAAGAATAAGGTTGAGAAAAGTTGTTTATTAAAGAACAAAGTATTTTTTATAAGACTTAGATTGACAGGGACAAAGTTATCTACTCCCCACTTCATATTGCAATTGGTCTTACACTTGCAATTTGTGAAGGTATTAAAGAGTAGCCTTATTTTTTGGATATTTATTAAATATCAAGTATCTCAGTAAGTGTTTTTGCTGGTCACCTTGTAAGAAAGATATAGAAGAATAACATTTCCTAGATTTAAAGGATAATATCGAATCTTCTTTATGGTCTTTGTATTTTGTAATAGTTTAAAAGTTTTTAACGCTGACAACTTCTTTTATTAGTTAAGATCACAATCTCTATTTTTAATATGCTTGGCAATAACATAAGAATAAAGATTTATTGCCTGTTCACTACCACTTAGAAAGTTTTCCTATAAAAAAACAACAATGCTTTAAGTGAAGATTAAATAGAAAGATTCCAACAGAACATTAAAACTATGGATGTTAAGTAAGGTGTTATAGATACACATTGGCTGGTTACTGTTGAAACCTTTAGCAGGGCTGTCCTAGTAAATCCTGCTGTTATAAAACATTCAAAAAGGCTTTATGTTTGTTGAATTACAAGTAATACTTTACATAATTTAATGATTGTTTTCTCCTAAATCATGAGCTTAAATTACAAAATAAGGTTAATTTTGAAATCAGCATGTCAAAAAAACAGTTTTAAAAGGTACCAAAATGGCCAGTGTCATACTTAGTTGGAATTAAAGGACCTGCTTTGTTCTATTGAGTGAATAAGAGATAAAAAAAAACAAAATAGCTTTCTGTAAATGCTTGTATTTGAGGACTGAAGTTTTGAATTTATAACTCAAAAGTCAACAAATGTTAAGACTATTAGTTAATGCCTAAGACGTTTTTACATGGAATTCCACATTCCATTCTTTGCTTACAACAAAGAAACTTACAGTTTATTTATGATAAAATTATGTGTATGAACAAAATAAAATTCTCACAAACCAGTTTAGCTGTCTGTATTTTTAAAATTCTAATTAATGAGAAAATATTAAACTTTTTCATATTGTTTTTAGTCATTCAGTTTTCTACTTTTTTATATTAATATCAATGTATCAAATTTAGTTGAATAATGAAAATCTTATTCTGTTTACATCTTACATAACAGCATCCTACAATATTGAAACTTGTGAATTGTGGTTTCAGTCATTGGTTCATTTTTTAAAATTGAAGTGGATTGTAACTGTCAACTCTATGCTGTTTGAAATCAGAAAGCTTGAATATGTCCGACTCTCTGCTGTATCAGGTAATTAGTTATGTTATGAGTTTTAGAATCAATAATTGTTTTAGAATTTTTATATAATTCATTTTTATTATATATCTGTTTATTTAATTTTTAAAAGGTAATATCATTCTTAAGTTATTATGAAAATGTTTAAAAACGTAAACTTACTATTTTGTGTTTTTTGAAAAGTATTTATTCAATTTAATCTTAATGAAGGACTGCAACTTATGAGATTAAATATGGTTATTGATTATAAATAAAATCTTTTTCAAAGTTTTTAAATAATGTTTTGAAGTTTATAAGCTCAAACTTGCAATAGCAAATAAAATATTATCAATGATTTTTCTACTTTCCTCTTTTAAGTCTAAATTAATTATAATTGTTAATTACCAGAATTAAGTGTCTGTGAAAGTAGTTTTTTCTACATTAGTCTTTAAGGATAAATAGAATTTTCTGAAATTTATTAAAATAAAACTATTTATGTGTTTAAAATAGACAAGTTTATATACATACATAAATTTGTAGTTACAAACTTTTATATAAAAAAAAGTTTAGCAGTTTTAATTGAATAGCAATTTTGTGCAATTTCTTGAAAGGTCAAATAAAATAGCATCACAATTTTTTTTTTCTGGAATCTTGTTATTTTATTTCTAAATATGTAAATTATTTTAATTTCAATTTATTTCAAATGGCTGATGTAGAAAATTGTGTTTCATTTGTACCAAAAAACCAATCATCAATCCTTACATTTAGTAATAATACTTATTTTTTCATTGTTTTCATCAAACTCAGGTAGAGAGAGAGTTTGATGAAAAGATATTCAAAATTAAACTGCATTTTTCAGGATGAAAAGAGTTTGTTAAATTTAGCTTTTGATAGCATTATTAGTACAGAAAACAGAAACAAAGCTTTGAAATAGTCATCTAAAACATCTTAGCTGAAGGGGTTTTTACATTAATATCTAACTTTTCAACTGTAATTACATGTTAGATTTCTCAATAAGGCCCATTATTGAAGGACGCAAGCACATTTATGACATTCATATTTAAATGAGAAAAAAACTTTTTGATTTTTTTACATTGATATTATATTTTATAAATTTAAGCTATTATAAGACACCTTCATTCTGCGCATGATGTTAGCTCTTCCCAAGAATTTCAAGAAGTAATAAATGAAAATCCAAATATAATATCTATTAAACCTTCAAACACTAGTTTGCCTTCGTCATTTCTGTGTAACAACAAAATCTCTTCAAATTTCTTGGACACCGTACTGAAGGTGAAATTTGTAGAGTTTTTTTTTTTTAATCATTTTTACTTGTTGTAATTGTTTACATACTATTAAATGAGCTCTTATGTGTAATTAATATACCAGTAATTTTCTGAATTAGTCTGAAGAAAAACTAGATTCGTTAATTGTTGAAACAAACTGCAACAAAGAGCAAGTTGTTAAAACTCAGTTGTTTTCTCAAGTGAGTTGCATTAATTATAAATTTTAATAACTGAAAAAGAATTAATAAAACTAGTTATAAACTTTCCACAATAAGTTTTTTACTTCTTTTAATTACTAAGCACTTTCACTATTATTATTTGTTTTATTTACTGATTCTATTTCCTTTTCTTATTTTACATATGTCTTAGTCTTCAAAGAACTATCTTTTAAAGACTTTTGTTCAAAATAAAATTATCCAACAGCTTTGATTTTTTGTAGCTTCCTGAAAATGATTTTCAAGAAAACAAGAAAGAACAGAAACAAGGATTAGAACTTGTTACAGAAAACCATGAAAGTCATTTGGAATCTTCAGATGTACCTATTTCTTTAGATAAAGCTAAAAAACTTCTAAGAAAAATGTCACCACAAGTGAAACTGAAGGGTAATATTGCTAAAAATCATAATTTATTGTTACCATTAAATGATATACAAGCATTTGAGGAACTATGTAGCAGCAGTTCAACTATTGTTTCTGTGAGTTTTCACTATGTGTGAGTTTACATTTTTATTAGTGCTGAAAGTACTTAAAGCAATTTTTTTATATTGTTTTTTAAGCATTTTTTTTTTGATTTTTTTTGTGATCAGTTTTTGGTGGGTTTTTTTTTTGTGGCATTTTTTATCTTAAAAATTTCTAATCCAATAGGATAAATTTGTAATTTGCAACAAAAATCAATGTTCATTTTTTAAGAATCAAAAAACTTCTAACAACTTTTAGTTTACACTATATTGGATGTAGGTGGCTGATCAGACACTTCAAACTGAAGTATGTCAGTGGGAAAGTAAAAAAAAATCAATCATTCAAATTGTAAAACAAATGTTACATCAAATGGTTGTGATGGATGAATTTTTAAATGGACAAGGAAACTTGAAAGTTAGTTTTTTTTATTTTTCAATTTAAGAGAGACTTGGAAGGCTTTGCACAGTAAATGTGACTAGTTCACTTTGTTCACCTTAAATTACTTAACCTGCATGTTTCTCCCTTCTGCAAGCAACATTTTTGTGTGGCTTGGTACAGTGGTTATGGCAGTTTTACTTACATTCTAAATAGCCTCAACATGCAATTTGTATGATTCAATAACTCAAATAAATTGAGTTATTGAATCATACAAATTTTGAGAAAATCTAAAGAAATCTTTAGAAAACTTAAAATATTATGCCTATTAAAGCTGATGTCTATAAAAACTGGTGCCTAGATTATGGTTTGTTACTTCTGGTGTATGGAGTGCTAGCTCTAAACACCTTTTCAAATGGAAATATTCATAGCTGTATTTTTTGTCTCATAATTAGCTGGACACTTTTTTCTTGTTTAGAAGAAGATGTCAAAGAGCACATTGTGGAATGCTCTTTGAAATGAACCCATTATGAAATTTACTTTTTCATTTAATTATGAAATTTACATTTTCTCAAAATAATTTCTTATTCCTGAGTAAACATTTTCTTGTAATTTGAATAAACAGTTTTTTTACTTTGCTCATCAAATTTTTTAACATAATTATTAAAAGTTGTAACTGAATGTTCAAACACTTTATTACTTTGATTAAGCATCTTTTGCTTTTTTTATTTTCCACTCTTTAATTGGTTTATTTGTTTTGGAGCCTTCTTTTCTCTTATATGGAAAAGGAATTTTAATGAGAATACAGAAAAAAATTCTGGGTAACTGAGTCTCCCAGTTTCCTGTACATTTTTCTAAAAACTATTTCCAAAGGTTTTTTTAGAAAAAATAAACTTGAGTTTAGACAGTGGATGATTTAATACTTGAAGCAAAAGCCATTGCTGTAAACGCTCAAAAAGTCGCTTCATTTTTAACTTTATCAACTGCTCAAAACTCATTAAAAAGGTTTGTACTTATTTAATTTTTATTTTCTAATTAATGTTGTTTTCTTACAGTTTTCTTTTTTTCTTACCAGTTTTTTATAATCTTCTTTTTTTTTTTTTAGTTGTGAGAAAGAATTGAAGTTTTTTGCTGAGCGTATTATCACATTTAGCACACAATTAAAAATTGTTGCTTCTGTGAAATCTGAAGCTGGTCATGAGAAAACGGTATGTTTTAATCTTTATTTTTCTTAGATTAGTTTCCTCTTTTAAGTCAAAGGCGCAGCTTTTATGCATAATTACACCAAGCTAATTTTATTTTTGCTCAAAATTATGTAAATATTCTTCATTGTAATTGATAGTCAGTCACCCCTACAAAAGTCACCCCTACAAAAGCTGTGTGTTTAAAAAGTTGGAGATGTTAAATGTACTTTGTGCATGTTTAAAAAAGTATACTTACATTTACAACAGAAGAAAAATTATGACAAAATTAATAAGTATGAAATAAAAATGAGATTTTCAATAGAAACCCTTATCACAGAAGTCTATGTTTTGGTAGGTTATACAGGAGTTACTTCTTTACTAACTTGGTTGTGTACTTTGGAATGTTTCAGGCATTGAAGTAGTTGTTGCAAAGTAATTTGTTATCCGCTTGTGACTTAAATTTACTTTATCATCATTTTGGCTTTGCAATAGAGATATAAATGTATATTTTTACTATCTTTATTTAAGCACCTGTTATATGTGTGACTTTTTAAAGTAAGACTTAAAAATTGTGATTGACTGTATATATAGTTAAAATAAGAATTTAGTTCTTTATTAAATAACCAAAAAAAATAATGAAAGTTTGGTTTTTTAAGGCTGATGCTGTGTTAATAAAAAATGTTGAAAATTTAATGAAAGCAGTGGTTGATGGTGTAAAATGTGCTGGGGCTGTTGATTTAAATGTAAGTTTATGTCTACATACAGAATGTTAGATCTTCATTATACAGTATGTTTTAGCAGTTATCAATTCACTGAGTTTTAACTGTTTTTTAAAGTTTTATTTTCTACTGTCTCATTTTAAAACTATTCCAACATTGTGTGTATGATATTTCAGGGGGAATATTTCGAAATTTTTGATAAATGCATTTTTTTCACAAACCTAATTACCTTAAAACTATCAGAGCTGGTTTTTCCTCGCTTAGGTTAGAGTAATTATAACATCCCGGAACTTCAACTAACAGTAATTTTGATTGCCAATAATTAAAATTTGCATTAATGCCGTTGAATAATTTAATAGCTTTATATTAGATGGATGCCAGTGAAATAGGTAATCATCAGATAGATGTAATCAACAGAGAAATGTAATCATCAGATAGTCGTTATCATCAGATTCGTCATTTCGGAAGGGAAGCATGAAACTGATTGAAAACTAAAACGTTGCAACTTTTCCCAACTAAAAAACGCTTAAATTGGCTAATTTGGAACTTTATCAAAATGATACTCCTAAACTCAAGATGATACTCCTAAACTCAAAATGATACTCCTAAACTCAAAATGATACTCCTAAACGGTTTATATCAAGTGCTATAACAGCTTTTTAAGTTTTTTTATTAATTTTAAACTTGAATTTATTTATAACATATAAATTAAAAAGTTATGACGTTTACATTTTCTGTAAAATTTTATTTTTATTTTTTTCTATTTTTAAACTTTTTTAAAATTTTATTTATTTCTTAGCGCATTTTTAATAATATTTTTTTAATTTTATAGTGAATTTCCATTATTTCGTTTGTTTTTTTGTTTTTTTCTTCAATTTTGTAGTCAATATTTTTTGGTCATTTTTTTAAAAATTTTGTAGTCAATTTTTATACAGGACTTTTAAATTATGGTTTGCTTTTTAATTAAGTTTGTTAAAATGATATTTGAAGAAAACATTTCTTATATTTAATATGTTAGAACGCTATTTTTTTTGAAGAATTTTTTTTCATAAAATTATTTACTTTTTTTCAATAAACTGATAATAAATGTTTGATAAATGCAAAATAAATCATATAGCAATAAAAGTTCTAATAGTAAAAGTAGGAGAATTTTTTAAAATATAACATGGGTAGAATGTTAATTTCTTTCTATATTACGAATAGTTTATTAAATTTTCTCTTTTCTTCAAATAATTAAACAATACTCGAATTTTTGAAGGAAATTTGTAGTCATTTTTAGCCCTATAAAAGTAGATGGGGAGCGTGATTTGCAGAAAACTATAAAAGTAGATGGGGAGCGTGATTTGCAGAAAACTATAAAAGTAGATGGGGAGCGTGATTTGCAGAAAACTATAAAAGTAGATGGGGAGCGTGGTTTGTAGAAAACTATAAAAGTAGATGGGGAGCGTGGTTTGTAGAAAACTAAAAGTAGATGGGGAGCGTGGTTTGTAGAAAACTAAAAGTAGATGGGGAGCGTGGTTTGTAGAAAACTAAAAGTAGATGGGGAGCGTGGTTTGTAGAAAACTAAAAGTAAATGGGGAAAGTTTTTAGTTCAAAATTTTAACAATTTATTTGTATCAATAAAAAGCCGAAATTGCTTGAGCAATACTTCGCTGCACAACTAAGATCTACTTTTTAGTATCAAAGATTAAACTCGTCTCTTAATTTTTCTTCGAAAGATTATATAAGAACCATGTTACACGAGAGGCTAAATTGTTTGTTTTGTCACTTGACACCCTGATCCACTTGTGTCTTCAATTGCTTGGCTTATTACTAGTGAAAAATGCTCTTCATCTATTAGTTGCAACAAACAAAGTTTTAAATAAATTTCCTTTAAGACATTTCAAGTTTGACAGGATCTCAAACGCGTGCTTGAAAATTTTAAATTTATTTTACGCGTTTTATTTAAGAAGCTGTTTGAAGTCGGAGATTACTAAGCTAAACTTCAAACTGAAATTAAACTTGAGTCGCGGTTGATTCTTGCATTCTGGGATATTGTTATAAAAAATATTGCTTTTCTTTAAAATTTTTTGATTCAAACGTTATAAAAAAAATTACCAATAAAAACTTTGAAATTTTCCGACGTGTATACCGACAGACTGATTTTCCGACGTACATACCGACAGACAGAACATTTAACAACAAAGCATCGACATTTGGCTTTTCCATTAATAACGAATAAAGTACAAATTTCTATATCAGTCTTTTAACTCTTTACTGGGCCTTATTGCCATATGGCAATAACCAAAAAAAAAAAAAAATGTTAAAACTAATATTAAAACAAATATTAGAACCAATCATTTGGCCTTCGCAATTCTAAATTTTTAATGTTTCGTGATTTTTACATAATATAAGCATTTTTAAACTCAATAAAGTCATAATTGGAGTTTGCATCATAATGGATTATTATATTCAATTCAAATATCTGTGTTTGTTTTTCAGTTCAGTTAAATGTGTGCTCAGTTCTTTACTTATAACTTTTTCCACTTTATATAGACATCTTTTAGTAGTTATATATAGTTTAGTATTCGTTATGGTATGTTTTAACGGAAAATCAAAACACCACTGCTTACTAGAAAAATTGTTCCGACTGTAAATTTTTGAAAAGTCTTTTATTATGGGCCATAGGTCTTAAGTTAATTTAAACTCATGTGTGATGATCTTTCTGATAACTTTAAACCGGCTATAGATAATAGAAAATAGAAAAACTTCCTTTTAAAAGTAGTTGAACCATTTAACGATTAAGTAAAATTAAAATGCAGAAGCAACAGCTGAATCTTTAAAAAGCTGGAAAATATTTTCTTGGCATTTAAGTTTAGATTTTAATACATAAGATTTTAAAATGGCTTCAGATCACAAAAATCTTTTCACTGATCAGGAGAACCATTCTGACGAATACCTCTTATGCAAAGGTATATGTAGTGTATTAAATTTGATTGTGTTGTTTATCTGAGCTTTTTTATTAGGTAGTAATCAGTGCATTCTCATAACGCACACTCGCACGTTATTCGCTGTAAAGATTTTGCATCTTCCTACTTTTTGTGCAGTCTAAGAAAGGTCTTTGTCTTTGTTATATGATATGATATTTTTGATATTATCGTTGTATCTTTTTATTTTTTCACTTAAATTACAATTTGTACCACCAACATACAGTTGAATGCAAAAAAAAATTTTACATATTTCTCGCGGTTGTATCGATTAAATTTACATATTTCTCGCGGTTGTATCGATTAAATTTACATATTTCTCGCGGTTGTATCGATTAAATTTACATATTTCTCGCGGTTGTATCGATTAAATTTATAATAGGGTTGAGGAGCATCTAAAGTGGGGTTGAGTAAGTGCTTGAGCTGAACATTTGCAT
Organism: Hydra viridissima; assembly: GCF_058129835.1. Taxonomy (NCBI): domain Eukaryota; kingdom Metazoa; phylum Cnidaria; class Hydrozoa; order Anthoathecata; family Hydridae; genus Hydra; species Hydra viridissima. The sequence goes on from NW_028324302.1 coordinate 16,103,877, forward strand.
AAAAATATAAAATACGTGATGTTTCAATAACAGTTTCCCCAACACTCTATTACACTCTTGACACCCCAACGCATTAGAGTACTAAAGAGTACTTCTATCTGTAGAAGGTGTTAAAAAATTACTCAAAATGGTCTCTACACCATAAACACTCTCTAAACTTTAGCATATTAGGATAGTACGGGGTGCTACCACTTGCAGAAAAAAAATTAAATCACTTTAAAAGCTATTAAAAACATTTGCAGAATGGTATTAAAGTTTATTCCTGTGAGAGTCTTTTAATTTACAGTTTTTTATGAGTTTTTTAAATTTAGTAATTTTTTTAATAATACTACCCACGAAAAGGGTTTAAAAAAATCAATTGATGAACTTTTTTTGCTTAACTAACACGCCGAAAAGTTCTAGGTGTGGGGTGAAGGAAAATTTTAATTTTTTAAAATGACCACAGTCTTCAATAAAAAAAAAATCGCCGCGATAAATATATAATCCCCTAATACACACTCAAACTTGAGTGTCAAAATTTTTTAGTTTTGATGCTAAAACCGAGAAGAATTTTCTGACAACTTTTAGGTTGTCAGGGGAAAGTCTTGATGGTTTTAACACTTAATAACATTAGTAATATTTTCTCAAATCAGTTTAATTAAGAACCATAACTCTTTCATGTTTTTGTTTGATTGTTTTCTTTTCTGCAAATGTTCTTAATAGCTTTCAAAGTGATTTAATTTTTTTTCTGCAAGTGGCAGCACCTCGTACTATCCTAATCTGCTAAAGTGTAGAGAGTGTTTATGGTGTAGAGACCATTTTGAGTAGGTTTATGGTGTTTTGTTTATGGTGTAGAGACCATTTAGTGTTTATGGTGTAGAGACCATTTTGAGAAATAGTCTTTAGTACTTTAACGCGTTGGGGTGTCAAGGGTGTAATAGAGTGTTGCCATCTGCAGCAAAAAACTATTTTTGAATTTAGTTGATTAAAAGAGTGTAACATGCTTAAACTTTTTGTAACCAAAAATCTAATGTAATAAAAAAAAAAGAAAAAGATTTTCTTTGTTATTATCATCAACTTGTATAAATCATGTTTCACAATCATAATCGTATTCCCTTGCATCATTTCAACAATCATCTTTTTCAATTTTCTTTTTGACAAAGATAAGTCTCATTTATTCGACATCTTGAATCGTTGGAACAATATAAAGACAAGTCCAAAGTATCTTTAACGAACGGTGGAACAGTTCAAAATTTGCAGAAGCAACAAAAAAAAAAAAAAATACCTGTGTGTTTTTAGTCAAAGAAATTAAACGCGGTTTAAAACTTTTAAAAGTCGTTTGGTTTTGTCGTCATTTATAAATAACGACAAAGTATCATAACAAGCTGTGTTTACCTTAATCGCTGTGAGTTTTAAAATTTTATTTGTTCAAAATGTCTGAAGTTTTGTGACACAAGTAGCAAAGAGGTATTTTTGAGATAAAGAGAAAAAAATCGAAAACTGCTTTAAAATGGGTAAGTGATGTAAAATTATTTAAAAGTATATGTAATCATGGTGTTAAAGTTTATTCTTGTGAGAGTCTTTTAATTTACAGTTTTTTAAGAGTCTGAAATTTACATTTTTTTTTGAAATCTTTCAGTTAGAATTTAATGAGAGCAACAAAAAATCTTTCTAAAGTTATAAAATTAATTATTTCTAGACAATTTTTTGGTTGTTTTTTTAAATCTTTTAAATAATAATACTCCGCACGAAAAGGGTTTAAAAAAGAAATTGGTGAACTTTTTTTGCTTAACTAACACGCCGAAAAGTTCTAGGTGTCGGGGAAAGAAAATTTCAACTTTTTAAAATGACTACGATCTTCAATAAAAACAAAATCCGGTTGTGGTGAATAAAGAACTTATCTTAAAATATTTAGCGGGGGTTTTAAATGCTTCTATTTTAATAAAACCTTGTTTTCCCACAAATATGGTGGTACAAATAACAACTATTAAAAATAATAGTATCTACGCATTAACACACCCACCCCCACATTTTTTTAGTTTTTGTAAGGATTCACGGCTTCAATTCCATAGAGACAATAAGTTTCCTCCTGTGATTATCAATAGTTTTCAATACAATAACTTTTATTAACATTTTTTATATTATATATATTTTTATTTTATATTATAACTTTCAATGCCTCTAATAGTTTTCAAAAAGCCCTTTTTGTATAAACATTGCTTAATTATTGAGTCTCAGTTACACTACACTTTATAGATTAAGTTCTGCACGAGATTAATGCAATTATGATATTTTTACTATGGGGTTACCGCGGTGTGGCCTAACAAAGTCCTAATTTAAGAAATTACAAATTTTGTATATATAAAATAAACATTTAGAGAAAAAAATCTAGTTAGTTACAATAACTAAATTTTTTTCTCTAAATGTTTATTTTATGTATACAAAATTTATCATTTCTTAAATTAGGACTTTCTTAAAGCATTGGACTTTGTTAGGTCACACCACGGTAAATAGAATCTATTATTTTTGGCAGCTTCTAACTCGGTTCCTCTTATTACCCTTTCTTTAAAACCTGAGATAGTAAGCAATTCATATATTCGAGATAATTTGTCGCAATTTAGATAATCTTTCACAAAAGCCAAAGTACGTCATTTGCTATCAACGTATTGGCGTTTCTGTGCGGGTGGATGGAGACCACATTCAGGGCCTGTTTATATGGAAAGCAGGCTGGCTCGGCAAACGAGCCAGCCCGTTTGCCGAGATCTCGACGTCGTCCTTATTTCAACTTAATTTTATAATTGAAATAAGGACGACGTCGAGATCTCGGCAAACGGGCTAGCTCGTTTGCCGAGCCAGCCCGCTTTCCATATAAACAGGCCCTCAGTTTGAATAACCCAACAGGATCACATGCTTTTTCTTTTTTTAACATCCCAATGAATTTCCATTGGGATGTTAAAAAAAGAAAAAGCATGTGATCCATTCGGTTGGTAATCCGGTGTATTTCTCAGTGAGTTTTATGAGACATTTCAAAGTTCGGTTTGAAATATAGATTGAATACAGTGTAGATTTCGATGGAATCTTTAATCTAGATATTTTTAAAGTAATCCAGGTCTCATTTTCATCAAATACATTTCTAATGTTATTACGTAGTCTTTCAAAAACATGTACCCACATTTTCTAGCGATGCAAAGGCTGCAGCTGCAATCATTTACCAATGAAAAGCGAAATCAACATAATTCCAATATCTATCTTGAACTTGATTTCTATTTAAATGAAAATTTATATCCGAAAAGCTTTTACAACGGCCATTTTTAAAGTTAATTTGGATTGCTGTTGATGGGTTTCCAAAAGCCGTTACCCTGTTATATGTTTGTTAAAAAAACCTGCCATAAGTTTGTTCATACCATAAATACACGAAATAAAGTGATCATTTATACTTAGTTGGATTGTATAAAGCGAAAGAAAAATTTCTGGACAAACTTGTAGCCAACAAACCGTTCAACAGATATCACCAACAACCGGACGGCGAGATCAGTAGTGAAAGTTGTTTTGCTTTCTTTTGTTTTTAAGCACTAGCGTTTGGTTTTCAGTTTTTAACGAGTATTTTTTGTCAGCCACTTGAAATAAATCGAAGGTAAAACCATTATATTTAGACATACAAAGGACATAATATTTAGATGCAACAAAAGAATGTATCAAATGCAAATACACTTTAAATTAATTTTTCTAAAAGTTTTTTTTAAAAAAAGGAATATATTTTTAATAAGAACTCCACAATTTTAAAAGAAGAAAAAAAGATGGAAGCTTTCTTTTAATCTTGTAGATTAAAATATCTGTACTAAAACTATATGAAGTTTTTTAATTAACATTTATTTCAGCTTACTTTTACTAAAAATTTATATTATATAATTTATACCTTTGATATTTTTCACTTGAATCGCTTTGAAATCTTTTAGTACATGTTTTACGCCCCATTCTTTGATTTTACAGGAAAACAGAATAATTGTAGCAGCTAGCACCAATGATATATATTAACTAGATGTCTAACTTCACAAAAATTCCGTAAGAAAAAGTCAAGCAAGTTTTTAAAGTCGATAGCCGAGTCGATAGCTTTATTTAAACTAACAATTTTTATTTTGTTTTGCTCTGTTTTTATCATTGCGTCATTTCTGGCTGGTAAACCAAACATTGTTGACAGAAAATTTGCTTAATTCGGAAGCGCGAGCTAGATATCTAGTTAATATATTATTAGCTAGCACGCTGTTAAAACAATGGCGGTTAATAGTTCACAAAAGCGTGTTTAAAAAAAAAGTCCAAAATATTTTATTTGGACGTTAATAGACGACCAAATTAGAAATCAAGACGAAATTTGACTAAATTGGACCTCCGTGGACGTCTAATTAGGTCGCGGAAACTCGGACCAAATTTGTTTGCCTTTGGACGTCCTAGGACGTCAAATGCCCACTGGGTTACTACTTGAAACCCAGTTCATCAATAGTTGCTGTAAAGTTCAAGGGATATTCACATAAAATATAAGGACCTGGTGTGGAACTCGAAAAATGGTTTATTGAAGTGTATGCTCCTATAGGAAAGTATTTGAATAACAAAAGGTTATCTATTAATTTTAGCTTTTAAAATGACATCACATGCAACCATTGCGTTTGACGACTATTCTTTAGTCAGTAAGTTTAAAAATCTTCACGGATGATTGGCGAATTGTCAAACTAATGAGGAACTTTTTATTACATTATTCACAACTTCGCAAAAATTAGAGAGAAATAGGGAAATAGAAGCTATAGCAATAATTTTATGTACATTATAAAGATTATTTATTACCGTTATAAACTTCAACAATCATTCGCTTCGAAAATCATTAAAAAACAAAAAAGAAAACCAAACGAGTGTACAAAAAGAGAGAATTGTGATACTAACTACTACCTTAAAATTTATGGTACTTTTCTCTTAAATACATTGATCTTGATAACTTGCATGCACCAAGCTAGGTATTTATTGTTTTCCCAGTGAAGTTAAATACAAGTGGTGTAAGCAAAACTAAAAATTGTAGCTAACTTAACTAAAAAAAACCGTAACTAAATTTAGTCGACTAACTTTTTAGCCTTACTAAAATTAGTCGACTGACATTTTAGCATAACTAAAATTAGTCGACTAACTTTGTAGTCCAACTGAATTTAGTCGACTAAATTTTTAATTTGCGAAAAATAAATTGTTGCTGTTACACAAAAAATACTTTTTTAAAATCCTGTAATGCGTTAGTTGTGATATGCGTTTGTTGTGAAGTGGTTTGAGCGCCATGCTTTTAATTACAAGTTGTTGTAAGTTATAATTTTTATCTGCAGGGCATCTATTTCAAGGTTCGATTTTCTGAGTTTTTCAGGTTTTTGGAGAAAGGTTTGCGACAGATATACTTGGAATTCTGTAATAAAACTTATCTAATTAGTCCACCATTATTATCAAGTACTTGATCTGGATTTTTTCAATTTTTAATTAAAGTGAATTACAAAGTATAAAACACATGTGGAATCAATTTTTAAAAAAAAGATGTTGCCACGTTTTTGAAAGGTGTGTTGTGCGCAGAAGCATTTTTTCGGATTTCCTTTATATAACACCTGCAATAATTTTTTGAGGTAATAGTACCTAATTTATTTATTTCTACACTCATAAAAACGCAGATATTTACAGTGGCAACAATAAGATTGAAACTGTTAGGCAATTAATGTTTTTTATTATTTCTATATTGTGTTATTGAATATACATCTCGTTCAACTCTCAATTTTGTTTTTCTTTTAAAAATTGTTAATAAAATGCTAATAACTAATCATATTTTCGGTAAAAAATGATGTTTTATGTTTTTGACGGAGTTGTTCTGCTAACAAACCAATTTTTATTTATTTCAATAAAAGAAAATTTAGGGCAATACTAGGTACAAGCAAAATCATTTTTATTACCTAATTGTCAAAAATTATATTAAGTATTTTAAATTTCTTAAAAACAATAAATTTTGATGAATGTTTTTAAATTGATTTATTTGTCATAATTCATATTATGTTTATATTATTTCATGGTATAGGTTATTTAGTTTTTTTTTAGCACTAAATCTTGTTTTAGTCAACTAATTTTAGTAAGACTAAAAAGTTAATCGGCTAATTTTAGTTAGACTAAATTCTTAGTCGACTAATTTTAGTTACGCTAAAATGTTAGTTGACTAAATTTAGTTAGACTAAAAATTTATTCGGCTAGTTTTACTTAGACTAAAACTAACCTTAACTCCCACCCCTATTAAATACGTTACAGGAGAACGAGATTTTTAGTGGAACACTAAAAATGAGCTAAATATGTATAAATATAAACCATTTCCTTAAATTAGTAATATCGTTAAGAATCTAGCTGCTCTAAAGCGTTCAATAAACAGAAAATAATATTTATTATTAATATTGTTCCTTAAGGGACTCGTGAATTTTTAACGCGATTACATAAGCTAATGTATTAAAAAGGACTTTTAATCGGCCAACCAGCTCTTGGAACTGCTGCGGACTAATTTGATATTAATTTTTTTTTTAATTTTCCTATTTTTAAATTAAATTAATTTTTAAAACTGACCTGATGATGTTTGTAGTTTTTAAATTTTATTTCGAGTATCTTTTTATGAAAGTTTTATTAAAGCGTTTAAAAATTGAGTTAAAAAAAAAAAAAAAAAAAAAAAGAAACATTTTCTTGAAATAAAAAACCTGCGCGTAAATGAGTTGAATTGACTTGTTTGGGCTGCGGCGTCGTAAGCAATAAAACTTGAATGCCTCTATAAGATATTTTGAATACTGTTTTATGGAATTCAACGCTTATAATTCAGTATTTTTAAACAGATATCAGAGTTTGATAAAGTAGAATAAAACACGAGTTGTTTTGCTAGCCAAAAACGAACAAATACAGTACCAAACAAACTGGCGTCGATATAATTGTTTTCTTACATATTAGTTAAACTTCTTTCAATTTATTTTAAAGATGTCACTATGTTAACAAAAGCGCAAATAAGAAAAATTGTAAAAGCTAAAATTTGGTTTTAGTTAAGATATGTGTTTTTGGAGTGCTTTTTTTTTTAAAAAAAAAACCTTTTCCTCTCTTAAATTTTTATTGCTGATTTTTGCTGAAAGTTTAAATTCAGGTTTTATTACTTAATCAGGTTTTTTACAAAAAGTTATTGAAGAGTGCAGTTTAGATTCCAAGAAAAAGTTTGTTTACAATAAAATGCGAGATATAAATATTGTATAGTTCATAATGTAAATAACACTACTAATAACAATTGTAATAATATTAATGCAAATAGTAATAATGATATTAATAATAAGGTAGAAATTATAGGTAAAAATATATAATGATGGTTTTATATCTTAAATATAAAATGACTAAAAGAAATATAACAATTATAGTAATGCAATAATTATAAAAGCAGTAATAGCATATTTTAGATTATTTATTGAAAAATATTTTTCTAGATCATGAACCTGTAGAAGAAATGGTAAATTCGCGAGGCCGGAGCAAATACGATAATGACGTCTTGAAGTCCATTCTCGTGCACGAAGGCACTGAGGAAGAGTTTTCGGTTCTTGGTTACCGTCGAAATATCTTTTACACTACACTTTTTGCACTTTTTGGAGTATTTACTGGAGGCCTTCTCTATCTTTTAGGGTATTGGTATCCTATCCGTCGATTAAAGTTTACACACGAAGAATGTAATTTAAAAGATGCCTCTTCTGTTATCATAAAGACTTTAATTGGGGAATGCTATTATTCATCAGAAATAAAAACGTTCCCTTTGAAAATTCAAGATGCAGATCGATATAAAATTAATTTAACTGCATTTGAAAAAAATCTCACCTCTAATTCTGGTCTGCGTTATTTTGAACATATGTTTTTAAGGTATTACATTAATGATGAATCAGATAAAATTATTTCTATTTGGGGAGCAGACAACTTCTGGACTTTCTCAGATATTCGGTCTATGATAAATGGCTTAAGTATTGAAACAGTAAAATTAAAATCATCAATTTATAATGAGAACTATATAAATGTCCCCTCAAAACCATATTGGCTTGTTTTTATTCAACTGTCCTTAAATCCATTTTACATCTTTCAATTATTTAGTGTTATCTTATGGATTACAGATGATTATGTGCTATATGCTTGCCTAATTATTTCCATGACTTTGTTATCTCTGCTATTTAACACCTATGAAACCAAGAAAACTGTTCAACGTCTTCATGATATGATTGCAAAAGCTTCAGATGTACAAATATATCAAAGTACTGCTTCTGATACTTCTAATAGAAAAGTTGTTACAAAATCTTCTCGTCAATTAGTCCCTGGAGATATTTTAATTATACCAGTGAATGGAATTGAGGTCCCTTGTGATGTAATCTTATTAAATGGTAGTTGTATTGTAAATGAAAGTTCATTAACAGGGGAAAGTGTGCCAACCGTAAAAACTGCTATTGATGATTCAATACCCTCTGATGAATGTTACAATTTAAATTTTCATAAGCAACACACCATGTTTAATGGGACAGAAGTCATACAAGCCCGAAATGATGGAGAAAACAACTTAATTTTAGCTTTAGTAGTTCGTACTGGTTTCTATACACTAAAAGGAAGTTTGATTCGGTCAATTCTATTTCCAAAACCTATCCATTTTACATTTTTTAGAGATTCAATGAGATTCATTTGTTGCATGGCTTTAATTGCAATTATCGGTTTTATTTATACAGTAGTTGTTTTTATAAAGCATAATGCCAGTCCAATTCTCATTTTTAAAAAAGCATTAGATTTGTTTACAATTGTTATACCACCTGCACTACCAGCCACTATGTCAGTTGGCTTGCTGTATGCTCTTCGCAGACTTCGCAAACAAGATATATTTTGTATTGATCCAAATAGAGTTAATGTTTGTGGGAAAGTTAAGCTTGTTGTCTTTGATAAAACAGGAACTCTAACTGAAGATCATCTGACAGTTTCAGGTGTTTTACCTGTAACAGATGGAAAAATTGGTATTCTACAGAACAATCCTTGTGATATGGAAGAGTTAATCATTTTAAAAGGTGGCTACTTTGGATTTAGGATGATTATCATTATAATGATTTTTATAGAGATTTTTAATATATAAATCTTGAGATTCTTCCTCTAGGCATAGTTTGAATATTGAGTTTGAATGCAAATATTTTACATCTTGACTGAGTTTGTTCTTAGTGAAACCAATTGTTATGTCTAAAAAGTTTGCAATAATTTTCATTAAGAAAAGTTTAAAGTAATTCTTAATAGTTTTTTTAAATATTTTGTAATAATTGTTTATTATTTCCATATTTACAATATAGCCATGGCATCATGTCACAGTCTATCAATTATTGACAGCAGAGCATCTGGAGATCCTATTGATATGTACATGTTCAACTTTACTGGATGGTTGTTGCATGAACCAGGTTTAGAGGACCTGGAAATTTCCACAATACCTCCAAAACTCAACCCACATATTAAATTCCTAGTCACACCTCCTACATTATTGCCAACTGGGGTAAATTATTCTAAAACAGGTTCTAAATACCTTGCAATTTTGAAACAGTTCACATTTGATTCAGGATTGCAAAGAATGAGTGTTGTGGTTAAAGATTTTGAAGAAGATTCACTTACTGCTTTCACAAAAGGATCTCCAGAAAAAATTTTATCAATGTGTATTCAAACCAGCATTCCTGACAATATAAAAGAAGAGTTGAAAAATTATACACAAATTGGTCATCGAGTATTAGCTGTAGCTTATAAAAAGCTACCCTTAAGTCTAGAATGGGAAGAGATTAGGAAAATACAACGTCATGAAATTGAATCTAATCTGTTATTTGCAGGAATTATTATTTTTGAAAATGTCATAAAGGTTGGAACATATGAAACAATTAATACTCTTTTTAATGCCAATATAAGGTCAATTATGGCAACTGGAGATAATCTTTTAACTGCATCTTTCATAGCTAGGGAGCTTAAAATGATTTTACCACACCAAAAAATTTTTGAGTTGTCATTTGTAGATGGAGTTGAAGTGTATAATGAACACTGCATAAAGAAATCTGAGGGCTTTGAAGAGCTAAATTCAGAGAGTATGTCCTTAATGATGAATGATTCGTTTGACATTTGGACTGGAGAAAACAAGCTTAACTATGTTTTGGCATTGACAGGTACTTCTTACGAAGTTATGCATAAAAAATTTCCACATTTATTACCTAAAGTTTTAGTTTCTGCAGTGGTATTTGCCAGAATGACTCCTGAACAAAAAACAATGTTGGTAGAAGATCTTAAAGATATTGGATATGGTGTCTGTATGTGTGGTGATGGTGCAAATGATTGTGGAGCATTAAAAGCTGCTCATGCAGGTATGTTTTTGTGTGATTAACTTATTACTTAGAAATACCACAAATATCTTTATTTGTTACAGGAAAACCAACCTTAGGTTTTATATTGTTTGATAAAATGCTAAATAGATAATACAATCTTTTAAAGTAAAATGAAATGGCATATTTTAGGATTTGTGCAGACTAAAGCTCATTTAATGTATTTTAGTAAATGATAATTAGAATTAGCAAAACTTTGACCTAATTTAATAAAAACAAGTTTTTTAAATAAAAAAGAGAGTTAATATCCCAATAAATAACACCTCATAAATAAAATTTTGGACAAAATTTAAAAACTAATATTTTAAGAATTAATAAGTTTTGTTATTTAATATTTCAACTGTTAATATGTTAGTATATGTAGTTTATAAATATATCAAAATAATTATTTCATATACCATATTTAGCAATATTATAAAGTTTTTTTGAAAGATGTTTTATTTGAGTAAGGAAAATTTCTTTATTCATCTTTGAATAACTATCTAATCCTTGCTTCGAGCTCTTCCAAATTCTCAGCTCTCCAATTCTTCTTGTACACTAGCCGTTTTAAATCACCCCAAAAGTTTTCAATTGGTCTTGCTTCTGGAATGTTAGCTGGGTTTATATCTTTGGGTACAACTTTGATTTTTTTCAATTTTAAAAAGTTGATGACTGACTTTGCGTAATGTGATCGAGCTAGATCAGGCCAGAAGATAAACTTATTGTCTTTTTAATAATATTCTGATACTAGAGGAAGTAAAGATTTTTCTAGTAACTCTTTGTAAGTGTACTGGTTGATTGCCTGCTTACTGTTATGAATATAAAGAGGGCTTATTCCACGGAGGTTGATGCAACAAGAAACTAAGAGCTTGTCCTCGTACTTTTTACGCAAATTGTATCTTACTTGATCAGAACATTGAGAAGGATCAGCGGCATAAGAGCAGCATAAAAAGGATCAGCAGCATAAAACCTATCATTACCAGCTAATGTGCTATTGTTTAAGGTAAAATAGCTTTCATCATCCAAAACAAAATCTAAGTTTTTATAATTTCCGTACAATTTACGACATTTAGGACGCATAACCTTTTTCTGATTGCTACGATCTGGACGATTAGCTTTTTTGAAAGTTAGAATGTTAGTCACTGTTTTTAATACTTGGGAAATTCGAGTTTGACTACAGTTAAAAACTTGAGCCACTTTCTTTTGAGAGCACCCTGACTTATTTTCAAAAAATGCAGCAATCTTTGGAATATTTTCTTTAGTAGCTACCTTAGCGATTTGACCACTTCCAACTTTTCTTTTTAGAGATCCATTCTCCAATTTTACGATTTTTTTGTAAGCAGTTGATCTGGGTAAACTCCATTCCATAAACTGCTTAGCAACAAGCGCTTTACCTTTTTCTCGATTTCTTTGGAAAAAAATTTCCATAATTTTTTCGAGGTCCTTTACTTTGACCATTTTATTTTCAATATTTAAATAATATTTTTAACTTAATTAAATTTAATTTAAATAGATTATAAAATCCTCTTTCAAATAAGTATAAAGCTTTTTTTGCGTGCATGAAATAAATTACATAATAAATGCAATTAAAATTTGTCAAAAATTTTATTTATAGGGTGTTACAATGTATTTTTCCAAACAACACATAATTATTAAAAAGTAAAATAGAATAAAAATGTAAACAGATAGCCAAAGATAACACAGAGAAAAACTATAATGAATACTAGAGTATTTTATTGAAACAAACTCTTGTCACTTGTAGCATTTTCTTCCTGTCACTCCTTGTTACGACATTTTTCTGTGGGACTTTCTGCTCAATCTTCATGGATGAATTTTAATGCGTAATTTGCAGAAAATGAACATCTTGGTTTTATCAGTGTTCAACATTTTGCTAGATGCCTAAATAATGTTTCCTGCTTGTAGAAAACGGTCTTTGTAACAGATGTAGTAAAGGTGATGCAGAAAGTTGCTTGCATCAAGTTTAAAAAACATTTTGAATTGTTTCTTTTACCAGGCCAGAATCCCACTTTGCTCTTTTAGGTAATTTTTTGAACGAGTATTAATTGTTAATTCCTTTGTTTTTGAATAAACTTTACTCCAGGTTTAAAACATAGAAAATAAATCTAGGTTCGGCAGAAAGCACGTAAAATTGCTAAAAGAATTTAAACTCTCTTACTGCCGAATTTCTACGCACTGTCTAAATTGTCTTAGATGGCAATAATAGTTTGTAGATTTTGTTGGGGAGTTCTTATGGCTGAAGACGATTGAGACTCAAATCCGTTCCTTCTCTTCACAGTCTTATTTGTCAGTTAAGTTTCGGAATTTTGCTTGCCACTGGGTTAATTGATGGTGCTTGCATATATTGCTGACGTCAAAAGTAATAAAAACTCGAACAGCCAAGCTAAAACTAAGACCATCTTGTTCCATTTAGAAACGAGTGGTGAAATTTCGTTGATTATTTCATACGATGATTTGGTAATGCTTGCCGGAGAATTCACTTGAGGTTTTGTGGTGAATGCAGAGCCATCTTAATCAACGAAATCTTGCATAAGCTCTCTGTTCATGACCTCCATTATTTTCAGTTTTACATATTTGGTAGTTTATGTTTTCTGAAGTTAGTCATGTTTGTAAAAATTACTCTGAATTCAACTCTTTTCACGAACTCTTTCGAATCAGTCGGTTACCGTTAACAAGTTCTAAATTCGGCGATTACTGCTAATATCGGTTTCTTTCAGTTTTTCCTTATTGTAGACTAGAGCTGTGCGAGATTAGGCTTTTCATCTTTGATCGAGTTCGATCGAGATAACAAAAAATTCGATCGAGTTCGAGTTCGAGATTATTAAACAAACTAGTGAAAGTGTATATTAAATTCAAAAGTGCCTGAAAACCTTGTCCTTCTACGAAATCGTACGGCAGGTAATCGGAAGCCAATATGCGCCCAATAGCTCGTGTTATTTCTTTAGCTTTTTTATGATCAGACGTCCATGATGTTTTCTTAGCCCACAGATCTTTGACACTAAATCGAAAGTTGTTTTCCAGCTTTATTTTCTTCCTTTTTATCACACTCTGCTGATTCCTTCTTATGATAACTTCTCAGGTGAGTAAATAAGCCAGTTGTAGATGAAGTAGGACAAGATATATTTTTACTGCATTTTCCAATTTTACAAAAACCAAAAATAGTAGCGTTAATTTTACGCTTATCAAAATAATTCCAAATAACGCTCCTTACTCTCTCGTCCTCCATTTTGAAGCGTTTTAATATTATTTTACAGCGACTTTTTAAATATCGAATTTATGTCCGAAATTCGAATTATATTCGATTAATCAAACACATTTGATTCGAGTTCGATTATTGAATAAACTCGAATTCGAAACTTCGAGTTTCGCACACCTCTATTGTAGACGTTTTTTTTTTCCCTAAGAAAAATCGTTACAGAAATTTTAATTTTTGAGTGATTTTAATGAATTTAGTAATTATAGAAAGATATTTTTTATTTCAAATTTACAGAAATCTTTTTAGTTTTAGATAATATTCTTAATGGATGATTTTCTACCACCATTTCTCTTTTGTTATCCTATCACTCGAATTAGCATATTTATATTGAGTGTAAATCTAAGATCTCTCTTTTTTTTATTCAGAAATGCAAATTTCTAGTTTAATTTCTGTTTAATTTTTCTAGGAATTGCTTTATCTTGCTCAGAAGCTTCGGTTGCTGCACCATTTACCTCTAAAATATTCAGTATATCATGTGTCCCGCAGCTTATAATGGAAGGACGTGCAGCACTTGCCACATCATTCGGTACTTTCAAATACATGGCTCTTTACAGTTTTATTCAGTTCTTCGGAATGCTAATCTTATACTCTATTAAGTCAAACTATTCCAACAACCAGTTTTTGTTTGTAGACATAGCGCTAAATTTGCCACTTGTATTTGCTATGACTCAGTCTAATGCAAACTCTAAGCTAGCTCTTAAACGACCACTTGGACGTCTTGTGCATCCGATATTTATTGGTTCCATAGTGGCTCAATTGATACTTTTGTTATTAGTTCTACTCAGCGCTTTCCTTTCGGTTCGTGCTATGAAATGGTACCAACCTCCGTCTAATTCCTCTAATAGCGACGAAATTATATTTTCTTCTTTTGAGAACACTGCAGTTTTGGTTGTTTCATTTTATGAATATATCTGGTTATCCTTGGCATGTTTCAAGGGTCCACCATACAGAGCTCCTATCTATTCTAACTACATATACGGACTCGCCTTTTTTCTTGCCTTAGTAGCAATACTTTACGTAACTATTGGTCCTATAAAGCCAATTCAAAGTTGGCTAAGTCTTGTTGATCTTCCTTCTACATACTTAGGTGGTTTGCTCGCCATTTCATTTGGAAGTCTGTTTTTAACGTTAGCAATAGAAAGTTTCTTTAATTCGAAAAGTTCAAAGTCATTAAGTGACTGGATTCGTAGAAAAAAACAACCCAAAAATCGTTACAAGCATATTCTCAAAGAACTACACGATAATACAGACTGGCCTCCGTTATTACAGTAAGATCTAGTGATTAATGAAGTGCCAAAACTTACGCAATCTTCGGACTGCTTTTATAAAAGTATTGCGGTACGATATATAGAATGTTGTAATTTTAAAAATTGATAGATAAGATCCTTCGTCAATTCAAACTGATTTTCTTTCTAATTACCTGTTTTTTTATTTTACTCATTTTTCTATTAAAATTTCTTTTTTTTTATTTTTATTGCGGAAAATGAATGGTGAATTGAACAGTACATGAATATCAAACATAATAAACAGGGCCTTTTTAAAGCTTTGATAATCTCTAGGAAGTTAGCAGCAGTCTTGCGACTAATTTTTTTACCTAAAAAAGCTGCAACTAATTTAAAATATTATAAATAATAAAAATTTTTATACTGTGTACCATTTAATCTTAATTTTATCCATTATTTTCACCTAAACAATCCAATAGATCTGGTGTTAGTTTGAATACCTTTTACGCATAGTTTTGCGAGCTAGCTACTAAAATATGTTGCCTCGCTAACACAAGTTTGTTAACTGAGGACGTGATACAAAGCATGAGTTAAATGCGAATTGGAATCGGTACTTTTTAACAAAAATTTAATTCAGTCAAAATGATATTTACTCGTTCACTGTCAATATTATTAAACCTGTTAAAATGTTCCAGTTTTATTCCATTTTCTTATTGCCAAAATATTGTACACAAAGATATCAAACTCAAATCAAAGAGTTGCCACCGAAAACGCAAACTATGCACACAGCTTCTTTTTTTATATATATACTAATTTTTTTTTTTTGCATTTTGCGTCTCAGCGCAGCAAGTCATGTCTTAACCCTTTCATGCACCAATTATTTTTCCGTAACTAACATAATTCATAAAAAATCATCAACAAAATGATAGCGGTACTATGAAATCTTATAGTAGACTTTTTCTACAACCTTTTCCAACTTTTTTTTATAAAATAATATTGTTTTCAATCAGTTAGAATGCACCATTTGAATTGGGGAAGCTTAGTTTAATTTGTTGTTATACAACAACCCAGCGCATGAAAGGGTTAAGCCGTGGAGTGATTACTCTTTACAAAAACAAGAGCAAAGAATATTAAATACAAGATTTTGTTAGATGGCACAATTCTCGACAAGACAAATATTATCGATAATAATTATTAATATCATCATTTTCTATTTCTGATATTGTAGTCTCTGATATTTAGTCCTTAAGTGAGCGCATTTTCGAAAGTAAGTAAGGTATACACATTTATACGTCATAAATATCTTCTTTAAAAATGATTCGGGAGTCTTCATTAAACCAACACTTCTTCAAGATAAACAGGGTATTAGATGCTAGTTATGAATAGTGTCAGATCGTACTTCAAATCGTTTGGAGTTTAAATTTGGAAAATAATTATGCTATTCTTTTTATTAAAATAGTCACCTTTCATCACAGGTTTATTACGCAGTTCCAAATAAACTTTTTTGAAATGTTTTTAAATTTGAAAGAAGAAGAACATAAATAATTCTCTTTAACAAATGTTGCAAATTTAACTTTTTTAAAATTTTTTTTACAAGAAAAAATCATTTTGTAAGACTTAATCATAACGTTTTTGAAAATTTGTTGCATAAACATAATTCGAAATTTATTACCAAAGGAAAAACGTGTTAATATCAACAAGTTTATACAAGTAGATATGCAGGCTAGTTTGCGTGTAAACAAATTATTTTGTTCATAACTATTAGATATGATAGTTGATTGATTTGAAAGATGGTTTTATTTCCTTTCCTTTTTCTATTTTTCAAAATAATTGTAATTATATAACTTTAATGTCAACAAATCTTAGTTGTTTTTATACAACTTTAATGTCAACAAATCTTATGACCAAATCTTATGCAAAGCTTTTTTAAAGAACATGGAAGACTAGGTTGAACTCGGTTTAGTGATTTAACCATTAGAACCTAATTTGCAATCTTTCATGCCATCGGTAGCTAATTTTTAATTAGAAATTTAAAAAAAAAAAGTAGCAGGAAAGAAAAATATCTCTCTTGATTTATTTCTTATGCATATGGTGCATAAAGCATCACTTACAAAAAACTGATTCTCAATCAATATTAATTTTAGTTTTTCTTTCACTTTTTCCCAATCATCATCCTGTTTAAACTTTTGTTTTAAATAACTTGCTATTGAAGGCTGAGAATATTCTTCTAATGAACCCTTTTTCTAGTCTTGCTGGTCTCTCTTATAATCACTTTGAATATTGTTTGTCAAAATACCATTTGAGTTTAAACTATTTTTTTGAGTTGAAGCCAAATCTAGACTTAACAAAGTAAGTTTTTTTTTATTTCTGATATTCTCGGTCCACTTACTTTTGTAGTTTTTTTTTTAAGGCTGTGAAATAGTTTACAAGGCGTCATTTTTGTTTTAACAAATACATCCAGTTCAAACTATTAGTTTTTTTTAGAGGAATCAGCGCTAGTTTAGAATGTGTAAAAACTAGGGCTTGCAAAGTTAACGCGTTAAAACGCGTTAAAGCGCTAATAATTTAACGCAAGTTAAAAAAATTAACGCAGATGAAATTTTTTAACTCATAAATTTTCATAAAACCCTAACCCTAACCCTGACGATTAGATTAGATCATAAATTATTTTGGCGATGCTAATTTTGGTTAGCATCAAAAAATAATTTTTGAGCAATAAAGAAATTTTTATACCACTTTCTTATTTCTAATCAATGTTTACTCATTGATGATGCCATTTTGTTTTATTTGTCTCAATTATGTCTCTCTTACCTTATAATTTTTGTTTTCGAAATTGTTTTGATCGCGTTGTTGTTTCGTTAATAAATTTATTAAATTTCCAAAATTTTAATATCTTATCCTGATGAACTTTATTTGTTAATAATTTAAATTATGGGTTCAAACGGCAATCAATCTATCCTCAACGGAGCCTTTATTTTTAAAGACGAATCAAAAAAATTGGTTATCTGTAAATATTGTTCCAAAGAATTTGCATATCACCGAAGTCTTACAACGCACAGTGACTCAGAACGATCAAAAAACGGTAAAAATTAAATAAATTTGACATAAATCGTAAATCAATAATGTTATATATCAAAATAATAATTTTTGGGTCAAAGATTTCAAATTTGTTAATAAATTTTTATTATATGCGTAGCTTCAACGCGCGTTTAAGGTGACTATACGCGTACAAAAAAAATTTTTTCTCAAGTTTTAGAATCTTCAAGACAAACACATTATCTTGACAAACACATTATCTTGATATATTACTCTACTTGATATTTTTATAAAAATGGTTATTAAAGGAGGTTGATACATATAGAAAAAAAACTGTATTTTATTACATTCATTTTATAATTTAAATTACAATTAATTTAGTAACTTCATCTGGTAACGGTTTTCCTTGATAGCTCTTATGTTTTCTAAAAGATATGCTTGATACTTTTGGATCTGATCTTACTAGAAAGTAGTGCATCTGATTCATCATTGTGTTTAACCTTGATATTTTTGCCGTGTGCTTAAGTCTAGAATTTCTTATCTGTTTATTTAAACTCTCCAGTGCATCTTCCGAATATACCCCGATTGGAAAAGGTAATTTATATCATATGGAAGAACTATGAAGCAGCAGTTTATGTACAGTGGGAGGCATAACATACCAGTCGTACAAACTCACTTTAAGTCTTGCTGTTTCAGTGCAGTATAAATCTAATTCATTGATATTAATAGGATATCCACAAGATATGGTTATGAGAATATTATGCAATCTTTAAATTATATCACAATCAACTTTAGTAATTTCAGAAAAAACTTTACTATTTTCAAATGCTCATCTGGCAGTATTGCCGACATTGGTATTTCTAGACCCAGTTTTAGGCCTGTCAACATATAAGCTTAACCGTTCTCTGAAGAGTACCTGAATCTCTTTTTTTTTCAAGTCTACAGATAATTTTTCCTTTATTGTTTTTGGCTTATACTTTTTAATTTCAATTTTATAACTCAAATGAAGAACAAATTCCAAGCATTTTATCCAGTAATGCAAAGCTGAAATTCCAAGCCCCAAGGCTGACTCATTCTCAGTTTTTGCGTTTAATAAATCAATATTGTTCATTTTGTTGGGTTTAGCATTGCAAACATTGCAGGATTGAGTGGATTTTGTCTCTGTAAGTGCGTTAACTACTTTATTATCAAATATTGTTAGATCAACTCTATAGCTGATATTAAAGGTCACCTTTCTTCCTGCAATATCAAAAACTTTGCAAAACATCTTCAAGGTATTTATTTGATTTTTTAGATCTGATTCTTCTTCTCTGGATAAAATTGGACTCTCTTTTTTATATTGTAGATGAAGAGGTCTACAAAAGTGACAACTTAAAGGACTTCTTAAAGGACAACTTAAAGGACAACTTAAAGGATTTTTCCAAATTTTGCCATCTTCTACTTTGAGCAATAAAGGCACAAAAACTGTACTAAAAAGATTTTCTTCACTCTTAAGTTCTATACTTGTGATGCTTGTCTCAAAGTATTTCTGTTTATAAATACTTTGGCTTGATGCTCCATCAAAACCAATCTTTCCATATAAAACTCCAAATATTTCGTTACCTTAACCACAATTAGGCATATCAATCATTTCAGTTATTCTACTCACAGTGTGATCTAACATGCTTTGAAGAGTACACTTTGCAGAAATTTCAGAAAAATGTATATTCTCAGGATAGCATTTCAATTTTTCCTCGAAAATACTGTGCAAGGTAGGATAAATGTAATGATCATAAACTGGCTTTAACAGTTGTCACATTTTTACATCCTGTAATAACACTATATTACTAAGTAACTTTATATTACAGGAAATACTAAAGTTGTTCAGTTATGCTTTCTCAAACATGTTGCACTTATCAAATAATAAATACTTTCAAAAATGGCGGAAAACAAGGTTTTTAAGTGTTTATCAGCATTTATATTTCTTTAATAACTTCCAATACCGCAGGAGACCGCAGTAATCCCTTTATAATTTAAAAGTAGAAATGTTAATTAACTAGAAAAAATGTATATATTTTTGGAACTCGGTGGAACATTTTTTTAGTTGATATATAAACCAAAAAAATACAATTACTTGCTACCTTTTTTTTAGAAAAGTCTTTAAATTTAAACAAAAAAATCAGACTTATTTTTCTTTTGAGTAAATTTGAAATATATAGAGCCAAAATATTATCTTCAAAATAAATATACACTTTTATTTAAATTAAAAATACTCATTTTTAGTTAAATAAAAATCTCACTTTTTTCAGATTTCTTTGAAAATAATATCAAATTTTTTTACTTCTTTTAACTATAAAATACAAAATAAAAGTTTTATGAAACAATTATTTATACTTTTGAAATAAAAAATTATTGCAATTTAATGTTTTTTAAAAAAGGGCACTTAATTTATAGAAAAGTTGTGAGGGGTTTATTACCATTTTTTTGCTGTTTTGAGTCACTGTGCAACGCTTCAGTATCATTTGAACAGTAAAAACGTGTTCTTCGCAACTACTAGTAAAAATCAAAACAAGATCGTGAGTTCCTCAAAACAACTTACAATTGAGGACAGTATTAAATCACAAAATGGCGTAAATAAACAAATTTCTGCAGATAAATCAAAGGAAATTACGGAAGCCATTGTTTGCTGGGTTGCCAGTAGCTGTCGACCACTCAACATTGTTACAGATCCAGGTTTGACGAATGTCATTCGAACAGCAACGTCCGACTACAGTTACAATCTTCCCTGTCAAAACACAATTAAAATTAAAATGCAAACACTCTATGAAGACGAGAAGAAAAAAAAAATAGACCTCGTAAACATGGCTACTAGTATAGCAATTACCTGTGATCATTGGTCTTCAATGGGTAATGTCAGTTACCTTGGTTTAACATGTCATTTGATAGATAACAACTGGATGTTGAACTCATTTGCCTTAGGTGTTCATCAAACATTGGACCGACACACCAGTGACAATGTTTCAACCCACATCAGAAATATTGCAGATGAATGGGGATTATTTGAAAAAATATTTTCTATTGGTACTGATAACGGTATAAACATTGTAAAGGCTGTATCAAGTTTTCCCTTCAAACATCTTCCATGTTTCGCACATACCGTTCAGCTAATTATAAAATCTGCCATTGAAGAGACTGCATTTGACATAACACTAGCTAAATGTCACAGAATTGTTGGACATTTTAAACATAGTCCAGCAAATAATATGGAATTACATGAAAATCAGATTGACCTCGACCTGCCACAAGAAAATCTAATTCAGCATGTTGTTACAAGGTGGAATAGCATGTATGATATGCTGAGACGTATGTTGAAACATAAAAAAGCCATCACAGTAACACTTGATTAGCAAAACCATTACTTACAGACTTTGACAGAAAGAGAGTGGGAAAAAATAGAGAAAATTGCTGATGTTTTGCAACCATGCAAAGTGGCTTCAGAATTGTTAGGTGGTAATAAATACGTATCTAGTTCGGTGGTTTTACCAATTATATGCCACTTATCATGTGAAATGGTTATTCAAGATGATGATCCTCGTTACATCGCGCTATTTAAAGAAAAATTTGTAAATGAAATGGAGCGCAGATTTAATGATTTTTCGAATGATAGTTGGTTGCAAATTTCGTCAGCATTGGATTCAAGATTTAAAAATTTATCGTTTATAGCTTCAAATGAAAGATCAAATGTCTGGCAGAGATTATCGAAGCTTCTTGAATCTGTTCCAGACCTCAGACCAGTATCAATAGAACAAGAACCAAAAGAGGTGAGCATTTTGTAGTAATAAATTTGATATTGTTTTTTTATTGAATTATTCTAATGACATAATAATAGATTCAAAATTGCATTTATTAAAATAATCGTTTTAATGATAGATAAAACTCTATGAGTACTATAATATTAATTGAAATAGTTAGATAATATCTATATGCTTTATTTATGGTAATATTTGAATAATTATTTTGCAACAGCCATCAGCAAAAAATTTTAAAATGGCATTCAATCTACCAGATCTGGATGAAGTTGATTCCCCAAGTGAAGATGAAGTGAGTCGATATCGAAAAGAACCCTGCGCCAAAATGGATTCAGATCCTCTTCAGTGGTGGAAGCTACATCAAGGTTCATATCCTCGATTAGCAACAATCGCAAAGAAATATTTGTCAGTTCCAGCGACTACAGTTCCATGCGAAAGACTGTTTTCAACCGCTGGATTCATTGCAGACAAGCACAGATCATCTCTGCTGCCAGATTCATTGAACATGTTATTATGTTTAAAAGACTGGCTTTAAGAAATTTTTTGTTTCAAGTTTTTAAAATAATTTATTTTTATTGGTTGTATTAGAAACAATATAAACTATAATTAGAACTTTTTTATGATGTTTTATCATTTGCATGCAAATAGATCAAATGATTTAAAAAACTTTTCCTGTTTGTTTCCTTTATTTATTTAAATTATAATGTTCGATTAATCGCGCGATTAATTATGATCAAAAAATTTAATCGTGCGATTAATCGCATGCAAGCCCTAGTAAAAGCCCATTAATCTAAATCATCAGATGAAAAAGAGCATCATCTGGCGTGGATAAAAAATATCTTCTAAAATTTAGAATTATAGATATAACCCATTTAGAAGATGCAGAATGGTTGATATAACTTGGCCATTATATCATCAATTGTTATGTATGAAACGATCGAATAAGAAATGATCGAACAAGAAACAATCGAATAAGAAACGATCGAATAAAGAAGCTTCGTCATGTCACAAGATGGAGAGAGGAGAAAAAATGATCCACAGTTTACTAATGTAATGATAAATAAGGCACTGACAAGCAAGTTTGGGGCTTCAAATGTATAAATTCTGCACAAACCATTCAGGAAAGGAAGAAAGAAATAGCTTAATAAAACAAATTCACGTAACCACCCACCAAGCAACGAAAAGAATCTTAATCAAAAAGAGTTGCTGAAACGACATTAGGATGTTTTCAAGAAATGTTCAATGAGATGACAGTTAACGACCTACCAGCGACCAAAGTATCTTTTGCATCTACGGAGAGTGCGCTACATCATATACGCTGACCATTTTAGCCTCCTATGACAACAAATGCTGTTGATAACAATTTGTATTTCAACAACCTGAGCAATTTTATTTTTAATACTGATTTCTAAATAGTTTCTATTCTTATCAATAGCAAGTTCACATATTTGTTTGGAAGATGCTTAATTCACAGATGTGAATGTAGACTGTACCTTTAGGATAATGTTCAAACTGGTCTACCAAATGGTAACATTTGAATACAGTATTTAAGGTATGTATAATAAAAATTAGAATATGTTATTTGTTAACCTAACTTCAACTTAACACATTAGGTGTAAGCTGAAGTTAAAAATTTCCATATATCCAGTAGGGGAACATGGGGTATGATGACGAATGGGGCAAGATGAAAACATATTGTTATCTTCAAAACTCAACTTAATATGACATCTAACTGTAGTTGAGAGGGAAGTAGATTACATCTACTAGATTTATTTATGCTTTTTTTATAAATATTATTTTCGGAATCAAAGATAATTAATAAAAAGGTTTTTCCTATATTAAGGGAAAAAAAATTTATCCTTTTGTATCTGATTTATTTCATCATTACATCACCAACCAAAAGTAAGCAAGAATTTCTCATTCAGTTTGTTTAATTTGGAAGCCATACAAGTAGTATTAAGCTATGATAACTTATTTATGTAGAGTTCTGAGTCATTTTGAAGATTAAGTAGTCTAGGGGCAAGATGAACGGGGCATGATGACTCGTTTTTCGTTTCACCAAAGTACATGTTTTACCGCAAACCAGCACTGTAATAACTTTTGTGTAGCTTAGTAATTATTACATTGCTTTATTATGCATTAAAATATTTTGTTTGACATTTGCTTTATTTTGTTGTGTTGGAATTTGCTATGAACTGATTAGTTGGTTTTTTTTGCATAGCCCTATATAAATATATAGTTGAATTGTTTAAAAAGTTACATAACCATTTGTATTACATCTTATTAACTAGAATTTATGATATCGTGTTATTTGAGAAGGTAATGGTATAATGGAATTTACTTTATTTAAAGTCGCCATCTTTACCCGCATACGGGGCAAGATGATAATTTGAGGTAACTGGTTAATGAGTTTTTTCCAGGCTATTTTTAATTTTTATATGTGTTTTTTTTATACATATGTGACGCATAACAATTTTTTTCCCACTTTTTGATAAAGTCTTACTTATTGAAACAGTTATTGAATAAGATATTATTGCTTTTCAAAACGTTTGTCATCTTGCCCCATGTTCCCCTAATATGATACGAAAGTTATTTACCGTTGAGCTAAATAGCTGTCAAATTTTGAAATATGACAGTTATTTATCTCAACGAATATTTCTTGAAATTTTTCAACCACAATCTTTCAGCCGACAACAATAACTCGAGATTTTTTACTTATTAAGTTGCTTCGTACAAATCTATGCCTTCTGTTGACTCTTTGAGAAAGATTGTAATGAAATGTGCACGTTCGTCGTTTTACACAACCTTTAGAGTTTTAAGTAAGTACAAATACTCTTAGTTATCTGGCTGAGCTAACTTCTCCATTAAAGTTTTGACTTGACGTCCCAGCTTGTACCGATATCTTGTTGATAACAAAAAACTGTTTCGTTTTGGATGAAAAAAGCTACATGTACACAAAGGATTGTCTACAGAAATGTCTGCTACTCTTCATCACAGCTTACAACAAACCTGCATTGTTTACCATTACTCTGACTAGAGGCTTCAATAAATTAAAGATTACAAAATCAACTTGGGCTTAAATCTTTGAAAGTCGAAAACGATGAATGTTATATTATCTTGCCTGAAAATGATGAGCTCAACATTTTACGGTTAGATCATGTCACTTTTGAATCTTAAAATTTTACAAATTTTTACAAATCTTACTGCGTTTGATTTATCAAGCTATCACAAAACACAAAATAATAATAGGTTTTATTACATCACTGTTCTGTGGTGAATACTTTAACATATCAGCAAATGTAATTCCTTAACTTCTACGAAGCGCTAAACTTGTGATGCGAATTAACCAAGTTTTTGCATAATACCATTAAAATAACAATAAATCTGTGCTTAATTCCATTTTGCGTTTTATTCTGTATCCGTAATACGTTTACACACGCCAATTCGCGTTCACGCCAGTTCGAGCTTAATTCTATCAGACATTAACCCAGTCTCAATCACGTGTGTAATTACGCTAGTTCAATGTTTAGAAATTCACACTAATTCATATTTATATTATTATTATTTTTTATCTTTAATTGATTAATTTATTTTATTATTTTAATAAAAAAAAGTAATAATAACTAAAGCCGGAGATTTTATTCCGAACCTATTGTACCATTAAATCTAATATGAACTCGCAACTCGAACCGTCGGAAATTCCGTCTCTGATTAAAATGGAATAAAACTAAAAGTTTAAAGTAAGATACCAATATCCCGTTGGTAAAATGGCAACAAGAATAAGTAAGTATAAAAATCAGTCTCTAGATTCTCAAGAACTAAGAAGACGACGAGAAGAAGTAGGAGTACAAATAAGAAAAACAAAACGCGAAGAGCAGGTTAGTGATTCATGTTTCATTGGAAATCGTATCACTTGTTACCTTTGCACTCTATATAAAATTTGAGAATACCCTAAATCCAAAACTCTAAAATGCAGTAAGCACAGACTGTTTTGTACTGATATCAAACTACCGGTATTACAACTAAGTCTTTTAGTTTTGACTTTTTTAGTGATGCTTCAACAATTGCTATGTCCACAACAAAGCATCATAAAAAATAGATTTAAAAACATCATAAACACTGACTGATGCTTAAAAAGTTTAGGTAAAAAGGTTCAAGAACCTTTTCAGCTAATTACAATTCAAGAAGACTGAGACTTCTTGATTGCCCAATTTGAACCAGGTTGGCATAGTTGGATGACTGGGGTTGATAATGCCCTAATTCATAAAGAAAGAAAAAGTGCTAAAAGACATAAAACGTCTTTTGATGACCTGGAATGCTCTTGATCAGAAAAACAGATTCCTGAAACTTTGATTATCTTGATGGAACCTTCAGGCATCAACAGCAATACCATTTGAACTAGGTAAAGACTATTCACAACCTTTGATACTTGCAAGCACAGGAAAGGCTCAGGTTATGGCTGTTGTAAAAGCAATACACATGTGGCTAAGCATAATACTGGTATGTAACATGAAGCAGTTGTTAATGCACTGAAGCATGCATGAGATAATATTATCAATTTTGCTAATGACAAACTTCAAGATACACAACTAAGGGCAGATTATATGGAGTTTCTTGAATTAGTAATTTTCTTTCATAAGGAGTTTCTATTGAGAGGATTGAATTTTAAAAAACCAGGAGAGTTACATTACATGAGATTGATGACTAAAGCTATTTACAGCTTCAAAATATGGATGTTATATGAACAGTTTAGGCTTGCAAACTGAGAGGAAAAAGGAATCCATGACATTTTGATTGTTCAAGTATATGTTAAAGCATGTTTCACAACACCACTTCCTGTAATCTGACCAAACTATTTGTAAGCTTTCTTCTATGGTTTTAAATCCAAATGCTTTGTCAACTGTTAGTAATAAAATAGTTAGTGGCAAGTCATCTTTAAAAAACCTCAAACTCTCTTGGTGTCACAAGTGAACATTTGCAGCGACTTGCCCATTGCCAAACTGAAGACTGATTTGATGTGTAAAGTGCTCTTGGTTGAAAGGTTTTAGTTGGAACTTCTGTTTACATACTAAAAGTGGTTGAATTATACAACTTTTTAACTATTAATACTCTACTTTCCAATTCTTTTAGTGTAGATAATCATTATACTTAATGATGAGTGATAAGGCAGGTTATTTAAATAGTTACATCAACAAATAAAACTGCAAATTTTGGGGAATTAAGAATCCCTGGGAATTATGTTATCATCAATTACATCTCAGAAAATAAGTTGCTTTGTTCAACTAGGTTTTAAAAATTTATTTGAAAATGAGAATGTTAGCCAGAATGAATCAAGTTTGCATCAGAAAATGCTGATGCCTTTATATTGACCTATTTTGACAGCCTTAGACTTTTTTATGAGCTACTTAAAAAATATGTGGGTTTTTTGACAGATGTTACTTTGTACACACCATTCTGAAAAACATCCATTTATTACATTACAAAGAAAATGATAAAAAGTAAAAGAGCTTGTTTAAGTTATTTTTGTTTTATATAATTATCCGTGTTTAAGTGACCACTCTGTATCAAAGCAATATCCACTTAGCTTGTCAGCAATACCAAATTAATTCAGAAGCAATTGACACCAATGAACTGTATTTCAATTGTACTAGAGGTAATGGGAGGAATCCCACAAAATGTCTATTTGTCTGTATATTTTAAAAGACAGCCAGTCTATTGTTCAAAGTTATTTTTCTAGAAGAATAAAACTGGTAGAACAGGTAAAACTGTTAGAGGAGGGTTGGGTAGCCAAAAGAAAAAAAATGACTTCCAACTTCTAAGTCTGTTTTGGAAAACCAGCTCCTGAATCAACTACTGAATCAATTTTTAACTCTTTCTGGTTATGTACCAGTTGATGTATCAGTAGGAAAAAAAAGAAACTAGAAATAAAAGAAGCAGTAGTAGTTAGCTTTTGATATTACATTTAACATAGAATTAATGAAATGTAAAAACTAAAGATTTACAAGAAGGTTATAATTACATCTGTATTAACCAAACGTGCATACAGTTCTGATATATATATTTTTTACAGATTGTTGATCTACATTCAAAATTAAATTTATTGAATTAAATTGGGATGATAAAGAGAAAGGATTTACAATTTACCATGATTATCCTATTTTTATTCACCAAAAGCCACCATCCAACAGTTAACAACCAACTGATTACCCAATAATTGGGTAACTACTTGTATTTCATAGTTGATACCTCACTGGACATTGCTAATCAAGAAATTATGACCAGAAATTAGTGATGTTAAGTTAATGTACATTTAAATTTATGCAGTATGTGAATATGTGATTAGCTCATACTTGATCTTTTGATGCACTTTGATAACCTTTGATCTTATGTTATCATTTTCTATCTTCTCAACAAAATCATCTAATTTTTAATTAAATATTCCGACTAAAAGAAGTGAAATTCTTTTCAAGCTTTAGGTCATAAAGAATTCCCTCAAGCCCCTCTGAAAAAGGCTAAAAAACTAGGTTTTATGCTTTTGTGAAAGTTAAAATGGTTTGCCAATTACCAAAAAAGCTGTCTAGTATTATGTAGGGTAGAGTTAATGACTTTTTTTTTGACATTCTTTTTCTAAATTCAGTGTCACTGTTACAAATTTTCAAGACACTCAACATTTATGTCCTGAGTTTTTAGAAAACTGAATTTTTCTGATGTTGTTAGAAAAGAAAACACTATAGTGCATTTGTAGTTCTATCACAGCAGAAGCTGAATGGAATGTAATTTCTATGTAAATTTAAAATGTCACGTCATATAATCATAAGGTAAGTCACATAACATAGATAATTGTCATGTAAATTTAAATTCACTAAAAGTCATGTAAAAGTTTTTTTTCTTTGTAAAATTTATTAGAAAGTATGTTGTAGCACTTTTTTTTAGAATTAAGTTTTTTTGAGAGAAAAAAAAAATGCTTATCTGAAAGATGAACTTAAAATTGAGTGCTTTTTTTTTTATTGATTTTTGGCTGCAAGGAAGTTTTTAAGATAATAGATACCAAAACAAGATAGCTGTTATGTTTTTATGAATTCATGTTTAGATGCCTGAAAAATCAAGTATAAATCTTTTAATGATTCTATACAAATATATTATTTAAAACTTTTTTCACTAGATATCAAAAAGACGAAATGTTGAAGATCAAGGAGTAGAAAACAATTTTCTCAGCATCAATGATGGCTCTGTGAGTACTATAAATAATATTTATACATTACAGTAATTCAAGTGTCATATATCAAAGTCATATGTTAAGTGTCATAAATAGGTTTTAATTCTGTATCTATTATAAGGTCATAAGTATATTTTATCAGATCTTTTTAATAACATTCTTACATCTATTTACTTGTCAATAAATTAAAGTAAGAATGTGTGTATGTAAATACCGAATTTGATTGCTTTAAAAGTAAATGTTCAGTTAAGCATATTTTATTTGCATAAACTTTGAAATAATGGAGGTTAAGTTACTTTGAATTTCTTTGATATTGAAATGTCACAACTTAGGGTTAGGACTATCATTTAAGATTTAGGGCTAGAGTTAGGGTTAGTAAATTTGTTTACCATTAGTCATAAACCAAACTTTAATGCTGACCAATTCAAATTGAAATCATTTAAGGTTGCTCACTACTGAGAGCCCCTCATGCTTAGGCAACTTTAAATAATTTATGGCGTTGAAGTTGTATTTACCTAATTTTAATAGTTTTCACCAATGTATATTAAAATTTCATAAAAAAGAAATTAGCTAAAAGTTAGTAAGAATAATTGTTCTTAATTTGTTCTTGAAACTGAATTCATTTCTTCCTGAAACTAAGTTTCTTCTTGAAACTGAAGTATTTCACTTAGTTCAGGGAAGCTCTTCCAGATTTGATGTCTGAAATAATGTCTGAAAACAGAGATGCTCAGCTACATTCAACTCAGATGTTTCGAAAATTGCTGTCAAAAGGTATTTAGATTTTACATAATACTAAATGTTTAACTTATAAATAAAAGTATTTAATTATCAAACTTTTAGAAAAAAAAAATCTTTATAGACCCAAATCCACCGATTGACGAGGTGATAGAAGCAGGTGTTGTACCTCGCTTAATATATTTTCTACATCAGGCAGATCATAATCTCCTACAGGTAAGAAAATTCCTTAGAATTTCTTGAATCAGAATTCTTAATGCAACTATTTTCTATTAAATCTATTTTAAATTTTGAAATTTAAAATAACCACAATATGTTAAAAAAATACTTTTGTTGTTGAATTTTAAAATTAAATTCATTTAACAGTTTATGCTTTGTTTTAGTTTGAAGCATCCTGGGCACTAACTAACATTGCTTCAGGCACATCTGCTCAGACCTGTTGTGTTATTGAAGCAGGAGCAGTTCCTGCATTTATTCAACTCTTATCTTCACCTCATGAAGATGTTCAAGATCAAGTAAGGCACTGTACTCTTTATTAAATTTTTCTTTGAGTTTTTTGTTTCATTAAACCAATGAATAAGTAAATGTAAAATAACTATATATTAAAGCAAGATCAAAAAAAATAATAATAATAATAATAATTTTAAAATGGCATTCTTCATGATGCATAAATTTTTCTTTTGTTGCAACTTTTTGGGAAACTCTTAAAAATATGATTTTGAAATGTATAAGTTTTGTATGCTAATCTATCTTTGTCTAAAATGTACTTAAGAATGTCTTTTTCTATGAAATTTCTGTAATTGTATGAAAGAAATCTTATTTTGTTATATTTGTTGCTATTTTGCCATTTTGAAATAAAAGACTTAAAAAATGTGTTTTCTCTCTCTTTTTTTTTTGGTTGATCGTATTCTCAAAGAATGCATTGATAAGTTTCTTTTGAAATGTAAATTAAAAACTGAAATAAAGGTTGTTTAAAATTGTTTTAGAATTTTTTTAGGCTGTATGGGCTCTTGGAAATATTGCTGGTGATAGTGCTGAATTTAGAAACTATGTTACTGAATGTGGAATACTTGAGCCATTACTTCAGTAAGTCATTTTAGTGATATATTTACTAGTTATTTTATAAAGCCATTACTTAAGTTAGTCATTTTAGTGATAAATAAATAGTTAACTTTATGCTAGTTAAAGTTAAACTGAAATTAAAGAGAAAAAAGGTAAGTTTGGAATAATCTTTCATAAACTAGATATGTAAGGTCAAAATAATGCGCCATTTTCAGCCAATATCTAAAGAGCGCCCAATCTAAAAATGTAATAACATTTCATATATAGTTATGTTACATTGAATTTTATTTGACCAAGAAGTGTTTGTATTATTTTCTTACACATCAAGCTTAGCCAGGAAGAAAATATCACAGTAGTGATAAAGATTTTTGGAATCAGAAGTCACTGTTTTTTAAATAAAACCACACAAATTAATTTTTTTTTGTTTATTATGTTCTGAACATTTTTCAATATTTAATTTTATTTAAAATTTACCCAAAGATTGAATCCAAATTTGTTTTCCAGTATGACAGTGACCCTAATCACATTTTCCAAAGTTTTAAGTAATGGTCATCAAAAAACATCAAAGAAGTTCTTGAATGCCTGGCTTCATCTCCAAATTATATGGGTCAAAAGACTCAAGATAAAAAAACTAGCAACTTAAGTGACCTCAAGTCCAGCATCAAAAGAGCATAGAATAATATCCAGCTGAAGGTACCCAAAAATTGGTCAGTTATTTACCACAGCAACTTTAGACTGTTTGAAAAATGAAAAGAAATCCAATAAAATTTAAATATTTATTTTACCATGAACATTCTTAATTTTGTAATGTTAAATTGAGTACAAATTGTCCATAAATTGCCCAAGTTTGGCAAAATACATTTTTGCATCAAATTGAGATATCGCAATCTTATAGTGATTAAAACAGTAATTATATAACACATTGGCCAACTGTTAGATGTATTTTAAAGGTAATATTTATAACTTTTTTTATAGCTATATATATATTGTGTTAAAATAATGTAAGTAAATTTTCAAATTTAAAAAAAAAACTTTAATCTTTACTATAAATTTTCAGTCTTCTAAATACATCTTCAAAACTTACAACAATAAGAAATGCTGTTTGGTGCTTATCAAACTTATGTCGTGGGAAAAACCCTCCTCCTGATTTCAGCAAAGTTTCTGTTGCCCTTCCCACCCTTGCTAAACTAATATTTCACCAAGATGCAGATGTTATTGCAGATACATGTTGGGCATTGGCCTATTTATCAGATGGTCCTAATCAAAAGATACAAGCTGTCATTAATGCAGGAGTTTGCAGAAGATTGGTTGAGCTGTTGCAGTAAGTCAAGTTTTTACGTTATTATTTTTTCATTTGTTTTTTTTATTTGAGTTTGCATGGCTAATTTAGATACATTAGGTATTCAATCTGTAAACTTCAATCTGATAACTGTAAACTAGCTTAAAGGATACAATCAATATTTTTTACTGTAAAATAACATGACTTTTTTTTTAAACTAAGCAAATAAAGTTGACATGAAACAAAAAAAGGTATTTCTTCAAATGTAATCTTTTATACTAAGCTTTGGCAACTGCCCAAGCTCACAGAATAATATGGGTGTATTTATTTTCTTCAGGCACTCATATCATAATGTTGTTTCTGCTGCTTTAAGAGGAGTTGGAAATATTGTTACTGGAGATGATACTCA
Organism: Hydra viridissima; assembly: GCF_058129835.1. Lineage (NCBI taxonomy): Eukaryota > Metazoa > Cnidaria > Hydrozoa > Anthoathecata > Hydridae > Hydra > Hydra viridissima. Next base: position 16,136,299 of record NW_028324302.1, read on the forward strand.
AACTCAGGTAAATTTTTAATAAAAAAAATGAAAACCTTATTTCTTATTACCATCTATGATATGATATCTTATTACCATCTATGATAAAATAATATCCTTAGGATTTTTTTATGCTTTTTTAAAAAAATGTGCTCAGAATTTTGTAACCACATCAGTTAATTAAGAAAATTGTTATTTTCTTGTATTTTTACAGAAAAACAGTTTTATTGCACTTAATCTTACCTCTAATGAATAAAAAAAAAGATGCAACTGGTATTTATGTCTGATGTTTTACTTGATGACCCTTATTCATCTGCAGAATTTTTATAAAAAATGTCTGATGTTTTGCTTGATGACCCTTATTCATAGTCAGAATTTTTGTATAAAAAAAAAAAAAAGAAGCAATTTTCTTGGTTTTTTATTGCAAATAAAATCAAAAGGCATGCTTGCAAAGTTTTGTACTTTTATAATTATACTTTTTGTTCTTTATTTCAAAAAAAATTAAAAGACATGCTTTTATAATTATACTTTTATATAAAAACATTTACAAGTTTTAACTTGTTCATCCTCATGCAGGTTATTTTGAATTGCAATGTTCTGCCCAGCTTTCTGTCATTACTTAGCAACAATCGTGAAGCAATTCGTAAAGAAGCATGCTGGGCGATTTCCAACATTACAGCTGGGAATAAACACCAAATCCAAGTTAGTTACCACTTTTTTCATTAGGAAAATAAAGACTTTAGGTAGGATTGCATAAAAATATATAAACCCAATGAGCCTATCACTATTTTCCGGTGTTTTTTTTACAAAGCTGCTAAATTACTCAAATTTATCTCTAGGCGATAATAGATGCAAATATTTTCCCTTCCTTAATAAACGTCCTCAGTCATTCAGAATTTAAAACTAGAAAAGAAGCGGCATGGGCTGTAACGAACGCCACTTCTGGTGGATCAACGCAACAAATCGAGTATGTTGATTTTTTGCTTTCTGTTTTGTTGTTTTACAAGGAAAAACTAAACTTTAAATTTTCAAATCAATAGGTATATTGGTAATCAAGAAGCGATTCGACCTCTTTGCGACCTACTTTCAGTAATGGATACAAAAGTGGTTATGGTTGCGTTGACTGGAATCGAAAACATTTTGCGCGCGGGTGCCGAGTTAGCTGGTCCAGGTCGACCCAACAAGTTTGCTTTGCAAGTTGAAGAATGTTTTGGTAAAAAAAAAATTATGAATTATTTATTAAAAGATAAAATATTTATGTTTAAATATATATTTTAGGTTTTACATATATTATATTTTTTATATTTTTTATATATTAGGCTTAGACAAGATCGAAGTTCTGCAGCAGCACGAAAACGAGGACATATATCACAAATCTTACGAGATAGTAGAAACATTTTTTCGAGATGAAGAAGATGCAGCAGATTTAAACGTCATTCCCGAATCCACTAGCAATCAGTTTTCCTTTGGGGGTTTAGTACCTCCTGCCACCAACGGATTCACTTTGTGATTTCATCTGTGAAAACGACGATTGCTATATAAAAAAAGTAGCAAATGTTTAACACCGAGTAACTTATTCTAAGTTTTAAAGAGAAGGTTTTTAATGAAATTGGAGAGAAAGCAGCAGATGATCAAAGGAATATTTTTCCAAACGTTGTTAGAGGGTTACGAACAAATATCATATAAAGGAGCAATACAAATAAGAAATTTGAAACTATTTTAGTTTTTTGAACGTCAGTTGAGATTTATTTTATCTTCATCTTATTTATTCATTTTTTACTTTCTGTTTTTTGTTTTTCTTTTGATTTCACTTGAAAAATTAGTTGTGTTTCCTAAAATGTACGACGAAGAACTTTTAATGGTGTTTATAAGTTCTATTGTGGTATTTATCCAATTATTAAAAAGAATTTTATTTGTTTTCCTAGTTGGTGTTCATAAATTTTATATTTTAAATTTCCAGTTTGTTAAAATCTTTCAACTTAGTTGAGAGTTTATTTCTAAAAATGCTTAGAACGTTGTAAACAACTCGATTGAGCTCACGTCTCGCTCGTAGCTGAATAGCAAAATATTTGAGCATTCAACTGTTTGGTTTTGATTTTTTTTGGTTGAGATTTCGAAGATTTGACAAAAAAGGTAAACTTAAAGTTTTATGTTAGAATTTTGAAATCAAACTAAATATGTAAACGATTTGAATGTGTATAATAGATATGATATAAATGTGAACATAAATATATACAATTTCTTTAATTAAAAATCCAAGCTCGTTAAAAAATTTGGGTAAAGTTGACTTCTTTATACTTTAGATGTACAAACTTTCGTGAAAAAAAAAAAAAAAAAAATCTAAGCGAATCAACGATTTTATCGTTTCTCTCAAAGATAAACTTTCGCGAATGAGGTCACAGTTTGTTCACCTAAAGTAAGACAGCTTTCTTATGAACTTATAAGCGTTCTGTAATTAGTTATTGTATTTTTTACTTGATTTTTTCGAATATTGTTTTTGAATAATTCTACGTATGAATTTTATATTAATGGCCATCTATAACGAAAAAAATTCTTTGATTGAGATTCCTCTCGCCCAAAAAAAAAGGGTCGCCCAAATTAAAATATCTTTCTTCTTTTTTTTTTTAAGCAACTTGAGATAAATTGTACACTTGAGTAATTTTTGATAAATGTTTAAACCAGTCAAGAACCTAAGCAAGTGAAAAACTAGATAGCCAAGAAAAAGAGTTTGGAAATGCTGAAGAGCTCTTGAACATCTTTATTACCTAATATTAAGTAATAAAGATGTTCAAATTGCGGAATAAGTAGTCGTCATTAGTAGCTAGGTTCAACTCAAATTCCTGTTGTTTTGCCACTGTAATATGAGTACTGCGATTTAGCTTTGTCGTGCAACAAGATAGGGATTTATCTGTTGACCAATCTAGGTTGTTTTTCTTAATGTTTTTGCATCATTTCATTCAGTTAGTTGCAGTACATTTCCGCTGTGATCGATGAGCCAGGTTTCATCAAATCATAATGGATTACACCTGTGCAAGACCACCTAACACTCACCATCAGGTTCTTTTGATGAATATTGCGTTTTAAAGTGTGTTTTTTCTGAAATTTTCTAAAAAATATGTTTTTGATTTATTTTTGCACATGACTACACTAAACATGATTTATATGGCTTATCAAGCTAGTCCCTTTCACAGTTGGATAAACTAGCATTAAAGGAGAAAAGTTCGTTTTGATTTATTGTAATAAAACTCAATCTTTTTATTTTTGTTATACTTTTATTGACATCATTAACGATTTATGTGAATTCATGTACAATTTTGTAAAAAAAAAAGTTTGTTTTCAGACCTTAGCAAAAAGTTTAATCCAGACAGCAGGACGATGGCCATGGAAGATAAAAATCGCTAAGGAGTGGTATAGCAATTCATCTGCCGAATCAACTAGCCCTTAAAATGCATGGCATTGAAACATCGTGTCTACACGAAGGTTCGTCGATATGAGGGTGTGGGTGTTGTGACGCAGTCTTTGGTATGAGTCTGGGGAAACGGCCTCTTGTACAGATCTTAGTGGTAATAGCAAATATTCAAATGAGAACTTTAAAGACCGAAGTGGAAAAAGGTTCCATGTGAACAGCAGTTGGGAATGGCTTAGTTGATCCTAAGAGGTAGGGAAACTCCATTTCAAAGCGTCCGATTTCAGATCCACTATTAAAAGGGAACAGGTTAGTATTCCGATCTAAAATGCGATAAATCTAGCGCTTTGGCGTTAGACGTGCGGCAACCCAACTGAACTTGGGGAAATCAGCAGGAGCCCAGGTAAGAGCTCTCTTTTCTTTTAACACCTTGAATCTGAATCCCAGGAGATACGATTTGAAAGCCGATAAAGCACTACACTTTTTTTTAGTGTAAATTGCACTCCTGAAGAATTTTGATCATAATCGCAGCAGGTCTCCTAGGTGAGCAGTTTCTAGTCCATTGAACAATATAGGTAAGGGAAGTCTGTAACTTCGAAAAAAGGACTGGCACTAAGTATTAAATCTGTCGAACTGAGACTTGAAGTGATTGTCACCAACCTGGGTTGTTTTTTGGCTCTTCTCTCGGGGTGGGGGCTAAGGGTTGGAATGGTTAAGAAACGCTCCTAGATTGTGCCAGCTTGGCAAACAAATAACAATCGACTTAGAGCTGGTACAGACAATGGGAATCCGACTGTTTAATTTAAAAAAGGGTTGGATCTGCAGATTCAGACAATTGACATTTGCACTTGCTTGAAAAGGCAATCGTGCGAAGCTACGATCTATTGAATTATGATTAAACGCCTCAAAGTTTGAATCCGTGCCAGAAAACAATGATAATTACTCCAGAGGAATCCAAACAAGAATGTGGAGTTTTCTCGTCAGAATTCCAAGGACTAATTCTTTAAAGTTTTTTGTCTAGTTTCTTACAATCTAAAGTCCTGTGGGGGTTTTTTCATCGGAGTTTTTTGGAGTAAATTCTAAAAAGTTAAATATTTGTAAAGAACGCATAATCAACCAAAGTCTTCTAAGAAAAAAGCTCGAAAAAAAAGTTTTTTCCGTCACTAAAATGGTCCATCACTCAGCGTGACACCGATCGCAATGATACTTATAAATATCAAGTCTTTCTAGAGAAGCTAATTAAATCTTTACGTACTATCCACAGATTGAAGGTTAATGAAAAAAGTTAGTGGTTAAAAAGAACTTAAATGAAAAGCTAATTATTTTTTATTTATGCAGGTTTTTTTTTTTTAAACCTTAAGATAACATTATGACAGTTACTCTTAAGGAGGACATCGAATAAAAGTATGTGTAAAATTGAATTCGTTCCGTTTTAATCTTAGTCAGAAAAACACTTTTATTTTCCGAATAGTGATAAGCTTAAAATTTCCGCTCTACCACAACCTCACAATCGTTCTTGTTGAATTTCCGCTCCACCGCAACCTCACAATCTTTCTCATTAGTTTACTCAAAGTTTAGTGGTTTTTTTTTTTAAAAAGGTAAACAAGCAAACAAGCCTCAGTAAAAAATCAAAACAAACAAAAGTATTTGAATTTCTATATTTTGACAAATTGAAACTCCATTTGACAACTTTAATAGAAGATAAATAACAAAACGCGTTTATAGCGTGTAACATAAGAAACGCAGCCAAGATAGAAAAAGAAAATGACATAAATGTTAAACAGAAATTGATTCATCATTCTAACATTAACAAGGAAAATTTTAAACATGTTGTAACTAGAAAGTATCGCCAATAGCCTCAATATCAACATCTATACATATAATAACGATTTAAAAAATTACTGAAACATTGCTCAAATATATACAGAACGATGGTCAAAATATTCGATATTTAAAAGAGAAAAATAATACTCTACGATCATGATCATTATTTGATCATGCTTTATCAAATTAACTTGATAAAAAAAACGTGGAACAAAATTTTTTAAAATACTTATGAAAATAATCAACGCAAAATCTTTGAAGTTATTGAACTCTATCTCGGCTTATTTTTAAAATTTCAAGTGAGAAGGAAATAAATTACTTCTTATGTTTGAAGAGCAGAAGGACCAGCCTCCTTGCTAAATTTTAAAGTTCTTTTTCAAAAAACAAGAAATTTTCCGCTCACGTATTTTGAGATGCAGATCAACAACACAAAGATTCACGATAGAAAGGTCCGCGAAATTCCCTTGAAGCGAAAAAATAACTAATCTTTTGAGAGGTAACACAACATTATACGAGGACCAGCCCCCATAACGCTTGCACCTTTATTTTAAGCAAAGATTTTTTGCATCTAAAGCCTAAAGGGAATTAAGCGAAGAGTTCTATTTTCATAGCTCGATGGATACTGAACCTGAATATATGTATACACACAATACACATATTTCTGCATACATATCCAATGCAAAAATACATTAATATATATACGTCAATATGTAGATACATAGATTACAAATATATAAATGCATATATAATATACATGTTAAAACATCCAACAACACACATCCAATAGCAACACAAACATCCAACTGTATCACACATTTTCTTCCATATACAAAGAAACTTTAGCAAAGTAAAAAAAATAAAGAGACAAAAACGACAAAAAAAAATATTCAGAAATTCAAAACATTTCTTCTTAGCTTCGGGTTTTCCAAAAACAATCATTATTTCTATACAAATAGAAACAGAAGTCTTCATTGCCAAAACCAGCTTGGCTAACAAAAACCTCATGCTTCACAAATGTTTTATTTAGCAATAATTATTTTAAAGTATTGGAATTATAAGCTTTATTTAGTTCAAAACCAAAACAGTAAACAAAAAATTTACGCAGCGCAGAAACAAACAATTGTTTCATATTGTAATAATTAATGAAAGAGAGCAAAAAAAAAAAAAAAAAAAAACACGACAAGAAACTTGTAAATCAGGAACTTCTGTTTCGTATACCATTGCCATTTTTAAGATGGTCTAAAAAATATCAAACGTTACTACTCTGCAAAGACGTTTACTTTTTAAAAGATATCATTTTTAAGTGAAATTAATTTTCTCTCACCTTTGACACACTTCATCCCGTTATTTACAACAGTTAAGTTTTCATTTGAATCAAGGTGAGGTTTACAAACTTCGTTGTCATATTCTCTTGTGTCATCTAACTCTTTTACCTTTCCCATAGCGATCCGGTAAGCAAGTCCAATAATCATGTTAAACCACCAAAGATTTAAAGCAAATAGCATAAACAACATAGCATTAAATGGTAGGTAGAATTTGTCGTGAGGAATAGTGTTTACAGAAACATAAGCAGTGGAAAATAACACAATTTGAGGGTAGACATACAAACGGAAATAGTACCTAAAAAAAAGTAAAATCAAAGCTTTAAAAAACGATGCTGCCCCACAAAACAATTTCTGTGAACTTTTTTGGTCAATAAAGACATCAAAAATCTATAATTAAGTTGAAACACTTAAGAAAACACTGCATTTACTATATACAAGCATACAAACTAAAAGGAAAACCCTACTGTAAAAAAGAACCTGTAGACAAAATGCTTCAAACATTGATGAACTGTTATGATGTACATTCAATGTCACCTCACAAATTATTAGAAAAGAGTTGTCTTATTAGAAAATAATTAGTTACACCCTGATCATTTCTGCACTTGTTTATATTAGTAAGTGTTATACTTATTGTGAAACTCAATTTACCTCCACTTAGTCAAGCATTTATATTTTACAGAGGTAGAAAATATTATGAATTCTTTCTTAATGACAATCTCTTCAAACTGTAACTTGAAATTACAATCCAACAGCAAAAAACTCCTGTGTCATGTTAATATATGACTTATATGATTTTATGTATATGATTTACACAAAACAACTTACCACACTGCCACAAAAAAAACAAATCCAAAATTATTTAATGCTTCTAGTACAGAACTCTTTTTCTTCTTGTTAACACATACACCAAGCTTTGTTGCTTCGAGAATGATATCAGATGGATCATGTAAATACAACACAATTAAGCCAATCAAATGGTATCTAAATGTACAAAATTCCTTCAATTTAACATACTTATTGCAAACCTTTTAAAATTTTTAAAATAAACTTTAAATTAAAAAATAAAAAAAATTGGAAATACCTCACTGAGTATGAGAAAAGGATAAGAGTTAGTGCAAGTACATGATGGAAAAGCATTGCAACAGAATCTTTTTTCCACACATCCATAAACACAGTTGCAAAACTTGAATGTATATAATAACCAGCTTGGACCAAATAGAGGTATTTTATAAGATCAGGAATGTCCATCCCCACATAAAACCCTAAGAACAAACAATTTTTTTTTTAATTTTACCTTCAATTTTTAAATAAAGGTATAACTAAAAAAAAAATTACTATAATCACAAATCACATTTATATATATATTACCTTCCCAATGAGAAGCCAGCCTGTAGCGTAATTCTGGGTATTTGATGTTGACTAAGTAATACTCCCAAATAAAAAATACAGCATAATAAAAACACTTGCAGCAGCTTTCATAGAACTTTTTCTCTTCTTTTGGCAAAAGATCAAGGTATTTCCAAATTGGCTACATGCAAAGAAAAAAAAATTACAAAAAGTTTTAATAAAATGATTTTTTTCTTCTGTTTTTTTTTTTTAATTGTGCAGATATTTTAACTATAATTGTACAACTTAATTTACTTTTTTTGTATTTTAAATGAGCAAAACTTTGCATTTTTATATTTATTTTTTTATTTTTCTATTAATAATTGATTTGTGTATACCAAAAATGTATTTCTTTAATTGAATATATCTAAAATATTTCTATAAAACTTTACATAGAAGAATTTAAAAAAAGTATATATATAGTACCAAAAAAATATAATTTTTTTTTGATGCAAAAATTTTAAAAATTTTTTATTAAAAAATATTTACAATTTTTTATGTAGTCTTAATTTAGTAATAAAACTGGGGGTGAATTAATCTGCACATCAACTTGCTGCCATTGCTTGAATTTTTTGAATTTTTTTATTTAATTGTATTACCAAATGAAAAGCAATCCTTTATTATATTCAAATGACTTACCCATTTTAATGAAGCTTATAGGATGATAATAAATGTTAACTAACTGAAAAGAAATTAAAATGCTACAAATTATTTTATGGTTGTTAATATCTTCTTAATGTTTGTATTAATATTTGAATAATTAATTACAATTTTGTAATATTTTTAAAAATATTTTTGAGAAATAATTAAATCATTCAGTACACAAGTTTATTAACTCTGTAAGAAAAAAAAAAGAAAGAGAAATGTGATGGAATAATGTACATTGTTTTTAAAAATTCTCTTTACAATAAAAAAAAACTATATATTATAGAATGCATAAATACAGATATAGCTTTCATCTAATAGTATATAAAGTTAATAAGAAAGAATAAAAATAATCATCACTAATGTTACAGTTTTTTAAAACTACATAATGCTAAAATTACATTTTTGGTTGTTTAGTGTTGTTATTATACATTGTTTATTACAACTTATTTAAAAAAATACTTATATTTTATTTATAATATTTTTATATTTTTTTATTTTGAAATTTTGTTTGTCACTTGTTATCAAATCATTATTTTAAGGTAATTTATAACTCAAAAAACTAATAACTGGATAATACTTTGATCTTGTTTATTTGTTGTTGACTTTTTTTTAACTAAAGTAATTTGATTCATTCCATATATGGACTTGTAAAAAAAAAAGCCTTTTTGAGCTGAGGTTTTTTAATGTTAATGCTTTTTTATTTAAAGTTTTTTTTAAAGTTTGAAAACTATTACCACACCAAAAATAACCATAAAACTATAAAACATTTTCAGGGTTTTATAAATGCTAATAAAACAGTTAAAAAAAAAAAATCAGTTATCCTAAATAATAGGACAATGCTGCTTTGAATTTATATAGTACCTTTGAGAATATTATTGTCAAATATTTTTTTTGGACTGGATATCTATATACTTAAATTAAAAATATTCATTAAGAGTTCTAATTCTGTCAACTTTCTTTTTTTTTAAAAAAAAAAACAACAAAAAAACAAACAAACAAAAAAAAAAACAAATAACAAAAAACTATTTATTACAAATATTGGCACAAAAATTGTTTAGCATTTTATAAGAAGCAGCTTTTAAGAAATTTAATGAGAAGCAATTTCAAATGAAATGCCAGAATAAATAAACCTCAATAGCATTATCATTAAAAGATTTTTTGATTATTCAAATATTATTTTTATTTTAAAAATTTTATACTTATACTCACTAACTTTTCTATTTTAACATTAGCAGTTACACTTTTAAAAAACATTTATTATTTTTTGGTTTGCTTGACTGCATGTTTTTTAGGACTCAACTACAGAAATATTTCCAAAAAACCCTAATGATTAAAACATTTAACCCGCTATTAATATTCTGTATTCATTTACTTTTATATTCTTAGGTTTCTCTATTGCATTCTCTATCTTACAATATTCAAAAAAACTATTTACCATTGAATTTTCACTTATATCATTATCCCAAAAGTAATTTAATTATTCAAACAGTCCTATAATATTGCAAACTTTTCAGTAAATCCACCTGTTGATCAAAATGATTAGGCCCTTACTACATTTCTTGAATCTGCATTATTAAAATTCATGTCAATTAAATCAATTTATTCTATTAACGAGAAATAAATGTTTTATTTAATAAGTATATTTCTATTAAAGAGTTTTTAAAGTCATTTTGGATTATTAGTGAAATTTTTTTTGTTTGTTTTATTTTGCAAATGATATAAATGCTGAAGCTTTGCATGTTTTTTAATTTTTTTGCAATATAAGGTAAAAGTTGTTTATAAGGCAACATCATATTAAGTAAGAGAAGATGGGATTAAAATTTTATCAATCTTACCTTTAGAATACACAAAGTGGTGACATATCTATGCAATGTAAATAGCACAGCAACTAATAAAATTGCCATCAAATCATAAGAAACCATTCTGTTAGCATCTGTGAAATCTGTCAAAAAATCACCAATAATCTGCCTATATGGCCCAACACCTGACCATTGTTTAAGTATCTGTTGCCATGAGAGGAAACTCATTTCAGCAAATGTGTAATTTATTGAATTTGACATGTTGATAACTAGTATATTTAAAAAATATGTAGAAAGTATAATAATTATTTCTACACAAATACAAATACAAAAAGTAGCATACATACCCATAACAGCAGCAACAACAAATATATTCCATACAACACATTGAAAAAAAAAAGTGCCCCTGTACAAAACTATATTTCGGAAATGAAGAAATGTTAAAATATGATTGTTTAACTTTTAACATAAGTACAGAACTTATGCTAATACAATTTAAATAGTAAAAAAAGTTTGTTGTAAAAAATGTTTCCAGATCAGTAATTGTAAATATAAAATTATAACGATTACTCATGCTCGCTCAAGAGCAAGACTAACACATTGCAGGTTATGTGCTTAAACCGCCATAGCTCTTGTGCCATATGCACATTTGTACCATTACAGTTACACACCCGCCTGCGATTAAATAGTTTCGGACCTCTGAGGAATCTGTTTCTTAAACAATCCCACAATCTTTGTCATCGAATGTCTTAAACTTATGCACTATACATACTGATAAATATAGTCTTCTCAAAATGAGTTACACACTCTTCTGAAATCCTAAGAAAGGAGAAATTTAAGGAGGGTGAGAGAATGCATTTTTTAAAAGAGATTTATGTAGGCAATGGGGAGCCAATTTTCACTGTTGTGTGTTTTTCCTTTGTTTTGTTTTGTTTGTGTTTCGCCAAGTTTTTAAAAATTATCGCAATCGCTAATTTAGTTAATTTACTTTATTTATAGGAAGTTACGTGTTCGAGCAATCACTTAAAAATACATGTCATTCAAAAACTATCCTATTTAACCTTAAAAACCATTTTTGCTTTATGCATAGGTTTAAAACTTTTTCTTAAGAGATAACGGTTTATCGCATTTAAAGCATTTTTAGAAAAATGTTTTTTAAAAACACATGTTATGAAACATCAGAACATAAATTATTTATTAACCTTCATAAGTGCTGAGATATTTTTCCTCGTATACTTTATTTACTTAAGTTTATTTATTTAAGATAATGACTACTGGATATTCGGAGCTATTATGTTAGTGAAATCCTTTAGGTTAGTTGGCAACTTTGTCTGAACTTAAAGATTTAAATCAAGGTTACTTCATTAGATAAAAGTATAATTCATTCATTTTTACAGTTCGTTTTAACTAAAAAAAATCAGTAAATAACATATATAAACATTATTAATATTAATCAATGTTTTTTAGCCCGTATAAATCTTTTAACTATGATTTTTAAGCAGTATGTTTTCATGTTTTTAAACTCAAAAGTAAAAAATATGGTTTATCTCAAAAAATATCTAATGAATTTTTTTAACAACAAACGATATTGTGATATATCATGAAAAAATCACGCTTACGGCACTCGTCAAAATAAACCGTCTGAATAAATCGTCAAAACAAACTACTGAAGTCCTATTCACAAGAAAATAGAAACAACTGCTACAACAATTAAAGCATATAACAATAAAGTTTAAACGAAGATGTTTGCCATGCACAAAACAGTTTGTCATATTAAGATGAACAATTTTTGGGATGTATTTTCTCCTTTTAAGCTGTTTAGAAAGGAGTATTTAAATAGCGGAAATTCATTAAACGAATCTATTGATCTTCGTAGAGTAAATTATATATGTAAATATATATTTACACATATATAAAATTCATTCGGTATACTAAAAAGAAAATTAATTTGGCAAGTAAATTACAAATTATTTTGTCTTGTAAAGTTATCTTTTTTAAAACAACTTTTTTTTTTAAAAAAAGTGCGAGTCATATTGGTAATTATGAAATGCATTTTCGCGGATTTTATCTTTAAATATTTCTACAATAAGTGCTTTCCGCGAATAGTAAGCAGCTGTTTCCGTAAATAGAAAATAGTAATACTAAGAATTGCTATTATATATTATATGATCATATTTTTACAAAATAGCATCCGTATTGATCCAGAACATGACTGATATACTTTCATCCACTTACCTTTGCACAAGGTTCAAAGGGTATGAAGAATACACTTTTTATGCATAGCCTGCAATTCCTTGCCATCTAAAGACAAGAAGTTTTATTTGAAATAAATAGTCATTTAACAACACATGATGATTTCTGATATGACGTTATACATCGTTCATGTTAAAACAAAGTAAACAAAATAAATATTTAAAAACAAAATAAAATAAACATTTTAATTAGAGAGATCCTTCCTTTTATTTTCTAAAAGTAATAAAGTTTTTATATAAAAATGTTTGGGCAATATATACAACCAGTTTATTATTAAAGTTATGTTGTCTAAATCAAATCTAAAATCTGTATTATGATGGAATATATTTCTGGTTAGTAATTGTAAATAATTCAATTGTTTCTTTAACCAAATTTCTTCAATTCTTATCTTTATAATGTGCTGCATAAATTTAGTTGTTGTGCGCTTCTGATTAGCCCTTTTTTGCAGTAAAGAGCAAATAATTTCACATGTATATGTTTTCTAATTTAGGAAAAATAAATATATACTCAAAAAAATATTAAACGGGCTAATATACTAGTAATTATTCAAATTACAATACATAATATATGTATGTATAATTGTATGTGTATTTATGCTATATTATGTATGCTATATTATGTATGTTCTTATTTTTGTATTCATCAAACATTTCAGAGATTATATTAAGTGTTCTACCTCCAACTGTCTATATGAACATATATGTGTATGTGTGTGTACATATTTGAAACAATTTAACCAGGGCTGTAGATTTTTTACGGGTTTCTGGATTCGGAGTCAGTAAAAGTGTACCAACTCCAACTCTGAGTTTTAAGCTCATACTTAATTTTTTTTTTTAATATTTCGTTAAAGCAATTTGCAATTCAAAATGAACACAAAATTTCCAGCTTATCAGTTTGACTGCTTCTATCTTGCTATAATAATAGTAGAATTGTACTATTGCCATAGTAGTTGCATTTGGCAAAAGGTTTATAAGTCTAGTTACAAGTAAACAGTCTAATTACAAGTAAAAGTTTAAGAAATATCCTTTTAACTTATGTGCTTCAAATCTATCAAAGAGCTTATGCCATTTTTGAGTAGCTTCACTAAATTAATGGATTTTTACTAGAAGCAAATTCTACTGAGTTTTATAAAAATTAACACGGATGTTACTGTTTGTTGCTCAGGTTGTGTTCACTAATCTGTTAAATTCAAATTAATATGTATAGAATATGACATTATGCTTTCATTTATTATTTACGAATTATGTATGAGCTGCAGCAGCATACAATGCAAAATTTGTTCAAATCAAATAGAAAAACAAATATATCACAATATACATATAAATTATGATATTACCATTTGAATGGATATAAATTATAATTTTACCACTTGAATGGATTGCATTTGAAATAAAATGCCATTTAAGGAATTGTAATAAATTATGAATATTTCTTTAGCACTGCAGACGTAGAAGGCAATTTTAGTGCAATCCACAACTGTCTGTGGCAGAATGTAGACCACAAGCAGACCTTTATTTTATCAATTTCATCCACTTTTTCAAGATTGTCAACATTTAAAATATCATAAATGAAATCTGTTGTTGCATAAGTTAATAGAAATTAATGCTAATATAAAGCAGCGTTATTCAAATTTTAAATTTAAAAATCTCTTTGCGTTTTATTAGTTACCAGGGTAATGATACAGTAAAGCGCCATAAAAAAATATTGTCACTTTTTGCGCTCCCTTTCTTGGAAATTTTAAAAACATATTTGGAATATTTATTAAAACTTGCTTAATAATATTTTTTTTTCTTTTTTTTTCTTTTTTTCAGTTTCAGAATTTTAGGAGCTTTTTTATTGTTACTTTGTTACTTTTATATTGATATTATTTTGTTATCTAAACGAGCATGTAGTTAACAATCATCTTTAGCAATATTTTATTAATATTTAATTTAAATAAAAACTGGTAAAAAATTCATCACAACAAATAGATAAAAACAAGTAAGTATCAAAGCAAGTATTTACATGATTATCTTATGTATAAATATAATAACTATGTATACAATAATATGTAATACAATGATGAACAATAATATAATCATAGTGTAACAGATGTAGATAAAGATAATATATATAAAAAAATAAATATAAATGTTATAATATATAATATAATAATAAATATATAGTAATTTAAAATCAAGTGTTTCACTATTTTTATACAGCTATCAACTTTAATTTGATATCAAGTTTTAATTCATTTTTAAAATCACTCACGCGTGCATACTTTTACTCTATTTAAATGGATTATTATAGTCTCCACCGTATTTCTGAAGACAAAAAGTAAAATTATATTATGCTGCTTAACTGTACCATTACCAAAGCCTGTTACTTGTGCACTTTACGCTAACTGGGCGTTGCGCCATAGACTTTTATCGAATTAGCACTAGCAAACACGTTATCTACCGTTGTTGCGTTGAATGACAAGTTGTAATCATGGGCGCCGGCAGGTAAGGGGAAGAGGGGGGGGGGAGCGCAGTTGCCGGCGCCCATGATTACAACTTAAAAAACAAAATAATAAATTTTTATATTCACAAAATTTCTTTTACCCAGTGGGCATGCGTCGTCCGCACGACGTCCCACGGACGTGCTAAGGACGTCTGGACGTCTAACGGACGTCTTATGGACGCCGCGCGGACGACACATGCCCACTGGGTAACTGTTAAAAGATTTTATTTCATCAATTTAACTCATTTATAGTTTACTCACCGTAATGTAAATGTCTACGGTTTAAATGAAATATTACTACCAAATGCAATGACTTCCATGATGGCGGAAGCTTTTTTATAAAGACATATTTTAAAAAAAAGATGTTTGAATGAAAGTTTAAAAAAAAATATGATAGAAATAGATCATAGAAAAATAAAAAAGGAATAAATAGAAAAAAACAATAGATAAAGGAGAAGTAGTGTAAGGTTGCCAATATTGTACCCCCTAAGAACAAATTAAAAAATGCAGGCAATCTACTGAGTGAAAACATGGATTTTCAATTGGATTTCATAATTTAGGGATTGTTTGTTGTAAAGATGTTAAAAAAACTCAAAATTTAAAAAGCGTTAAGTCTCGAAGAATCAAACTAAAAAAAATAGCTCTAAGAGTACAATTAAGGAAACTAGATCCTTAATTGTTCCGTTGCAATCCAATATTGTACCACTTTCTTGATTTCAATTACTTTACACCTAACTCCCCATAATATAATGAAATGAAGTTTTTTTATTTAATAAACTCTATGCAAGTTGAAGTTTTTTTTCTTCTGGAAAATGCCGAAAACAGGTATCACCACATAAGGTACAATTTTTATTTAAATTGTATGTTTACCAATGGGATAGCTAAGATTAGAATAGAGGAGGGAGGGAGGTATTAAAGATAGTTATACTAAATAATGTAAAACAATATATACTATATCTGTTTTAAAAACAACCACACTAAATATTGTAAAATAAAATACATAAAAAGTTTATTTTTGGCAAAAGTTTGAGATATATTGCGTCTGATTTTGATTAACACTTGCACAGTCAACATGACACCAGCCATGACATATTTTTAAAACTGAACTGGAGAGTGCATCTTTCTATGGACTGCTTGTCAATACAAGAGTAATACTGAAATTTTTCTTTTTTTGTTTAAGTAGTGAATTTCGTATTGTAAGTATGGATATTTCTCTAATTGGAATCTCAAAATGAACTTTTTAAACTTTACACGCGTTGTTTAGCGGTCAGAATGGTCGCGTCGGTACAATTTAGGATATGCCTTGAGGTACAATTTACGCAACTAATCTAACATTCAGATAATTAAAAAATTTGACAACTAAAAACAAGAATTTTAAATTCTAGGTATTTATTTTGAATTTAGATAAATTATGTTTTAACATAAATACACTGAACAAATCATATCTTCTGCTTTTTTTAGTGAAATACGCTTAGCCATAAAAACCTAAAAAAAGAAATCTCCAATAACAAACCAACAAGAGCTTACTCTGGCCTTAATGCAGTTGGATGACAATAAAAAACAGTTGACTACTTAATTTCGTTCAGAAAAGTTAAAAAATAAATTAAAAAATTTCTTGTGGGTTGTAAAAATAACGAGTTATGTTAAAAGTACAATATAGGCATCGGTACAATATTAACAACCTTACCCTATAGAAACCAAAAAGAAAAGAGGAAGAAAAAAAAAAAAGGAAAATAAAGGAAATATTATTAATAATAATAAAAAAAAAGAAATCGAATTACATTAACAAAGTTTTTACGCAAACAAATAAACTTTGAACTAACGAAGAAAGAATTGGATACTGTGATCAAATTCTTTAAATTATCTTTTAATGTGTCAGTTTCATTTACTTTTTTATGCTGTTGTTTTTTTGTTTGTTGGCAAAATGTTTCTTGTTTGTATTGTATTTCTATTTATTTTTTTCCAATTTATTGCGTTATATTCATTTTAATAATACTATTACCTTGTGTTTTTTGCTAGCTAAATGTTGATTATTATAATTATATATATTTAATTTGATTAACTTGCATTAATCTGCTGTATTTTAATTTTTGTTTTGTTTTTTGGAATGTCTAATTTGTATTTAACAAATCATTTAATGTTTTTTACCTAATCATTATATTATTATATAATTTAGCATTATTCGGTGTTTACTTCACATTAGTTTTTTTCACTAATTGTAAGCAACCATGAATGTAAAATCTTTATTCAGAAATATATATGATTGATATAATAAAAAAATTTTGTGGACTGTTCTAAATTTAGGCTTTTACAAAACTTTTTTTTCAGAATACTGAAAAAAATGTCTAAAAAACGACAAAGTAGTAATATTTTGGATTACTTCAATTTTAAATGTGTTGCAACTACAGATTATTCCGAAAAATCACAGGAACACATTACCCTTCCTCAACCAGTGGCACCAAGTGAAAGCCATTGTGATGCAAGACAGCAACAAGATGTTGATGCATGCAACAGAAACATGCAGAAAACGTCAGAAGTTATGATTGCAGATAAATCATCAGAATGTAAAAATGATAACGATAACTCAGTTTTCGATGTTGGACTTTATATTCAGGCAACAGCTAAAATAAATGATGATCTCAAGTATCATATACTAACCGAACCATTCAAGCTCCATGAAACTTATGATTTCAAAGAAGATGTGCCAGAACATGAAGCTGGAAAGCGACGGTTTAGACATGCATGGTTGGTTCAATATGCTCCTTGGCTGGCGTACTCTTTAAAACTTAAAGGTGCTATTTGTATATATTGTATTCTTTTCCCACAAAGAGTACATCGAGGTTTTCAAGGTGCATTTATTACAACAGCCTTTAGAAAATATAAGGATTTTAAAGAATGTGCTCGAAATCACATGTCATCGTCATGGCATATGTGTTCTCAACAAGATGCTGAAAACTTCATGGCAGTGAGAAGAAATCCAAACAAGGAAATTGTATGTCAACTTGATGATTCGATACAACGCATTGTTGAAGCAAACAGACAGAAAGCTCTTTTCTATCCTTTCAACAATTTTGTTGTGTGGAACAAATGATTGGCTCTGCTAGGGAAGGAAGGAAGTAAAGGAAATATGCATCACCTATTAAACTTTTGGATTTAAGCTGGTGATAAGATTATAAAAAATCACCTTGATACTGCAGCAAAGAATGCAAAACATATATCACATCAAACCGAAAAAGAATTGATCAAAATATCTAAACAGATTCTAGTAAATGATATTGTGTCAGCTGCAAATAACTTCACTTGATTCTCCATATTAGCTGATGAAACAGCCGATATTTCAGGGATAGAACAAATATCCATTGGAATACGCTTTGTCGACCCAACAAAATATCAAATGATAGGGAAAGAATTCCTTGGATTTGTTCCACTGAACAACATGTCTTCAGCTTCAATTTCTGACGCCATATTTAGCAAGTATTTATCATTAAGTCTCAATTTAGATTGTCTGTTTGGTCAGGGATACGATGATTGCTCAACCATGGCAGGAAAGGATAACGGCGTCCGATTAAGAGTCAGAATGAAATATCCAAAGGCGGCTTTTATTCATCGCTCATCACATAGACTGAACTTGGTTGTAAATGATTTGAGTGCACTTCCGCAAATTCGTAATACAACTGGTACTATCAAGTCAATTATTGCGTTTTTCCGTGAAAGTCCTAAGAGAAGGTCAATGATACCCAACGTTCCTCTTCTCTGCGAGACTCGTTGGACTGAAAAGTATAAGAGCATACGAGTGTTTTGTAATAATTTTGACCAAATATTTACCCAGTTGGCTGCGTTATCTAACGAAGCAAACGGAAACACACGTCAATCGTCATATTAGTTGTTGCTAGTTATCATTTCACTTTACTCAGCTCTCCTGGAACCCTGTACTCAAGCACTTCAAGCCATTCAACAAGACCTTCCACAAGTACAGAGGCACATTCACAAATTGCTCTTGGTTATAAATCTACACCGCAACAAGGCAGATATGCACGTCAGTGCAGATATCTACAAGTGAGTGATCCAGTTGTCTGGAAAGTTGAACATTCAACTAACAACACTAAGGCAATGTTCAAGGCAGTTATACCGAAACAATTGTGGAGCAACGGATATAAATGTCGAGGAATACTTTCGCCAGGCTATGTATATCTCTTATCTCAATTCATTAATTTATTCGCTTCAAACACGGTTCTCAGAAGAGAAAATTGCTCAATTTAACCTTTTTTTACTTCATCCTGAAAAGATGAGAACTTTAACTCGTAAAAAATTCATTGAGAAAATGTCAACAGCTAATGAAGTATTCAAAGTTGATAACTTTAAACTCGATAGTGTAATTTGGTTTGCTTGTTGGGCCATTCAATCTTTTCAAAACACAAAAACGAATTCACAGATTTACTAACAAGAACTGTGTTCTACCCTGCAGTTCGTGAAGCTTTTCCCATTTTAATAACACTGCAAACAACAACATGTACTGTAGAAAGATCATTTAGTACATTGCGGCGCGTGAAGACTTGGCTACGATCAACCATACCCAATGAGCGTTTGTCTGGGCTTTGCATGGTGAGCGTGCATCGTGAAAAAATACGCTCCAGAAAATCTGAATTTATGGAACAAATTGTAAATAAGTTTGGCAGTGAACGCAGACGACTACAATTTCTATTTACTGAATAACAATAATTTTATTCTTGTGCTTTTATTTTTACATTTTCTTTAGTTTTCTGTTGTCACTGGTCTAATAAAATGACTTGATTAATTGATGCATTTATGTAGCTTTTGAGATATCACTGTTGAATTTTACTTTGCCCCCCCCCCCCACCTTGTAAAAAATCCTGTCGGCTCCCATGGTTGTAATGCTGGAAGCAGGTGAGCCACGAAAAGGAGAGCTGACAACTATAATAGCCAACTGAGAATTGGATACAGTATTTTATGATTCTAAAACATTTGTAGCCTGTGAAGTATGACAAGTCTCAATCGAACTCACACATGTTGCCTGAATAATAGACAAAAACATTTATTTTATAATTCAATCGAAAAAATGATATTTTATAAACTACCAAATAAGTATTTGAACTTTGTTTTATAAACTACCAAAATATATTATTTATTTGGCAGTTTATAAACCAAAAAATAGAAACACTTAAGTGATAACTGTATTTTTAATATGCTATTAATACTAAAGCATATTGAGTATCGTTATCTCAAAATATCTTGTTATTTCAAAATATCACGGCAATATGACTTACATATGGTGCAAAGAAATAATGTAACGAACGAGTTAATAACAATAATGAGTTTCATTTTACATATATATGTAAATAAAAGATATAATTAATTCTAATTTTATTTTTTCGATCATCTTCGATAAAATATTAGGATTTTCTTTTAACTAATCATAATTAATTTGAAAATTTTACACTTTATCTTTATTTAGTCTTAATTCTGCACAACTGTATAATCAAGTCCAAGGATGCCAATTGGACTTGGTTACACAATTATGCAAATTGGAGTTACTCTTCTAACTTTTAACAGAGTTTTTTTTCAGAGTGAATATGTTTATTACCAACGTGTTTTCAATATCAACTTTATTCATACCTAAATATGAATAAAGTTGATATTGAAAACACGCTTAAGTTAATAAATAAAGCAAAGAAAAAGTATTTGAAGTTAACAGTATTCACTGCACTGAGCTTAGAGACTAGTTGTAAGATTGTTTTCTTAGCATAACTTTGTAAGCATTCCTTATGCGAAAAAACATTTCAAATTTGTTTCGGGCCTGGAAAAATTTTCCTTTGAATCAAAAAAACTCTTTGAACGAATTCGTTTTTTAACTGGTGAGTGGTTGATATTAAGAATAGTACATTGACGATATGGGGAAACGACTGGTAAAAGAGTCCCTAAAAAGTTTGACCGCCTTGAAGTTGATATGGTTTTTCCTCAACTTGTTTTGTGTTTTTACAAGAATTCATTTCTTGTTTTATAGAGGAATGTTTAGATTCTTTTTCTTACATGGAAAGAATCATACGACCATTCATATCCCTTGAATATTACATATGTGTAGTAAAATAGTGTATTCCAAAAAAAAACAACCTTCAAAATTTGTGTCACCCATCCACTAAATTTTTCCCTTTAATAAGTTACTACACCGAAAATTGATAGGAAAGTTTTCACTTGATAGGAAATGTTTTAGGGTTCCTTCAGAGGCACCAAAAATTGACCCTATCCATGGTCCGAAAAATAAATCACTTATTGGAAGAAGCACCACATGTTTGGTAATATATAATGCATCAATTAAAGTATATAATGCATCTATTGATGCTTTACATATTACCAAAAGCTAGTTTTAGAAGCCTCAGTAAATGAATGTTGCCAAATTCGTTATGTTGTCTTTTAGGTCGTGTCGTTTTTTAGACTAATGAAGCATCTCAGGCTGTTTTTAACTCGTTTTACTAGCTTATTTAATAATACTTATGGTGTTCTAGTTTGATATTCTTTAGAAAGAGTGGCGTCATTTTTGTGTTAAACAAAATGGCAATAAGTAGCACTAGTTGTTCTTTGACTTGTAGTAATGATGTTGTTTTTGATTGGACATTCACTGGAGTATTTAACTATACCGTAAGGTACAGCCAAATATTTCAGTGAATGTCTCGTCCTTAAGTTGAGATGTTATGCGTAACTTTGTATTTATCATCTAATACTGAAAAAAATCACAAAAGACAGCACAGCGAGTTCATGATCGTATGCCGTTTTGATGAAAGTCTCATTCCCCTACTCAACGCAAAACTCACTCTTAGTCAAACCTTAGTCGACGCAAAGCTCATGTTTTAAATATAAAAGTATTAAATATTTTAAACTAAAGTTATGGTTTATGAATATTTTTTTGTAAGATGTAAGTTTTTTTTTCTTCTTTTAATATTTTAAAAAGAAACCGATTTTAAAAAGAACCGAAGCGTATTTCAAAATATTTCAAAAAATGCTGGCCCGATTATGTTATTTTGAAATCTAAAGAGGGATATTTTTATGGGAAAATTCCATATGCAATGAGCCTTAATTTTGATTTAGTTCATAAACCTTTTAACTTGTATATAGAAGTAGCATTATAACAGTAGAAGATAAGATTAAGTTAACAATTAGAAAATTAATCTTTTTCTCTGTTTTACTTGACAGATTTTACTGCTCATTCCGTCTTTCTCCTTTTAGTCAGTTTCTAAATCAGGAGCTTTATACCCTCTTGAATCAAAAAAAAAAAAATAACCTACATTACGTGAATTACAAAAATACAACGCTTTGATAGGTAAAAATAATGCGTTAAAATTCCTTCATTAATCATCAATTGTTATAAATCGAATCTTATTTAATGCCGGTAGTAAAAGAATGTTCTTATATTCGACTCTTAAAGATTTCGTCCATGAATTAAAACTTAAATTGTTGTGTTTAAAACTTTAAACGCAAGAATGGAGGAAGACGAATACGAGACGCAAAGTGATGTTTTTGACGGAAATGTCACGAGTGAATCAAGTAAGCTATACGACATTTTGTTTGTAGCTTTACAGTCACTTATTTATAACCAAGGTAGTTTAAAACGCTATTGAGTTCTAATTTGGAAAATTCTATGAATGCCAAAGAACTTAAATAAGAAACTTTAAGTAAGTAGTTATCAAATTGAAAAAAAAAAAAAAAAAAAAAAAATTAAAGAAAAGTAGACGTCTTTTAAACTAACGGTTAAAGTCAATTTTTTTAATTCAAGTTTTTTTTTATCTCTGTTATAGACAAACGATAAAAAAAAAAAAAAAAAAAAAAAAAAAATTCAGTCGCAAATAATTTCGTTTAAGTAGTAGAATAAAAAAAATTATGCAAATAAGAAGTAAATCATAAAAAAAACTTTAGTAGTATAAAAGATTATATAAATATGCAATAGAGTAATAGTTTTATATAAATTTGACCCTGAAAACTTCACATTGATATTACAACTTAAGATTCTCTTAGGCGGCCATATAATAACAAATAAACATTGTCAAAGACGTATTTTACAAAGATGTGTCAAGTCGAAAACACCAATGAATATCGTATCAACATCGAATAAAAACCACGTTCATACAATATATATAAAAGACGTCCGTCAAAACAACAGTTTTAACGGACATTTATTTATGGAGAATTAATGTCTTAGCAACTTTTTTTTGTTTTTTGTATAGGGTTGTTTTTTTAATCTATAACTGTAATTCACTTATATATATATATATATATATATATATATATATATATATATATATATATATATATATATATATATATATATATATATATATATATATAAATAAACGACATACAGCCTTCCCACAAAACCACAGATGGAAAACCTTTGATAACTTAGCTTTGGAGCTTTAAATACTCATTAAAGCTCCAAAGTTCCATTAAGGAACAAAAGCTAAATTACGGAGCAATATTTTTTTTTTGTTTAATTTGAAAAGTATTGAATAACTCATCGGTTTCTTTGTTAAATTAACTTAAATAATTTGCGCGCATTTTTATTGGCAAAAAGTTAACAGACAGACAAAAAATTCTGTGAGGTGCAGCTGTTTTTTTTTACTGACCTTTTTAGCTCCAAAGGAAATTATTGATTTTCAAAAATGACACTGCGTGCAACCAATGTAAGTCACCATTTTTAAATCAGAGAGTTGAATAAATATGGATTTTCAGCTCGAATACCAGGGCTCGTAAATTTAAAGACACGGGACACAGGGCTTGCTGTTTAAACAGATTCATTTCGTGTCATGCTATTAAACACTTTACCACGTTTTTAAACACTTTTGATTCTACAGGTTGCTGTTTCTGAAGCTTTTTTTAAATTTACTTTCTTGAATGACTGAATCTTTATTGTCATAAGTTATCATTTCTTTCTGAACTTGACAATTTGCTCGGCATAAAGCGTTTAAATACCCTTAAGCTGTCCAAAACTAACAGTTCTATAATGTTTCAAAAGTCTGTACAAATTCTATTTGAATTTTGCACGGTTATCATGGATCATGATAATGCCAACCTAGCTTACCCAAGAACGTCACTTATATGGGGTGATACACATCAAGGTACCCTGTGATACAAATTTTGAAATCTTTTAATTTTGTCCGCGGAAAATAATTTAATTTGAATGTTCAAAATGAGTGAAATTTTGACTTCATAGTGCGCCAATAAAAACACCTGTAGAATGACAACCACTCTATATAATTTGATAAAAATTGGTGCAAATGTAGCCTATAACACACCAAACTCTGCATTAAATTTCAGTTGGATTGGTTAACTGATTAAGGATTTATGGCAGTTTTAGTTTAAACTTTGTTAGTTTTTTGATACTTATACCTCAAAACGTTACCAATTATTGTGATATTCGGTCACTACTTTAAAAATAATGGTTACATGAGCGTTCTAATATGTAGGTACGTGTGCACAATTTTTAAACTATTCAACTATTTAATTATTATACATCATTGTAAAGAGCTTTAAATCAGTATTATAATGGTGAAAATTTCATAACAAACCAATGATTCTACTAAAAGTTATGCCCGTTTAAGTGACAAAAATTCATTATAAGGAATGCTTAAGAAAACTGCTACTAACTTAAAAAATTAGCGTTCGGTTTACGGTGACTTTATAATAGAACTTCGTTGTTTAGTTTTTAACGCATTACTTTGCCTCGGTTATATTTTTATTCAACTAATAACAGAACATGGTTTTGTGTTGTGTGTGTGTGTGTGTGTGTGTGTGTGTGTGTGTGTGTGTGTGTGTGTGTGTGTGTGTGTGTGTGTGTGTGTGTGTGTGTGTGTGTGTGTGTGTGTGTGTGTGTGTGTGTGTGTAAATCATGTTTTGAATATTTAAAAAAAGTTACCAATATTTTAAATAAAGTTTCATTTTTCTAAAAAAACAATTTTTAGTGAATAAAATAGTCAAATATACAAAATGCTCATAATCGTGAATTCCCCCCCCCCCAACCTCTACAACAGAAGAATATTTAGTACCTTTACTGCGTGCAAAAATAGAATATGAGCGTGTCATTATTTTTTAATGAAATTTGGCAGGTACATAGAAAATAGATATATAAAATTGATTCAAAAGTTATAGTCCGGTAGAATTTCACCAAAAAAGGGGTCAACCTAGAAAAAATTATTATAAAGACATGTTATATATCGTTGGAAAGCTTATTATTTCCTCTTTAAAATGGGTAATTGGTATTTTTTTTTATTTTGGGGAAAAAAAGGTATGACGTCACAAAGATTAGGAGTAAAATACGAAATTTTAAACGTTGCTGATAAATTTTAAGTATGCTGTACAATAAGTTGCGTTGTAACTATAATAACACTTATATTTAAATAATATAAAAGTGTTGAGTATATATATATATTTTTTGTTACTAGAAACATGGCTTTCGGAGCCGCGGGGGCAACAGCCCCCCAAAGGACTTTTTTTGAATTTTGCAAGAGGAATATTTTTGATTTTTTGTTTGTTTTTGTCAAATATTTTTGTTAAACTTTGTTTCTGTAAGTAAAAATGGGTAGAGGGAATAAAAATTCCTCGTTCTACATTTCGAATTTTAAAGTTATTAGAATGTAATATTCTTTTTGTATTCGAAATGTAATCGAATTTTTTTGGCAATATTTATCAAAAACTTTTTAATAAATTATTTATCTTAGTGTTTATAATTATGTAATGATTTGCTATTTTCAGATTTTAATATAAATTATCTGATCTTGTAAGTGATAATAAAACTAGTTCTGAAACTGAAAAATTATGGACTTAAAAAATGAATCCTCTGTATGTGCATTGTGTGGTAAAATGAAATTAGAAGGAGATTCGTTGAGCCAAGTGGGGGCAAGATTTGGAAGGAATGTTGATAACCAAGGAGCTCTTGGGAAATTAATTGAATGTGCTTTAAAATTGGATTTAAATGTATTGGTAAATGAACTGAATAAAAAACAAGAGACAGAAGAAAAGGTTTTTATTCACTCATCGTGTCGAACTAAATTAAGAAACCAATCAAAATCAATTAAACGATCACAAGCATCGATGGAAACTCCTATTGAAAGAAAACGTTCAACTCGATCAGAACAGATTTTTTTTAATTTTAAAGAGCAATGTTTTTATTGTGGAAATATGTGCACACTTGACAGTCGCCATCCTGAGAGAAATAATTTCATAGAAGTAAGAACAAAATCATCAAAAATTTATCATGCAACTCTAGAATTATGCAACGAACGTAACGATTTTTTATCTAAAACAGTTGAAGCTAGACTTTTGAATATAAATGATCTTGTAGCTGTTGAAGCACGATATCACATCTATTGTCGTGCAAAATTTGAAAAACCTATTACTACATCAAGCTGTGGAAGACCAACATCAACAGAAAAGCTTACTGTCTTTAATGCAGCATGCATAAAACTTGAGGAAGATATTGATCTATACACAGTCTCTGAGTTTTACGAGATGATGCAAACATTAGGAGAAGAAATATATTCCCTTAAAATGACGCAAAATAAATTAAAAGAAAAATACGGAGATTCTATGCAATTAATTTCGCGACAAGGTAAAAGTAATGTAATTATACTGGACAGATTTAGACATATATTATGCGAAAACTGGTACACCAGAAAAAAACACAATGCAGAGGACGAAAAAATCAGAGTTATAACTGCAGCAGCAAAATTATTGAGTGATTGTATAAAGAATTTTGACCATGATGTAAAAACGTATCCTTTAATAGAAGATGTAACTAACAATGAAAACACCTGCATACCCTTATTGCTGAAGGTGTTTATCAGAGAACTAATTCCTGTGCCATTAAAACAAACGTCAATTTCACAAGCATTGTTTTCTGCAGTGAGGCCACAATCAATAATGCCAATGCAGTTAGGAGTAGCCGTTACCGTTGATAATGTACTTTCTTCCAAGTGGCTAAATGTTCTACTTGCTAAACTGGGTTTTGCATCAAGTTACGACGAGGTTTGTTTATTAAGTGATAATTTTATTTGTATTTGTTTTTTAAAAAAATTTTTACACATAACAATATAGAATACAAGAAAAACTAAATTTATTTAACAGGTCATTCGTTACAAGCAGAACATAGTGAAACACGATAAAATTAACGATATACTTTGCCCTGAAGGTACAACATCTATTCAGTTTGTTGGGGATAACACAGATCATGATTTAGCAACAATTGATGGTAAAAATACACATCACGGATTAGGTTCCATATCAATTGCAAATGGAAATTTTATTGAGAACTCAAATAAGAAAAGATTGCCTAGGGATAAAAAAGATTATTGGTCCAACATAAACTTTGACAACCAGATTACAATTTCTCAGTTTTACAGCTCTGACGTTCCGGTTTTATCTCAAATAAAATTTCAAGAATTTACAAAGATATTTACTTGACTGGGGTTAAGAGGGATAGCGTTTCAAAAAATTAGTGTTTAAATTTCATGTACAGTTTAAAATATAATAAAAACTTCTATAGATACAATTTATTTTGAGATTTTTGATGATATGAGACAATCATTAACTTTTAACTTTCTTTTATTTAAGGTTACTTTAAATGTGTATGTGTGTCATTCTGACGCAGATACTACAATCGTTAAAATTGCACTTAACTTTTCCAAAACAGAGCCCGTCACAATATTTGCTGATGACAGCGATATTCTTTGCCTCTTATTACACCACTGTAAATCAGTTGAATCTTTACACAAAATATATTTAACAAGTAGGACAAAAAGAGTTGATTGCCAGCGTGAATGTTATGACATTGATCAGATTATTGGCAGTACAGCAGAACATGTCATTAACAATATTCTTTTTGCGCACGCATTTACAGGTTGTGATACAACATCAGCAATTCACAATTTTGGAAAGACTTCAATTTTTAGAAAGCTTGAAGCCAAAGACTTGTGCAATGCAGCAAATATTTTTTACCATGATGATAAATCGCCTGATGAGATTGGAAATGCATCAATTCGTTTCTTTCAGCTGCTACATTCCTCAACATCAAATCTACAACAAATACGAAAGCAAAAGTACGAGGAAATGATAAACTCAGATCGAGCTCACATAGACCCTTCTGTTCTTCCACCATCTCCTAGAGCTGCTTACTACCATGGATTGAGAGTATATCATCAAGTGCGTATTTGGAGATGTCTAAGTGAAATTGATCTTGACCCACTTAATTGGGGATGGAAATTAAATGGCTTTATGTACTCACCAATAGCGACAGATGAAAATGCAGGTCCAGAGGATATCCTAAAGGTTGTTCGATGTGGGGGTAAAAACTCCTGTTCGAGTCGATGTTCCTGCAGAAAGATGGGACTTCACTGCACTTCATCGTGTGCTACCTGTCACGGGATTAACTGTACAAATATTGAAAAAGTTGACGAAGAAAATGAACCAGCCCATGACCGTCACTTCTCAGATGTTTTTACATAAATTTTAATTTAATCAGAATAAGTAAGATAAACTTAATGCATAAAGATAAACTTCTTTGTAAATATTTTTTAACATGCTCTTGGTAACATTACAGAATAATTACGTTTAACAGTATTTTATATATTTAGTAAAAAAACGTCAATTTTGGTGCTTTTCTGCTAATCTTTATGACGTCACAACTTTTTTTCCCCAAAATAAAAAAAATTACCAATTACTCATTTAAAAGAGGAAAAAATAAGCTTTCCAAAGATGTATAACATGTCTTTATACTAATTTTTTTCTAGGTTAAGACTAAATTCTACCGGACTATTAGAAAAAAAACCTATTATCCCTTCAATGTCAATTCACTTCCAGAACAGGAATGAAGTTTTCAATAGCAATGAAATCACTAAAAACGTTAGTAACTGCAAAAAAAACAAACAAACTGCAATAAACTTACAACACTCTATTTTTAAAATATTATCTAAGTCATTATAAAATTCTAAAAAAAAGACGAGAAAAATCCATTCTTACGACATCTACCTCGAGCACGCAATGAAAAAATGGTCACAGATTTTATCTTTAAAATCGGTGCCGTAAATCACAGATACACACATACCTATAATATGTAATACCGACAATTTTTATTATAATTGTTTAATTGCTACATGTACCGTTTTCATTTTATAGACCAAAATATTGATTTGCTATTAAAAGCGTGATTTGACTTGGCTTATGTATAGCGTGAAAATCTCAGCATTTCCAAAGGTATAAAGTATTGCCAAAATAAAAAAAATCCTAAAAAATGGTTATAGCATTTCTAAGGATACCTACATGAAAAATAAAAAATATTTATTTCTGTTTAAACAGAAAAACTGTGAGAAAACCGCTTATTTTTTATATTGACTAAGATAATTGGCTTAAAAAAATTTAGTCAAGATAACTAAGATAACTGACCGCTGAAAAGTGCGTAGGGACAGTCCAAGGAGAATCAATCTTCACTGGGTTGTTTTGAAACAAAATTTGTAAAAGTTTTATAAAAAAGATTGCAGAGGCACAAAAAGAGAAAATCTCTATCAAAACTTTTCTAAAAGTGCAATAATTTTTGAAGAGAGAAATGTTGTGAAGGGGAGAACAGTCCTTTGAAGAGCAGTAAAAATCGTTTGTAGGACTGTCTCATCAAATAAGACCTCTTCTATATTGTTGTTAAGTGTGACAAGTATCATTATTTTAAATAGTTTTAAGTATGTTAATAATTGTAAACATGTTAAGTGGATTATTATCTAATATAAATTTAGGTTAAATTTTGTAAAAGGCAGAGTTTGATTTAGTGAAGTTAGATTTAGTGAAATAACACAATACCAAATCAAGCAAAGATTCATAATGAAAATTGAAAGTTTGTGTGCTTTTTCTGTCTGAAAAAATGTTTAAAACAGCTGACTGTTTTCAAAGCAGATCAAATATGCCAACTGTATAAGGTCAATATCAGTGATTCTCGGGTACCACAAGGACTCTGCGAATCGTGCAGAACTACTTTGCGCAGAAAACAAGAGAAGAAAGAAGTTGCACTCCCCCTTTATTTGATTTAATGTTATACAAGTGAGACTTGAAACCAGAGGCACGATGTGTTATTGCCTAATCAGCCAAATTGGTCGTTTTAAGTTGCAAGAAAAACATCATCGTGAAAATAAAACTACCATTGAGAAAGAACCGAGTGTGCGTTGCAGCACATACCTCATCCCTTAGTTTTTTGCCCCACCAAAGGTTTGCCCCACCAAAGGTTTGCCCCACCAATGCTCTCAAATAAAGTACAAGGAAAATCTTCAATCTTTAGCAGCAAAAGGTGCCAAAGCAGCCGAGAAAATTGCATCTTGAGTTATTTCCAATAAAGAATTATCCCCGGAAGGAATTATTCTACTTGCTAAAGAATCCCGCGGGCCTCCTGTAATTATTTATACTTAAATAATTTTTACATACATATATTGAAAGAAAGTCTTGACTATTAAGAAATGAGGCTAGATAGATTTCAGGAAGTATATTTTTGACCAATATCTAAGCTCTTTAAAAACGAATAGTATAAAAGTTTTACCCATAAATTCTAAATAACGTTTATTACAAACATAAAATATGCATGTTTGGTTTCAGGGTAAAGTAGTGCTCAGCCACCATCAAGCGCTCCAAAACTGACCACTCTAGCTCTTGTAAATGTACAATTAAATACGGACCTGTCAAACAATGAATTAAAAAAACTGGTCAGAACTGTAAACCAAACATCAAGCAGTAAGATGGTGGAGCCAAATTTTTACATGAATTTCCTAAGAGCAGGTTAACACTTAAGTGATTTCTTCACCTGTAGTGACTTAAAAATCACCGATAGAAAAGGAGATTCTAGTACAGTTTGGGTTGTTGTTTACTGCAATGATTTATCAAGTCTTGTAAATCATGTTAATCAATCTCGAAAAATTTGAGGTGGCTATTTTGTTAAAATCGGAATTGATGGTGGCAAAGGTTTTCTTTTTTGTTTAAGCATTCTTGATACTGTGTTAAAGGACGAAACCAAATCACCGCCACAAAAATAGTCTCTCACTCAAAGGACTGGCAAAGACACTGGAGTCAAGAGACTAATTCTTATTACTGTATCTCAGAAGATTTGCCAGAAACCTGCCTTCTTTTGATTTAAGAACTGCTGAAACATTCGTTATGAAAATTGAAGATTTTACATGTGAAGATGTCTATCTAAGATTAAAAAACTTAAAAGATAACAAATCAAGTGGCGTTGATAATTTACATTCAGCTATTTTAAAGAATTGTGCATCAGCCTTTGCCATTCCACTTACGCATATTTTTAAAGAATCGTTTAAAACCAGCAAACTGCCAGTACAATTTAGATCAGCAAATATCACTCCTTTGTACAAAAAAGGCGAAAAAACCTTAGCAGGAAACTACCGACCGGTATCACTCACCTCAATTGCATGTAAAATAATGGAAGGTATAATAAGATGTAAACTTGAAACTTTTTTGTATAAGTTCAAACTAATAAGCAAACAACAGCACGGTTTTGTTAAAAATAAATCATGCTTAACAAATCTACTTGAAACACTTGATTTTATTTCAACCGGCTTAGAGAATGGTAAACCTGTTGATGTTATTTTTTGGATTTGTCAGGGCATTTGACACAGTACCACATAAAAGATTGTTGCTTAAACTTACAGCTTATGGAATATCTGATCTGACAATACAATGGATTGAGGCATTCTTAAAAGAAAGAAAACAAAGAGTTGTGATAGCCGAAAATGTATCCGCTTGGGCAGAAATTACCAGTGGTGTGCCACAAGGGTCAGTAATTGGACCACTCTTATTTGTACTATTTATAAACGACTTAAAGTATCACTTTAAAAAATCTAACAAAGCTTTATGCTGACGACACCAAAATTATGAATGAAATGCTTTCCAGTGCATCAACTCTTTCTTTGCAATCAGATCTCTATTCAGCTTTTAACTGGACTCAAGACTGGCTTGTAAAATTTAATATTTCAAAACGTACGGTCATACACTTTGGCCGAAAATCACCCTTTTATATCAATGAACAAAAGTTAAACATAACAGAATTTGAAAGTGATCTTGGAGTAATCTTCTCAAGCAACCTGAAATGGAAAAATCATGTAATAAAATGCGTAGGTAAAGCCAACCAAATGTTGGATCGGATTAAAAAATGCTTCGTTTGCGTAGATATTAGACTGCTGAGAATTCTTTATGTTTCTTTTGTGCGACCACTATTAGATTTTGCAGTACAAGTTTGGTCACCTTTTCGAAAGGGAGAAATTGAATTATTAGAGAGAGTTCAACTACGTGCAACTTGATTAATACCATCACTTAAAAAAATCAACTATGAGTATCGTCTAAAAGCTCTCGACTCGACTACCTTGACAAAAAGGAGACAACGAGGAGATATGGTTCAACTTTATAAATTCTTTAACGGTTTTAACGATTTGGAAACAATAAAAAAAAAATTAGTATTCAAAAAACTCAAACAAGAGGTCACAGCTTTAAATATGTCAAAGAAATCACTATGCAAGCATGTCATGAAAACTTTTTATTTAATAGATCGGTCAATTTATGGAATAGCTTGCCAAGTGAGTTGGTTAAAGTACAATCAGTTAACAGTTTTAAAGCAGGTCTTGATTGCTGGATGAGCAGCAATTAAGCAAATCGGCTGTCATAGTGTGTTGATACCACACTCACTGGCTCACACCAGTTACAGCATTTACTAATACTAATACTAATACCAACTCACTCCAATATTGAACAAATCTGGTCACTGATTAATGCAAATAGACTTAAACTATTTTGGCTTGTGATATGAAAACTGTGACTTAAACTATTTTGGCTTGTGATATTTTGCAAAAATAATTTTTAGTCTTTAAACCCACTCAAGTATGCACCCTTGCACGTGGTGTGACGTCAAATCCAAGTGTCTTGCCAAATCTTAAAACTTGCGAACACTGCGCTTAATGAAATCTAGCCTCGAGTCTTTTCAGCAATCTGGCGGGGTTGTTGCTAATGCAAAGCTGTTCGGCATCATCAGCGAGCCTGACAATGTTCTGATTTTAGAAATCATCCCACCGATGGAATTGCATCTCCTCTTAGGGAGTTGTCAATCATCTTTTTAAGATACTTAAAACTGCTTGGATAGAAGCTGTTAAGTGGCCAGTTGCCCTCCACATTCAACTGAGCCCATATTATGGGGGCAGGTTTGACGGAAACGAATGAAGAAAGCTTCTTAAAAATATGTGTGTATGTGCAGTAGCAACTTGCTGATACAAACTTGGTTCCCACATAATTGAAGCATTCAAAAGTTTCAATTTGAAAGCTGTCAAGGCTTGCTTTGGATTCATCCTACTGCCGGACTTCGGTGAAAGAATTGAAAAGTTCAAAAGGTGTTACTTATTGATAACTGGTGCAAGCGTAACTCCTAAAATTCACACCGTCTTCTACGACATCAAGGATTTCATCAGTCACAAAGCATCCCCCTTAGAACCCTTTAGCGAACAAATTGTTGAAACCGTTCATCAAGATTTTTATCCACATTTGTCAAGGTATCAGCAAAACAATAATCATCCAAAGTAAAAAGAAAGATTGTGTGCTGCATAAATGATCTGAACAGTAAGCATCTTTAAAGAACTGCTAGTATAATTTGATTTATTAGAGATAAGGAACAGAAAATCATAGCTCACGGTTTTTAATGAACATTTTAACCAACTTAATCCTTAAATGCTGTTAACTTAAAAGCCATGAATTTTGATAATTACATTTAAAAATATTACTGTAGAGTATTTGTACTAAAAGACTATATTGAGCTATTTATTAACAAATTTTTTGTAGAGAAAAGCATGTCTTAAATTGTAATCAGTTGTTATTTAATGGTAATATAATGTAAAAAATAGGATTTAAATAGTTATTTTATCACTTAATTTTGAAAGTAAATGTATTTAAGATGGTTTCAAGAGTCAAAAATTTGTTCACAGAGACGCAATTTTTTTTGTTTGTTTTACCAATTGATAGTCCTTTGACCAGGTTTTGGATATTTTTTAGGATTTTTTTTTTTTTTTTTGGCAGTAGTTTATACCTTAGGAAATGCTGAGATTTTCACGCTATACATAAGCCAAGTCAAATCACGCTTTTAACAGCAAATCAATATTTTTGTCTATAAAGTGAAAACGGTACATGTAACCAATTAAACTATTATAATAAAAATTGTCGGTATTACATATTAGAACGCTCATGTAACCATTATTTTGAAAGTAGTGACCGAATATCACAGTAATTGGTAACGTTTTGAGGTATAAGTATCAAAAAACTAACAAAGTTTAAACTAAAACTGCCATAAATCCTTAATCAGTTAACCAATCCAACTGAAATTTTATGCAGAGTTTGGTGTGTTATAGGCTACATTTGCACCAATTTTTATCAAATTATATAGAGTGGTTGTCATTCTACAGGTGTTTTTATTGGCGCACTATGAAGTCAAAATTTCACTCATTTTGAACATTCAAATTAAATTATTTTCCGCGGACAAAATTAAAAGATTTCAAAATTTGTATCACAGGGTACCTTGATGTGTATCACCCCATATAAATGGCGTTCTTGGGTAAGCTTGGTTGGCATTATCATGATCCATAATAACCGTGCTTGCAGAAGTTCTATGAGACTTCTACAAAATCCCAAGTGTATAAAAATTCTATTGGATTTCTAAAGAGTTTTCTGTCTTGGGTATTTTTAAAATATATTACTTTGCAAACATCTGCCGCTGTAAACATTAAGTAGTAGCAGTATGATAAAATGCCTTGAAAAGTTAAATCATTTACTTTCTGGATTTTATTTTGTTTTGTAACAAAGTGTAAGTAAAGACCTCCGGTTTATTCATGTAAACACGTTCTTTTAAATATCCCCAAAGAAAAAAAGTTAGATGCAATTAAATCTGGCGAGCGTGATGCTCAGTCCTTCAAACTATAGGTTAATCAAAAATGTTTCGTAACAACACCATGATTTTTTCTTGTGTGCACTGTAGTTACATCTTATTGAAACCACAGCTGATTTATCACAGATGGTTTATCACATACGGGGTTTTTATGTGGCCAATATTGTGTAGCTATGTTTATTGATAATGCCATTTAATAAAAAATTAGCTTCGTCACTCATTACAGGGTTTATCTATCCTGATGTTTTCTGCTACATTTAGGGTTTATTTACAACTTTATGAATTTCAGGAAAGCATGAGTTGTTCCGATGTTATGGAGAAAGCAAACGAATCACCACATAGATTGATATTTTGCTTAGTAAATACTGCAAATAACAAACACCAGATTATCTATACTAATCTGCAATAAATTCTTAGACGATGATAAGTTTATTGTTTCTCCACATAATGGAATCGAGTTTATACAAGATGAAATGTGTATAAACTCGTGTATGTTTCAGATATTATTCTGCTAACAGTAGACTAAAAACCCTCTAATGCTCACAATTAATGTAATATCATAACAATACATTTTTAATTAAATAGTACAGATGTATAATTGTATATATTAATATAATTGTATGTATTAATAACCTCACAAATAAATACACCTGCCCATGGCCGCCGAGAGGGGGGTGGACGGGGAAGATTCCCGGGGCCCCGTGAAGGTACAAACAATTTTTTAAAGTAATTTTCAAAAGATTTAAATAGTTTTGACTTTTAAAAGAGTTAATTAACTTTTTTTTTTAATTTTCAATGACCAGAGCACACGTCTTTTGGTCCTGGGTATATAATTGATCATAATGAGGGCCCCTTAAGAAAACTTCCCCGGGGCCCGAAATTCTCTTAAGCAGAAGAGAAGTTAAAAAGCATCAACAACAGCGCATATTTACCAAACTAAGTTATTCAGCCCCGTCGAGAAAGGAAGAGGGAAGATTGGCAGTAATATTTCCCTAGGCCTCACGCTAGGTGAGGGCCCACCAATTTTAATGATGAGAAAAAAAACACAAACATTATTGTTGAAGTACTTAACAGTAACATATGAGTTGATCGCAAACTCTCTGCTTTTCGAATTTTTTTAACATTATTATGGCAAACACTAGATTTACGTTAACCGAGCGTTAGCGATATGAATTGTACAAAAAAAAAAAAGATACAAAGCTTTAAAATAAAAAGTTTAACAAAATAGAAAATTTAAGTTGAAAAAACTATTAAGTCTTAAAAAAAAATCAGAACGGCTCCAACTTTCTAGCTAGAACAGATGTCCTTGTGGCATTTATTCTCACTGGGGTAGGTAGTAATTAGTTACGGCTTTGGATTGATCTGCGTATTGACTAAGAAAACAAATAAAACTCATCTTTTTTAAATATTTTTTTACTGAATTTGTCTTTAATAAAAAAAATTAAAGCATATCATAAAAGCATTTTTTTTTTAGAATTAGCGAGACTCCTTGTTCATGCAAATACAGAGGATGAGTTCTCAGTTCTCTTTTATCGCAGAAACCTAGCTTTTACTGCATTATTCTATTTCTTGGGTATTATTACCGCAGGCATTTTTTTCCTTATGGGTTACTGGTATCCAATCTACCGTTTAAAGTTTACTCATGATAGATGCAGTGTTAAAGAAGCTTCTAGAGTGCGAATCAAAAAAACGGAGGGAAAAGATCGTTACGTATCTAAAATACATACAATGCTTACACAAAACTTAGAGCATGGTGGAAATGATTTTACGAAATTCGAGAATACTTTAATTGCACATTCAAGTATTCAATATTTTGAATTTATGTTTTTGCGGTACATAATTAATGAAAACTGCGATAAAATTGTTCCACTTGCAGATGCAGAAAACATGTGGAGTTTCTTTGATATACGACGCTGTAAAAAAGGAATAGCTACTAACTCAGTAATAACTAAGTTAGCACTTTATGACGTAAACTTTATTAATGTGCCAGTAAAACCGTATTGGTTGGTTTTTTTACAATTATCTTTAGACCCTTTTTACATTTTCCAGCTATTTAGTGTAATTTTATGGTTTACTGAAGACTATACTCTGTACGCTGCTCTCATAATTATCTTGACATTCTTGTCGTTGGTGATAAACACATATCAGACGAAAAAAGCTTTTCAACGATTGCGTGATATGATTGCTGCGCCAGCGGAAGTGCAAACCCTTCAAAGAACAACATCTTCGGGGACCTCACCATTCAAACTGATTTCAAAGTCATCAAGAGAACTTGTGCCTGGTGATGTTTTAGTCATTCCAGTTAGAGGCATTGAATTGCCATGTGATGTTGTTTTATTGAGCGGCCGGTGTGTTGTTAACGAGAGTTCATTAACTGGTGAGAGCATACCAGCCAATAAAACTGCAATTGACGACGCATTAGAATCTGACTCGTTTTTTAACGTCAATTTACACAAGCAACACACTATGTTCAATGGTACAAACATTATACAGGCGCGACCTGATGCTGGCGAGGAGTGTGTTTTAGCATTAGTCGTTCGAACAGGGTTCTATACACTAAAAGGAAATTTAATTCGATCCATCATATACCCTAAACCAGTTCACTTTACTTTTTTTCGTGATTCGATGAAGTTCATGTTATGCATTTCGGTAATTGCGATTATTGGATTTATTTACACTGTTGTCATTTTTAAAAAGCAAGGTCTTAGTGGTTCTGAGATAGTCAAAAAAGCGCTGGACTTGTTCACCATAATTATACCTCCTGCCCTTCCAGCTACAATGTCTGTCGGCTTGCTGAATGCACTACGGAGGCTGAACGCTAAAAACATATTTTGCATTGATCCAAATCGAATCAATGTTTGTGGAAAAGTGAAGCTTGTGGTTTTTGATAAGACAGGTACATTGACCGAAGATCATTTAACTGTTTCTGGCGTTTTACCTGTTACTGATGGACACATTAACCCCTTAAATAATAACTCAGCTGAAATAGTTACCTTCCCTATATTCAAAGGTAGAAATTACGTTTGTTTTGTACATAATGACTATTACATAATAGAGCTGTTAACATTATCTTACTTGTTGTTTTTGCTGTTGTTGTTATTGATTAATGTTGGTGTTGCTGCTGTTGGTAGTGTTATTACTGCGACTAATAGTCATGGTTGCTACAACTAATAATCCTGGTTTTGTTGCTTATGCTTGTCTATGGTGCTATTACTCTTCTTACTGGGGTTGTTGCTATTAACGATGTTGTTGTTTAAATTTGATTTTCTTTTTCTGTTAGTTTTGTTTCATACTTTTTTTTTTTATGAAATTTTAACAAACAAATCACTTGAATAATGGTAAACATATTTTTTTAGCCATGTCTTCGTGTCATAACTTATCGATTATCGATGAACAATTGTCAGGAGATCCAATTGATATGTATATGTTTAATTTTACTGAATGTAAGTTACACGATTTAAGTTTAGAAAACTCATTAAAATATGGGAAGATTTGTGAAAAATACAGACCACATATTAAATCCCTTGTTTCACTGAAAACAAACATCGGAACGATTTTTGTTTTAAAACATTTCACATTTGACTCAGCCTTGCAAAGAATGAGCGTTATAGCTAACGACGGTCTAGATGAATCGCTTTATGTTTATGCAAAAGGGTCTCCAGACAAAATCCTGTCATTGTGCATTAAAGAGAGTATTCCTAAAGACATAAAAGAAGAACTTGAAAAATATACTAAAATTGGTCACCGTGTGTTAGCTATAGCATACAAAAATCTTTCATCTAGCATGGAGTGGAGTGATGTAAACAAGATCCATCGAGATGAAATTGAGTCAAATCTTAAATTTGCTGGAATTATTATTTTCGAAAATGTAATAAAAGCAGGTACACATGAAACAATCAAAATGCTCAATCAAGCAAATATAAGAACAGCAATGGCAACAGGCGACGACCTCCTTACCGCGTCCTTTATAGCAAGAGAAATCAACATGATAAATCCAGATCAAGATCTCTTTGAGCTATCGTTTTTAGATGGGAAAGAAGTGTACAAAAAACTTGAAAACTCTAAAATTGCGATATTTTTGGATGAAAGAGAAGATAACTGTGCAATTGACATGCAACGCTCACTTGAATACGATATGCGAAGCACTGAAAATAGGCTTAAATATTCACTTGCCCTTTCTGGAACATCATTCGAGACCATTCATCGAAATCTACCGCATTTACTTCCTAAAATTTTGGTTAGTGGAACAGTCTTTGGAAGAATGTCTCCAAATCAAAAAACTATGCTAGTTGAAGATCTTCAGAAAATCGGCTACGGTGTGGGTATGTGTGGTGATGGAGCAAATGATTGCGGAGCTTTAAAAGCAGCTCATGCCGGTATGGGCTTCTTATAGGTTATTTTATTCATCTCAATTTTACTTTTGCTCATTTTTTAAAATAAACTTCATAATTCACAAAGACCATTATTTACGGTTGTAAAGACCATTATTTACGGTCTGTTTTTCTCACTAGGTATTGCTCTATCTTGCGCAGAGGCATCAATAGCGGCACCATTTACATCAAAAATATTTGATATATCGTGTGTTCCAACTCTTATAATGGAAGGACGTGCAGCACTTGCGACAGCCTTTGGAACATTCAAGTACATGGTTCTTTACAGTATGATTCAATTCTTTGGGGTGATTATACTTTACTCGGTTTCATCCAGCTACTCAAACAATCAGTTTATTTATTCAGATTTAGGACTGAATCTTCCACTTGTGTTTGCTATGACTTTATCTGGCGCTAACAACAAGTTAGTTTTAAAGCGACCACTAGGTAAACTTGTTCATCCACTTTTTATAGGCGGAATAGTTTTGCAGGTCTTTCTTGTGATAGGCTTCCAACTTATTGCTTTCTTTTGCATTACTAAGACGAGTTGGTACACACCCAAAGAGAGCTTTACACCCGATGAGGATATATATTTCTTATGTTATGAGAATACTGCTGTCATTACTGTTTCATATTATTTATACATTTGGTTATCCTTCGCTTGTCTGAAAGGGCCACCGTACCGTTCACCTTTTTACTACAATTATGTTTACGGAATTATCTGCTCACTTGCAATTGGAATAACTCTCTATATAACTATTTATCCAGAGCAAAGTATATTGGATATAATCAGCTTTGTTAAAGCGCCACAACCTGAACATCCCGTTTTATTAATTGGAATAGCTTTGGTTCATTTGATTTTAGCTCTTCTACTAGAACGTTTACTCGAAACCAAGTGCGCAAAAAAATTCACCGATTGGATTAGGAGGAAAAATGAGCCAAGAAACATATACAAGCATATTTTAAAAGATCTTTGCGAAAACCACGAATGGCCTCCGCGGCAGCAAATCACATTTTTTTAATTACAGATGCGTACGCTTAGTTTTTTTGTGTGTAAATTGGAATTCGAAAATGTTTTTTTTTTTTTTTTTAGGAACTTCAATAGTGAAAATATTTATTACAAACTTTTAATTTTCCTGTTAAAACTTTGATTTAATTTTTCTTGTTAAGTCTTGATTGTCTAATAAATGAAGCACATAAAGTGCTTATAGCCGCTTTTTATTAGAATTCAAAACTGAAAGGACCCTTTTTAAAGGACCATTCTTTGA
The DNA here is from genome assembly GCF_058129835.1 of Hydra viridissima. Lineage (NCBI taxonomy): Eukaryota > Metazoa > Cnidaria > Hydrozoa > Anthoathecata > Hydridae > Hydra > Hydra viridissima. Next base: position 16,177,004 of record NW_028324302.1, read on the forward strand.
CGACAATTAATTTTTTTAAAATCTTGTACTCGGATTTAGATTCGTTGTTATCAAAAGTCGAAACATTCTTTAATGAAATAAAAATCATTTAATCACGCCAACTAAAAAACGGAAGATTATGGAACAGTGAATAGAAGAGCTATCGATCTCGCTTTACGAAAGCTTTCGCTTATTATGACAACAACGATGCCTTATCGTCTCATACAATTACAAAACCATTTAGTTTTAGCACAGTTGCTCTACACATAGATAGCAAATTACAATTGGTAGTGTATAACTTATGAAATTTTATTTGATTTACCTTGTAAGGGATAAATATTGTTTTATAAATAACCGATACAGTTTTATCAATGACGACTAGTATATACTACGACTACTTGGCATCAGCTAAATTTTACGCATAACCATTTAAAAAATTTGCAGGCCAAGAATTTGCAATCTGCTGAGATCACAACACAAGTAAAATAAGCAATTATAAGTATCTTGATCCAGATAGGCTACCTGATCTGCAGAACAAGTGAGCTGTAAATAAGCCTTCGTTAACATATGAAGTTTTCCAGCGTGTTTCTGTTTCTACAAGTAATCTTAAAATCTAAAAAAAATGATCCAAATGTACACAATATCTATTTAAGCAAGCCATGTCTTTAAAAATTTTATTATTTATCAATTTTATCGTTTTTTTCTGTTGATTTATCCTAAAACTATAGACCTGTGGGTTACGACATGATGAGCGTCTCTTAGGTACCTAATGCCCAGCTGGTAAAAAACCAAACTGAATTTCGTTGATGCAGCAATGGATTTCCTCCTTCAATGCAAGGGTGCTTGTAGGCTTGTTGGCTTAGACCTTTAACTTCAAATAATCCCATAAAAGGAAATCCATGGTGTCAAATTACACGATCTAGGGGGTCAATTCTGATCACCAAAACGAGAGAGTACACGACCAGGAAATGTCTCATGCAGTAACTGAATTGTTTCACTGGCTGCATGATATGTGGCACGGTCTTGTGGAAACCACATGTCGTCCAGATCAATATTATCCAATAAAGGCAGAAAAAAAAATCTGTTATCATGTTACAATGTCGTGATATCGAGCACCAGTAACAGTCACTGCTTGACCAGCCTCATTTTTAAAGAAATATGGTGCAATAATGCCTCCAGCCCTAAATCCTCACCACACAGTGATACGTTGTGGATGTATTTTTTTTAAAAGTCACATGTAGGTTCTAAGAACCCCAAATGCAGCCGTTTTGACGATTACCAAAGCCATCAAGGTAAAAATGTGCTTCATCGCTTAGTATGAAGCACATTTTCACCTTAATGGCTTTGATGATGATGTTGCTCGAAAAATGCGTATCTAATTGTTGATGTTAAATCTTCCATTCAACAAACCTTCATCACTGTGTATGTTTTTATTATTGTAAGGAAACTTCTGGCCAACCTCATGTTAATAAAAGCTTATATAACCAATTTATTAAAAAAAAGTTGTTTAAAATAAATTCAAAAAATCGATCCTTATAATTTAGGGAAGATTCGTGTACCAAGAGTCATTTTGTACATAAGGCCTCCCACTTTATTTAGAAAATATCAAGTTTTATGTTACGCAACCTAGCCAGCTTTTTTTTTTTATCTTATCTTAAATCTCGGAGTACGTTGCCACCGCAAGTTATAACCAGAAAACATTTTTCAATAGTCTGAAGTAAAAACTTGTTTCTTATCTCTTTTATGGTTTTACAAGTAAAATATTTTTTTAGTTGCTCAAGTAAATAGTTTTGTTTTAAACAATAACTACTAATACCGGGATTAGCTAAGTCTCCCCTCAGCTTGGGTTTTTTAATAGGTTTTGTTTTGTATGAGGTTATCTAGTCTTGTGCAAACGGCCATTCATTGTCCTTGTACCTAGGCCCGTGTCTTAAAGCACATCTATGGTCATAGTCTTTATGGTTTTTATCTTTTAAAATGCTTTTTGTAATATGTAAAAGAAAATGACATTATTTTGCTTTAGTCACATATTTTTTTCAGCTGGATGCTATTTACATGGGATGGTTATGTTAAAGTTTGGAACTTCAAATGTGATTGAATCGTACAAAATGTTTTCTAATATATTTATCATTATCATTTTAGATTGTTTAAGAGCAAAAACTTTGTTTCTATAACTTGGTATACTAGCTAGTAGCCTAGGTACAATTAGAAGTGAGGGCATTATACATAGGGCCACTGATTTAAAGCTCTTTTACTTGATGGAATTTTACAGGAAGTAAATCGAAATGATGTGATCGTTGCAAAAATCTGTACGCGAATCTCCCCTAAATAGATTTGTAACTTAGAAATCTCTTAAAACCAAGTATACTATTATGGCAATTTTATTATTTTAATAAACACAAGTTAATTACATTTTAAGAACCAAAAATTATAATTTCTCGTAGATCAAAACAATCTAGATTTGAAAACAACAACTCTGCTTCTTAATTATGATCAGGAATGTATCTGAACACACAACAGACATCAGTAAACACTATGAATATATATTAAAGAATATTTTTCTTCGTTATGTGCATAAAAATGTTGAAATGTTCAGCAATTGCTTTATATTAGGGAACATCTAACTTAATTCCCTTCTGTGGAACCTTCTTAGTTCCATAGCAGTCATTGCTGCACGTAAGATCATCGTAGGCTTCCTGCCATCAACTTTACACATTTAAAACTTGAAGACAGAACGAACAATGCTTGAATCCAATGGCATTACATTTCTGATTTATTTTTTGCAAATACACATGAGTTTTCATTGGATTTCTTTGTTTTTTCTTTCTTTTCTTTGTTATTTTGCTTTTGTTAGGTGGAGTTTTCTTTTTTCTAATTGTTTCTTTTCCAACATTTATCACTTATTTGGCTTTAATTGATCCATGTGTTTGAGTGACTCATCAATAATTCGTTTGATAGAACTTGTCATACCAATACAAAGCTTCTGGTTTCAAACCTTTCTTAGATCTTTTGAACATGGCTTGTTGCATAAACTTAACACTTAGAGTATTATAAATTATACTCACCGCTTGCTGAATTACTTAATCAGTCTTTTGTTATCCACCATTCTCATATTCTAGAAACAAAAATGGTTCTCTTTTATTGAGCTAAAATCTGCAAATGTAGAAGCTTTCTCCCTTTTGAAGTTGCATCACTCTCATGGTGTCTGGAGAAGATTTGAAGAAAAAAATTTTTCCTGTCAGCTATGTTCATTTTTTTTTTGTGGATGACAAACAGACACTGCTAAAATTTTTTCAACATCTTTAAAAAACCCACGTGACTTTTGGGAAGACGTGGTTTTTGTTGTATATAGAAGTGGTCTGCAAAACTTAAATTAGCCGTAAAATAATCATCCTAAGAGAAATATATCATAACAAACCTTAGCAACAAATCTGTTTAAAAATTATGGACCAATTAGATCATCTGGCTTTTAATATGATTAACTTTCTTGTAAAAGAATAGATGCGAGACTTAAAAAACCACACCTACCACGTATAACCCCATTTAGAGATATCTTTCAAAACCAGTAAAAAAAAAGTTTGTTGTCTGTTCTTAGAAAAAAATTCTAGACTCTCTTACCTTCGCGTAGTTTTTAGGATGCAACAACCTGTATTTAAAATAAGGTATTTACATTCGTTCAAAATCAAGTTTACATGTAGATTTATTTATATTGAATATTTATATTTTTCAGATTGAGAATGCCAAAAGAAAGTGGCATTAGAAAATTATTTAAAAAACTAAATAGATTTGAAGCCAACAGCAAAATTTAAATTAAATTGTACAAGATAAACTGTGGCAGTACTTCAACAATTATTTGTCATGTCAAAAATAAACACAGAGAACCTCGGCAAATATTCCTTCCAAGATGCTTCAAGAAACAAAAACGAAAAAGTATAGACAAAAAGACCAAAGCAATTATAATTGTTGATTGGTTAATCAAAAATTAGACATGATTCAAACGATCGAAAGCAATTGAAGTTTGACTTGACAAAGTTTGCTTGTAAGTTTTGTCTGCCTTTTGAAGTTTTAATCAAACTTAAAAACTATCAGTTTCTGCACATTAACGTTGTGTGTGACACTGAGAATGTCTCAAAATAATAATGATAATAATAATAGTGATAATAATAATAGTGATAGTAATAATAGTGATAATAATAGTAATAATAATGATAATAATAATAATGATAGTAATAATAGTGATAATAATAATAGTGATAGTAATAATAGTGATAATAATAGTAATAATAATGATAATAATAACAATAATGATAATGATAATAATAATAATAATAATAATAATAATAATAATAATAATAATAATAATAATAATAATAATAATAATAATAATAATAATAATAATAATAATAATAATAACAATAATGATAATAATAATCAAAATAAGGAATATTAAAGTGTAATAATGTAAATAATAAATTATTAAAAACTAAATAACAAGTATAATTTAAAATATACACCGGTCAACTTGATCCGCCAATAAAACGCAAATCGTAGAATTAGCTCAGTCGTAATGCTTTGTTAATAAAATAACGAGGGCTGTATTTGGCAGTTCTTATCGTTTTCTACTCAGTTTGTTATGAGTTGCGAAAGATTTATTAAATATTCCTGATTGGTGTTACAAATTTTGACTTTCATACAAATTGCGACATAACACACGCCTCTATTTTATAAATATCTCTAAAATCAGCAGGATTGTAATCATAAGTCATTTTTTCGGTATTTTATCAGAATAGTCGACTTAAAATATCGCTCTAACGAAAAACAGTAAATATATTTAAAAGTTACTATATCGGTACTGATTTCAAAGTTCGCGAACATAAGCGGAATGCTATTTTTAACTTCACAGATTTAGGTCCTATCGTTTATATAACCAGTTGAAATTATGAAAACTTTAAAAAGTTGCACTTTGAGAAAAGCAAAAATTTGCATTTCGAAGAGAATTTTTTGAGACTTAGAACAACGTCTTGCTCACTTTACGCGTGAAGTGAGCAAGATCTTGTTTTATGTCTTTGCTGTTCACGCGTAAAAACTTTAAAGACTTAAAAACATTTTTCCTTTCAAACGGTTTATCCTTTCTGTTAAAAAGAGACTTACAACGGTTTCACTTAATTTCACATCCTTATCATTTTTTATATTTATTTATTTTTTTTTTTATTACTCGCTAAACTCTGTTTTAATATCTGTTTTACGTATCAAATATCGAAATCCGTAATTAAGCATGAAAATAAAGTTGTTAAAACAAAATTTGCCTTCATTAGCCAACTCAAGAAAAAAAAAAAAAAAAAGAAAACATTTATTTTTATTTATTTTAGAAATAGTTGTTTTAGTACTAACCCGGTAAATATTTAAACTCATTACATCTTAAGACATGAGAAGCAATTCATTTTTCAATAAATTCACTTTCGATCAAAAATAAGGCTCTGTTTTGAATTTTAAATGAATTTTAGACCAATCAAATATTTATTTTTGCCTTTAAATACCTTATATAATAAAAAATTGCAACGATGCTTTTGATAGAATAAAAATTGAAAGTTTAAAATAATTTTAAAACATAAATAGAACTAATAAGTAATTAAAAAATAGTTAATGAAAAAATTCTTACACAAACCTATTAACAAGCTTAGCGCTTTAATCTTAAACATCGAAAAACATCATGATAAAAATGGAGTTTAATGTACCATTGATTAATTTAAAGTAGTCGGTTTAAAATAATTCAAAACATCAGGATTAAACTATCAATGAACCTTTTTTTCGAGTTGTTTTTTTGATTTTAACTTTTTTACTTACCCTTTCAAGTGTTTTTCAAGTGTTTGTATTTATACTTCTGGAACCATCGTATGTTTTATTTAATATAAATAAGAATCTTTGACCTTTTTTCACCTAAAGATACTTGTCTTTTTTCTCCTCCATAGATGAACCTTTTTTTTTCACTGGAAACACTAATTACGAACAAACAATAAATAGAATTCCTTTTGGATTCAAATATTTACATCAGATTATCATTTATCCGTACACACTCAAACGAAAAAGATTATTGTGTAAAAAGCCTTGCTCATTTTTAAACGATTTATCTAAATTGTTTCGCCTATATATATATATATATATATATATATATATATATATATATATATATATATATATATATATATATATATATATATATATATATATATATATATATATATATATATATATATATATATATATAGCATAAATACTAAAAGGATGAAAAAAAAATGAAAAAAAACCGAGAATGCAAACTTGTATGATAGTTTAATTAACCTCGAGTTGGCAATTAAAAGTTCTAAGCCGTTATCATTATCAACAACGTTTCTTCTTATCACAAGGAATGTCTTAAAAATCTTAAAAAAGAAGTCGCTTCTATTTCCACTTGGGAGATTGAAAATCAAATAGAATTGTATTACGCGTTCGTCATAGCTTTGTTTCTTTTCATATCCGTGTTTCGAGTAACATTCGGACGTCTATTTTGTCGCTTTTGGAACATTGACTTTGATTATAAAAATATGTTGCGAACTCGCTTTTTTTCTTATCAGCACAATCTTTTATGCGATTTTTGAGAGCGTGTACTTATTGGTATTAGAAGACATATTTTAAATGCGCGTCAGCTTAATTTTCTTATTAAAAAAGAAAAGAAACTGCCTGAGGAAAAAAAGTTAAAAAAAATGTCTAGAATATAAAAAAGACATAAGAAAACATAATAAAAAAATGCTTAAAATTAAAAAAAAGACCCTACATGCCCTAAAACTTTACTTTAAAGAAAGGTGACTTAATTGAGATAAAAGCATAAGAAAATATAAAATATAAATAACATCGTGGATAACTGTTCCTTTTTCCAAACAAATCTATGAAAATATCAGTATATTTCGCTATGAAAATAACTCTTACAAAAGTTCAGTGAGAAAAAACTACCTTTCTGATTAAGCTGATTAACTTTGCAAACAACAGAGCACTAACAATACAAAAAAATACCGTGGTTTTCTCTAAAACATACTTAGGACAGCGTTAATGAAACAAAATCCTCGATCCGTTTTGTGAACAACTTTCGTCATCCGTGTAAAATGTAATTAGATATATTATATGAGAAAAAAAATCGTATAATCTTATTTTAGTTAGATTAAATGTTCCATTTTAAAAAGAGTTTACTGCGATAGAGCAAATTACAATTTTGCTGTGTTTAAGACATGTAGATTTAATGGCATTACATTTGCAGATTATACGATGTCACAATGTATTAACTTTGCTTGTAAAAGTCATACTGTTTTATATATATGCTTTCTAATAACTATATTAAAAGTCGTTTGCCTTTCCGGCACTTTACAGAGTATTAAATTAGGAGTAGCTCTCCCGTGGTCAGGCGGAGAATGGAATGTTGCCCATAGATTTGCATCTGGTATATCAATAGCGGTCAAAGATATAAACAAAGATTCTTCGTTACTAAAAGGATATAATGTATCATTCGTTTGGAACAATAGTAAATGCAATGAGAAAGGTGCTTTGAAAGCCATAGTTGACTTGTATCTTTTAGAAAAGGTAAATGCAATAATAGGCCCAGCATGTAGTGACGGCTGCAAACTAGCTGCAATCTTAGCTGAACATTGGAATATCCCAATGGTATCATACGGGTGTGCTGCATCTTATCTTTCACAGAGGAAAGTTTATCCAAATTTTGCGCGAACCGTTGGCGTTTATGGAGATTCTGGAAGAGTGATTGTTAAACTGATGTTACATTTTAATTGGAAAAAAATATCCATCATTACACCTTCTTCTGGTATTTGGATGGATATCATGAACGGTGTAAGGAAAGGTATAGAACATGTCAAAGAATTAGAACTTTCTTATTTCGAAACATTTGACGAACAGTTTGTAAGCGATGCATTTCTTCAGCAAAGTTTGTTGGCAGCACGAAAAAAGTCACACAGTAAGTGTGTACGTGTGTACGTGTGTAAGTGTGTACGTGTGTAAGCGTGTACGTGTGTGATTGTGATTTTTTTTTTTGTAACACAGCTTGTGCGTAAGATTTTTGTATGATTTTTTGAAATGTGCTTTTCAATGGTCAAATACGTCATATGCATGCAAAAACAATGGATATTTAAAAAAAAAACGATTTAATTTAATTTGATTAGGAGTAAACTTTCATTAAAGAGACCTCTTTTTTAACATGTGCTTATTAATATTTATCAATTATTTCACTTTTGCACTTAATTTTTTTAAATTTCATATAAAACCAAAAATATCTCTGTCATAAAATATCTCTGTCATCATCTCCGATATAAAAATACCCCTAATATAATAAAAGCAATATTTGTGTAGTTTTTCTCCTTGGTGGATACACATCCGTGGTTCGAAGAGTGATGGTTGAAGCTAAACGTCTAAATATGAAGAGCGAAGGCTTTGTGTTTATATCCTACGAACTTCTGCTTGATGGTTGTTCAAGCGAATATCCTACTGCGGTAGCAATTGATCCAGAAGTGTGCGAAGCTCTTGATGGTATACTGGATATAAGTCTTTTTGTCCCAAACGATGAGAGTTACCATAATTTTTCTCAGCTTGTGCGCAAGGAAATGGAGAATCCACCATTTAGTCGTACTATGTCACCAAACGAACAGGTAGCTTTTATTTATTGAAAACTTCTAGTTTGACATAGTAAAAATGGAAATTGGTTGATTTCATTGAATTCATTGAAGACAATGAATTCAATGAGTTCAATGAATTCAACTTTAAAATCACAATGCTTAAACAAAGCCGTTACATATTTCTATTGGTCACTAAGTAAAACAAAGTTGTGTTCTATGAATGGAGTTTAATGTCATCTACAACGATTGTTTTAAATGTAAAGTTCAATGTTATCTACAATTTAGTACACATGATTCTCTCACTAGCTTTAGTTCTCTATACCTTTTACTTACCAACAACGATTAAGTCATACTATACTCATTTAAATAATATTTTCATTATTATTACACGAATCACCTTCATTGAAACGAATATTACAAGAACCACCTTCATTGATACGAATATTACACGAATCACCTTCATTGAAACTGATTCGTTTAAAATGATGTCACAACTGAAATTATTATTTTTCCCAAAACTTTCCTAAACACCAATGAAAATTTCTTCATTTTACCAGGGGGTCTGTTTTTTTTTTATTTAAATACTTTAGGAATTTCAATAGAAACTTTTTTTTTATCAAAAGATTGGTTTTAAGTATTGATTCATTCTGATATCTATTCTCTCGGTTAAAAATCATCCTGTCCAGAATCTCGGCAAACAAAGTTTAACAAATTATGGTAAATATTTAGTAAAAATCACCTTCATTCATTTTAGAAATATCAAAACACATTTTAAACGGAGAATATTCCCCGCTTTTAAGTGCACCCAGATAAATGCCTCCTCGGATATAAACCAACAAATAGCAACTCCTTGTTGAATATAAGTTTAAATTTGATATCTAAGATAATGGGGTATTTAAGAAAACAATAAAAAATGTTAAATAGTTATAATTGGTTTGTGTTGGCAATTAGGTGGAGATATATGCAGCACTCCTCTATGATGCGGCACTTCTGTATGCTCATGCGTTAAACAAAACAATCAGTAGAAATCAATCGATTAATGATGGCAGAGCAATTGTTGACAACATGATGAACATGAGTTTTAAAGGTAGATTTTAATTTTTAACTTTGTCAAGTGTCAAATTTATTTTCACAAACATTTCAATTATTATGAGTGAAATAAAGTTTCTTTTAAACAGACAACTTTCGGGAAGTTTAGGTAGGAGAGGCGTGAATAGAAAATTTTATTGTCTGCAGAAATCACCAAAGGACTTTCCTGACCGTTTTTTTTTTTTTTTTTTTGTTTGAAAAATAATATTTAATGTATGTTCTTAAATCATGAGCGTGAGTCTATTTCGTCTATTAACAAGTAAAACTCATTAAGTGACACTGCAGCTAACTTGAGATAATCAAATTTTAGTTAGTTTACTTTATTAAAATTCCATTTATCGAGATATCAATGTGATATCTCTAGATAAAATACAACTATTTCAGATTGATTTACGCACTTCATGACTTTTTCTTGCAATATGTTATTAATATGCATCATAGTGTATAAAAGTCAATTTCCCATAAAACTGTACTTAATGAGTTTTACTTGTCAACCTAGGATTTCAAATAGTTGGGGAAAGAGGGTAGGGGGTAGGGGGGGGGGATCCATTGACGAAGCCGTTGATTTGAGATTTTTGCCGAAAAATTATTTTGTTAAGAGCATATACACTGACTCTGAGGTTTCAATCCAAAGAACTCTTACCTGAGAATTTCAAGTCTCCTCATTATTCTGATAACCTCATATTTTGAGTATTGTCGAATGAAGCAAGTTCGTAATTATGATGTCACTGAAGAAGTTTCCTTTGAGACTTTTTACATTTAAAGATCTCGTCTATGCGCCTTTAGGCGGGAAATTCACGCTTATTCAAGATTTCCTAAAAGAAAAAGTTTTCTTACCAATCAAAAACTAGTTTTGTAAAGATTTTGTAACTATATTCACAATAAGTCACATTTTCCAAGTGATAAGAAAGTCTATTTTGATCGCAAATGTAAATTTTTTCCTTTTTTAAAAACATCACTTCAATAAAATTTCAAATTCTCCAAAAGTTGCACAAATGTGAGAATACTTTAGGAATAATCTGTGTTAAGCTTGCTAAATATACAAAAAAGCTCAAATATGCCAGTCCAAAAATCAGTTAAAGACAAAGATGGCGCTACTCGACTTTCTCCCCCCCCCCTAATTTTATGATTGATTCTGATAGAGAATTTTATGCTGATTAAGAATCGTATAAAAACTTGGGTCTCAAAATCAATGGAAAGTGCTCTAATTCGAAGTCAAAGTTGTAAAAAATCCCACTAAAAACCCTAATATTCGCCATTTTTTTTCAAAACGCTTTCATTTTTAACGAAAATTAATTACCGTTTTATTGCGCAATAAACAGACCTGGTTTCCATAAGCCTTATAATTTTTTTTTTTAAAGTATTGTAACGAAAGTGTTATAACGAAATGAAATTAATAGAAGATTTCAAATAAAGGTTGAACGTAGAATGTGATAATGTAGAAAAATTGATGAATAATTATTATTGTATCGTACGCTGGTTTTTTTTATTAAAAAAAACGGTTTGAAGGTTACGTTTTCTAAATTTTACATGTGATAGAACAACAATGAACTGAGTTTCAAAAGTTCTTCTTTTAGGAAACAAAACTGTTAAATTCTTTTTTAAATTTTATTACAAAAGTACATGACTTGCAATATAGTTTATTCTCTAATAAATCAAAAAACGGTTATTTTCTTTGCCACAAAAAATTGTGCAAGATAAACATACTTTAACGAATTTTTTAACGTAAAAACCATGCTATTAATAATTTGCTTTTGTCAGCTAAAAGATCATTAACTTAATATTTTCAAAATGGCGAATATTAGGGTTTTTAGTGGGATTTTTTACAACTTTGACTTCGAATTAGAGCACTTTCCATTGATTTTGAGACCCATGTTTTTATACGATTCTTAATCAGCATAAAATTCTCTATCAGAATCAATCATAAAATTAGGGGGGGGGGGGGGAGAAAGTCGAGTAGCGCCGACAAAGATTATATATTTTAAAAGACGAAATTTCTATAAAATGCATAAATTTATGTAAAAATAATGCATAAACTTAAAAAGTCAGTTCTGAACACACCACTACATAGACCCATTGCATCAAATTTTTAAATCTAATGCGATGAATTTATATAGGTGTAGGATATTTTTTCACCTGTTTTTTTTATATTATGAAAATAGTCATTTTGCATAGTTTTAGAAAAACAAGTTTGAAAAATAAACATTATTTGACTCCTTACAATATAAGGAAATTTTAACATGAGATTAAATATTAAAGTTACCAAGTGACCAGTTAAAACTTTTTAGGTGCATCAGGAGATGTTATAATAAATGAAGTTGGAGATCGACAATCAGCTCTTCAACTCAGGAATATCAACAATGGTGTATATGAAAGAGTTGCTAATTACTATTCCAGTTCAGATAAATTGGAGATGTTGCCTGAAAAAACTATTATTTGGCCAGGAAAAGTGAAAAAAATTCCTCTTGGAAGACCGAATTGTGGTTTTAATGAAGAACTTTGTCCATCAACAGGTTTTTTGGATTTTCTGTTTATTTTATATTAGTTTTAAGAAAAAAAAAAATCACAGAATTTTGTATGTTAAAATTGACTAAATTACTGCAATAAAATTTAGATCCTTGGATACCTATTCTATGTGGAATCCTTGCATCCTTTGTTCTTATAGTGGTTGTTGTTATTGCTATACTTAAATATCGGTAAGGTCTAAAAGTTTATTCTGTATATTAAACCATTGTTCAAAGGAAACCACTAATTTCTTGAGATATAACATAGATTTTAGAAAATAAGAATTTCTGAAAAATAAAGCTGTGTCCTTTTTATATTAATCAATATGTGTAAATTTAGGCAGAGCACATTTGAATCCTCTTTGTTATCACAAAGTTGGAGAATTGATTTCTTTGATATAAAGTTCAGTTCCAGACGTAGCAGATGGCAGAGTGTCTTTGGAAGTACTTATGCAGTAAAATTACTTTCATAGTACTTTAATTGTCTTTAATGGATTACTAAAATTATCTTTAGTTTTTTTATGTAAAAAAAAAGTCAATTTTTTATTGAATATGATTTGTGTTTATCTTTAATTTTATTAATAGATTTAACTCAATACATTTGTCGTTTATACTTAAATGACATAATATTCAACTTCCTATTTGTCTGCATTAAATTTTTAATAAAAAGAATTAAACAAAATAAAGAAAATAAAAGAAATTTTTTTGTAATTGAAAAAACAAATCTGTTTCTTAATTTAACTTGAATATTTTTTATGTGAGTATCCTATTATTATATGTATAGACCAACCTAATTGTGTTTAATTTTTATTACATAATAAAATATTTTTTCAAATGTTAATCACATGCCACTTTCTCCAAGAATAAATCCTTAGTGTGCCACTGAGCATCAATTTGTTTGTAATGCATTGTTTTTTGGAATTTATTAATTAATTATCAGTAAAAACAAAGATAAGTAAATAATTCATTACATGTTTTTACCTTCAAATTACTATTAAAACTTACTGGGTTTAGATTGAAAGAACAGAAAGCAAGCAGACATTGCACAGTTTTGTTGATGCTTTAGGGAAGATAGGTGTGTATCAGGTGTGTAACAAACCTTTAGCTTAACAGATATTGCATTTCAAAAAAATTTTTTAATTGGTTTAACCTTTCTGTAATAAAAGTTAATTTTTGAAATTTTTTGATGTTAAGAAATTTTTGAGGTTTTTTTTACCATGTGGGTTTATTTTTTTAATGTTAAAGTTTCATTATCTGATGAAGTTCAAATTTTGTTTTGATGTGAATTTGAATTTTATAATGTTCATATAACTATGGAACATTTAACTAACTTCTTTTGAAAAATCTTTTTTTGTAAGATAAATTTCATAATAGAATTAACAACATTAAAATTTTTAAAAATAATATTTTGTACATATATTTGTTCAAATTCAAATAGTAGTATTGTTTGTCCAAACTCAAGACTACCAAAAAAAACATAATTTGTTCAATCATAAGACTGCTGAAAATAAAAGTGCTTTTAAATTTCTTTTTTTTTTTTTTTTATAAAATAATCCTAAAACATTTTTCAAAACTAATTCTTAATGAAATTCTTTAACAAAATGTTTACAATGTCTAATTGAGTTGTATTTAATATCTGAAGGTTAATGCAAGTTAAACTCAATCTTGAAAAATGCTACATATTGTATAGATTACCATTCTAAATACATCATTCAAATACATCATAAACCTTTCTGCCTTGCCATACCAAATCAATCTTCAAGAATAATTTACTAACATCACCTTTCCTACAAAATGCAGACAATGGTTATCCTTATAACCTTTAACATGTCACAATTAGCTTTTTTAATGTGTTATTTATTATGTTAATTATATAGCATAAAGATATATAGCTTGCTTTAAACTTGTATTAAAATTTTTTTGATGACAATTTTTTCAGCCATGTTAACAAAATAAAACATGGCACTCATTCAAATGTTTTTTTTATTTCGAATTTAATTGATTTTCTTGTAACAAGATTCTAAATAGAGAAATTACTATTGTAATTAAAAAATAACTTTGTTTACACTTACTTTCACTAGATTTTTAATAAATTTGTTAAAATTTTTCATTAACTTAAAAAATACATTTGGTGAAATCATATTTTGTTGTTATAAATTATTCCAATACTGATAATCATTCAAATATTGATGTAAATCATTCAAATTTGTATACAACATTTTTATCTTCTTTTTGCTATTAAATAAAGAGAATTTTTATAAAGAGGAATCTAAATGATTAGGGAATCAATGACCAAATTTATCTTCAATTTTAATCTTTATACACAACTTTTCATTTTACTAAGAAGACAATACTTTTTTTGTTTTTGTAAAAATTACTTAAAATTTGTGTTCTTGTTAGAATTGTGTTTTAAGTTACTTTGATATTTAAATCATTATAATGAATTAGATTTATAAAAAAACCAAACTTTTGTTGTATTGGTAACATATATGCAAAGGTGCTAGGTAACAAATGGATTTACTTGCTGGAAGTATTCATCAAGAGAGTTACTGAAATGTCATAACTAGGGTTGAAGATCTCAAAATCCTAGGGTCCTGTGGTTTTTTAAAATCCTGAAAACCCAGGATTGAGTGCTTCATCTTGGGATTAGACACTTCTAAGGTTACAAGGAAAAATAGTTTACTGTTTCCTTAATTTTTTATCTTAAATTTTTATTTGGTTGGGAAATGGTAGTCCTTTTAAATAATTTAACATAAACCAAACAATTCTATTTCATCTCTTAAAATCAACTTGATCTTGCTAGCAATTATGAAAAAGAAGATCAAATCGTTTTGCAGTATGCTAGTAACACCTTTGCCTTTAGATTTTGTCAGCAATCAAACGCAATCTTTGATTCAAGCAACATCAATTATATTTGAACCTTTTGTTGATTATATTGATCAAGCAATTCTAAGAATCAAACCAGTTTTGCAGTTTACCTCCAATGTTTCCACCATTTGCATAAAATATCAAAGAAGCAGCAAAAGCAGATGATGTGTCTATAAATAATTTATGTGAAGTTTAGAATAAGTAGTTTCTTAAGTTAGTAGGCTACAAACATTCAACTATGAGATTAATTGAAAGGCTAAAAAAAAATAATATGGTTGCAATTTTAATTGCGAAATTTTTAGAAAATACATAGAACTAATGGTATATTCTCTGGAACTTTATAGCTAAAATTTTAGATAAGAAGAAACTAATAATAGTAATCTTTTTATTAGACTAAACTATTCATTTCAGATATTTTTTTACTTACTTCTGCTGGAGATAAAAAATTTTAAATAAATTTTAAGAAACCTTTTACTTGTTAAAAAAGCTTGTAATATATTTTATCTTTTTTAAAAGTTTAGTTTCTCAAAAAATTAAAAAAGTATATTTTACAATTTTTTTCTCTGGCAGGCTTTTGTCTCAAAGGGTTTTTGTATTTAAAGCTGAAGTCTTATGGGTTTTTGTTTTAGAGGGAAGCGCTGAAGATGGTTGAGTAACTATTTTTCCATAATCTATGTATCACAGAAATGACTTTTATTTCCATATACATTCATTTATAATGGCAACTATATTTTTGTATTGTTTAACCACAACACATACTTTTGAAGTTTTAGTAAAAATAAAAAAATTATGCAGTGTCTTAATCAACCCCATTTCAATACTGGTTGTAGACATGAATAAGATATAAAAATTATAAGTGCTTTTAAATTGGCTAACCATTAGCACCTGTTCTAATTCACTTGCGTCAGAAAACAAACTAAAAAAATCCTTCGAATTTACTATGAATAAACAGTAAATAAAAAAACTGTAAAACAAAAATTGGTGTCCTAAATTTGTTCAAATGAATACAAATAATACTTTTAAAGATAATAGTTCCTAACCACCTCTAATAGCTATGTTCCTAACCACCTCTTACAGTCTAAGGCTTACCTATGTTTGACACTGTTAGTATCACTGGATTTTAGCCTTGATGTTTTCATTCATCCCCAACTATGGTAAGTACAGATAGGAGCTTAAATCAATCACATTGCTGCAACTGCTCTGAATGATTTAAGTTCATAATCAAACACTCGCAAAATAAACTCAATTGATGATTGGTATTATAATAAATCTGTGAAGTCTTTAAAATTACTAACCAATTCTTCTTTGTTGTAAACTCACTTTCAAACTGCCTAAATTTCAAGATCAAATGTTTTTATTTTTAAAGTTTAGATTAAATATCTTTAAATATCCACATTTCTTTCAAGACAATATTTTTTTAGTATTAGTGTTCTTTAAATTCACACTCACTTAACAAAAAAACTTTGACAACAATTTTTTTGAATTCACAATGTCTCTTTTTGTTTACCATCAGAAGTTTAATTTTATCTTATTTTCATTTTTATTTTATTATCAAGTCACTTTTATTCTCTTTTATTAGGGCAGCTATGTAGCGATTAAGAGGATACACAAAAATTCTATGCCGCTGACAAGAGATATTTTGTATGAGTTAAAAGCTGTTAGTGAGGTGCAGCATCAAAATATAAATCCATTTATTGGAGCTTGTGTTGATCCACCTAATATTTGTATTTTGACCAAGTATTGCCAAAAAGGGAGCTTACAAGTAAGAATTTCCAAATGATTTTCTTGGGGGGATTTTTTTTTTTAAATGAAAACAATTTTTTTTTTTGTTTACAAGAATTTTTATGTAACTACTAATAACTTTATTTAAATAATTTTAATAAAATGAAACTTAGACAATTAGAAAATTTCTCTTTTAAAAATATTAAAGCAATTTTTTACTAAACTTATTATTAAATGATGTAAGAATAAAAAATTTATTAATTTGATCGTAGTTTTAAATATTGAACAGTTTTTTTAGGATGTTCTTTTCAATCAAAATATCAAGTTAGACTGGATGTTTAAAATGTCTATTGCCATTGACATAGCCAGAGTATGTATTACAATTACTAAGAATTTTAAGAATTTTTTTTTTTTTTTTGAAATTTCTCCTAACATCATTCGCTGTTTAAATCACTGCCACAATATACTTATAATTTGAAAATGCTCCTAAATAAGGATTTCCTTTATAAGAAATAATGTTAAAGATTTTTCATTATCTGATGAAGTATATTCCATTTTAGGGAATGCATTATCTCCATAATTCAATGATTGAGGTTCATGGTAACTTAACATCATCAAATTGTGTAATTGATGGTCGATGGGCGTGTAAGATTACTGATTTCGGTTTGATAAAATTCAAAGAAAACCAAGATACTGTTGCATTATTGGATGAACATAATATTTATGACAGTATAAATATTTTCTGTCTTTTTTTTAGTATCAAAATAAACATGATTTTCTATATTAGATTATATAGTAATTAATTGTGTATCTAGATGTTGCATATTTTTAATTTCATTCTAACAATCAATATTTGTGTATAATAGGCTTCGTGTTACATTATTATTCTAGACATAATATGCATTAGGTACCAGCAATTTCTAGCATTTTGTTACTTCAAGCTGCAGTAAATAATTAAAAAGAAAACAAGAATTTAAAAAAAAATTGTGGTGAAAAAAGCGACTCCTAAAATTAATTAGAAGCTATCTTGTTTTTAAAATGAATTTTAAAAAAATCAAGCTTTAATGAAATGCTTTAAAGTTGTCATTTTTTATGGGTTTAAACTAGAGCGCATCATAAAAGAGAGTCCAAACATGTAAACAAAGTGAAAAGGTTGTAAGTAGAAGCATTCTTAATACTCTTCTATGTCCATCAAATGTGGTCAATTGCTAATTTTATAGTTAAAAAGATATGGGTAGTTTTTTACTTCAAAAGAAAAATAATAGATATTAAAAGACTTAAAGAGTGCCTGCTACAAAGAGAAAGACAAGACAATCTTCTCTACATGGTAGAAATCCTTCTGATCTTCCCATCACAGACCTAGCTACTAACATTGGTGTTACTTAAGCTTTTCTACATTTTGAGAGATATAGAAGTTGTAAAAGATAAAAATATTGAATACTTATAATAGTATTTTAAATGAAACTTTTCTATATTTCAATCCCTAATTGATTTTGGTATCTAAAAATGTTTGTAATTAAAACTGTCACAATTTTATAACAATGTCATTTCCTGGAATGGCAATTAAGTAAAACTTTGGTCTGATGTGGTCTGATGTGGTTCAGCGTTAAAAAGTGTAAGAGTTTCATTGAGGGCACCTAAACTAAATCCTGAATTCAAGAATGGGTTAAAAAGGAAAATGTAGTTCCAGCTATCAACTTTAATTATAAAAAATGGTCAAAACTTATAAACCTGCATGGTATAGACTGTTAGAGCCCCCTTTGTGTAGGAAAACTATCAAATGAAGAGCTTCTGAGCATAATGATAGTTAGAGAAATCCTGCTCCAAACATTCTGTGCCACCCACAAACAGTTGAAAGAGCAGTGACACTGACTTCTGAAGTCAGTTGGATGTTCATCAGCCTCAAAAAGAAAAATACCCTTATCCTTTCCAAGTAGAAATAAAAAAAAAATCTATTGAAAAAAAATAAGGTTGTGTATTGTAATTTGCTTAAATAAATATTTTGTTTCAGAGTTAAAAAATATATATTGTTGATTAAATTCAATTTGCTTCAATTTGGTTTAAAAAAGTCTAAAAAGATTCTTTTCAATAAACATAAAGTAAAATGTGTTAATTTATGGACCAATTTTATTTGTTACAAATATGCAGGAAACAGCTATGAATTTTGGATAAAATGAATCTCTTTCAATGCCCCACATATCCCTAAGACAAATTTAAATTGTTCAAAAAATTGTTCCATTTTACATATTAATATATTAAAAAAATCTTATGCCCATTTAAAATTATACCAATTCCTGTTTTAAAAGTTCATTAAGTATGACCCACTCTAGTTTATATTTTACACTGATAACATTTACCTAAAATTCAACTCAAAATAAGAGAGTTGGGAAGACTACATCTTTCATACTTTGTGCATAACTGTTTTATGATCTAATAAAGGTACTCCAGCTTGAAACTATTGATTTTTTTAAGAAAGTTTAAAATCACTGGTGCCTATTACACATTTGTTTTCAATTTTGCAACTCTTAAGAAAGTTTTTAAATTGAATTTCTAGAATTGTTATGGACAGCACCTGAACATATTGAAAATAGAAGATTTCCTCGATCACAACATGGTGATGTATATAGCTATGGGATAATAATGCAGGAAATTATCACCCGAGACCTGCCTTTTGCAATGTTCACAAATCTAAGCTCTAAAGGTGATTTTAAAAAAAGGTTTCTTTGAATTATTTATTTCTAATTGATAAACAAATTTAATTTCTTAGTAAAATCATTATTAACCTTGATTGACATATCTAAAGTAATGTTTCAAAAACTGAAATAAAAAAAAAAAAAAATCTAAATGCTTTTTCTACTATCTATAAACTGAAAATTTAAAAATCTTTTCATTTGTTTAGAAAAAGTTTATCGTGTGAAAAAAAGAACAAACCCCCCTTTTCGACCTATAGTAAATAAAAATCTTGGAACAACAGATTATAGATTGTTAATGCGAAAGTGTTGGGATGATTCTCCTGAGTTAAGACCAAACTTTTATGAAATCAACAAAAGATTGAAATTGTGTGGTGGAAAGTAAAAAAAAATGTTCTTTTTCGCAATTTCTTTTCCCTCAAATTTGTAATTTTTCAAAATTTTTCTCCCAAACCTTGATGCTTTTTTTATCATTAGTTTTATTTACTTTAAAAGGAAGTCCAGTTGTGGGGGAAATCCACTGACCTTTTAATGTAAAGTTTAATAAAATAATAAAAGCTTTTTAACAATCTTTACTTTATTGATATTGATAGATACATTAGTATAGTTGACAACATGATGAACATGATGGAAAAATATACAAACCAACTTGAAGACCTGGTTTCTGAAAGAACAATTATGTTAGAGGAAGAAAAAATAAAGACTGATAATTTACTTTACAGCATGTTGCCAAGGTTTTTTGTTTTAAAGTTTTGAAAGGTACCTTCTTTTTAACACATTTTAAGGAGCTGCTTATATCTTGGTCTTTATGTCTGCACAGGTCTGTTGCTGAACAGCTTAAGCAAGGAGAGCCAGTAAAAGCAGAGTCCTTTGATATGGTCACCATCTTTTTCAGTGATATTGTTGGATTTACAAAGCTAGCATCTGAATGTACTCCGTTTCAGGTTTAAAAAATCTACAAAACTTTAGATTATTAAACTGAGTACCACTAAAATTGGCTGAAAGATACATGCACATACAGATATAGGTGTGTGTGTGTATATATATATTACATTTTCAGGTGGTTGATCTTTTGAACGATTTGTATACTTGCTTTGATAACATTTGCGACAGATACAGTGTGTATAAGGTACCTTTTTTTCTTTCTTCACAACGATAAGTTTTAAAAATTTATTATTGATCGAAGAAGAGCTTTGAGGTTTTTAACAAATTAAGCATCAAGGTTTTTAAAAAATTAAGCATCAAAGTTTAATTTTTAAATTAATAATTAATAAAGTACAAACTTATATATCTTTTGAAATAAATTGAATTGACAATAACTTAATTTTTTTTATATACAAAATTATAAGATTTCATGCAAACATTTACGATAATTGAATAATTTTTCCTAAGATCCTTTAAAAAAATTAGCTGTTTTAAATTTCACTGTAATTTCAGTTCGATTTATCTTTAAGGACAGATTTTGAAGTTAATACTTTGTTCTTTATTAACGGAAAAAATAATTAAGGAGAATTCTTATGCTTTAAATTCCAGTTCTTTTTCAATTGTCAGGTAGAAACGATTGGAGATGCTTACATGGTAGTCTCGGGACTACCAGATAGGATGATAGACACTCATGCAGGGGAAATAGCGCGAATGTCATTGGATCTACTCAGCTCCACTACAACATTTCGTATACCTCACCTTCCGGACTGTAAACTTCAACTTAGAGTTGGAATTCATTCGGGTAAATTTTTTAATTCGCGAAAAAACGTCGATTCAAAGTTTTGAATAAAATTATTAAAGAAAATGTTGAATAATGATTAGTTGATTGGTTCTTTTTGGTGCTTTGATAAACCTCATTCTTGATGATTTTGAGTAAAATAAAATTGTTTATTTAAAGTATTTACACTTTTAGGTCCTGTAGTTGCCGGCGTAGTCGGCTTAAAGATGCCACGCTATTGCTTGTTCGGAGACACGGTCAATTATGCTTCACGCATGGAGTCCACTGGATTAGGTGGTGTATTTTTTTAAAGAACTTCTTTCAAATATTCATTTTATTAATCATTAAAAGTCATTTTATAATCGAACATTTTTTATCCATCAACATTTTTAACTTTTTATGTTCAGTTTTTATATTAATTGAATTCCGTATTTCTCTTTTAGCACTTCGTGTGCACGTGAGCCCTGAATGTCGAACTATACTGCTAAAACTGGGAGGCTTTCATTTGGTTGAAAGAGGGCCAGTACTGCTAAAAGTAAGTCGTTTTAAGTTTGTTCAACGTTCTTTAGTTCAAAGCAATAAAATCACTCGCCGATGATTCGCTAATTTTAATGTTTTTGAAAAAATTTTGAAATTTTTAATAAAAAATTGACTCATCCACTGTTTTCATGTTCTAGGGCAAAGGTTCTGTTGTTACATATTTTTTGGCTGGATACGACGGTTTTGAAAAAAGTCTTCCGGACTTGCGATATGCAGCAGTTCCAGATGATTACGTAGCTAAATGAAAGAACTAAGTTCTTCACCTCTAGTTAAATAAATTGTGACCTCGATTAGCTAACGATAAAGTGCACCAACCTCGTGTTTTTTGCATGATAAGAAACCAAAAAAACTTTGAACGTTAATTTTAAAAAACTCTCCGATTTGTATTTATATTTTTTCAAATATGTACATAATTTTATTTTTTTAAAGTGAAATTACATTTACAGTTAAACGTTGAATCCAGCTTCAATTTTCATAAATGGACAACCCGTATAATTTTACTCTCCGAACTTCTTACCGCCCAGTTTTATGTGCGATTTATTGTGATTATATATATATATATATATATATATATATATATATATATATATATATATATATATATATATATATATATATATATATATATATATATATATATATATATATTAGGGTGGTTCACACAATACGCTAAAAATATTTTTTGTTCAAATGTTCACATTAAAACCTTTTATATGGTGACAATCATCAAAAATAACAAAACCACCAAAAATCTCTCCATTTTGGTTCATGTTTAAAGGTTGCTCAAGCACTATAGAAATTGAGTATAATTTATAAATGATTATACTCAACTTTCTTTATTATTTTATATCTCAACACAGAGAAAAATTCAAATCAGCTAAGAAATCATTTCCTATTTAAATGAATACAAATTAAGGACTGTTCAAAGTTCACTGTTCAATGATTACAGAACTGATTTCAAGTACATTCTGCAATGCATTTACTTGTTGTTACGTTATATTACTAACAGTTGTATTGTATATTGTTAACTTTTAGTTAAAACTCTTAATAAAACTTATGAAATAAAGTGTCCCTAGTTAATGATGTATTTAAAATTGAAATTAAAAACCAATTATAAGTACTTAAAAAGCTGCAAACTTCCAAAGTCTTGAGCAACCGCTATAATATAAGGTACTTGTCTCTTAACTCACCTACAATTTTAGAAGAGTATCAAAGAGCTTTCAGAAAAATCTTTAATTTGTAAATCATAAATTCTTTTTAGACTAAAAGATATAGTACAGGCCTTTTATAAAGTTTTAAAAAAAATCATTTCGTAAGTGAAATTAACAAATAAAGTTTTTCATCTTAAAAAGATCAATAAATATTTTTGTTCAAGTCAAATTCTCCATACAAGTGGCTATCATCATACAAGGCAAAGAATAAATTCATTTATGAAACAAAAAAATGAATGGCTTTAAAAAAAAAGAAAAGAAAAACTCATTTCCATCAAATTTTAATGAGCACAATGGGCCTCACGTCAATTCAACGAAATCGCTTTTAATTAATTCCTCAACTTCACTTATTTGAAACTTGCTAAATTTTAATACGTCTACGTCTTGAGCCGCAAGATCCCCGGTTACACAAAGAAAGAACGGCATAAGATCATAAATACTTTGTATTTTATTCAGTTGAATGATCAATTTACCAGGAGAGCGAACAGGTACTTGCCAACTATCTTCTGAGAGATTTTGCCTCAGAAGAATTTTTACTATTCGAGAAATGTAAGGTAAAAACATGGTTGATAATTTTTTAGAATTTGCGTTTTCTTTGTTGCATTTTTTCTTCTTTTCTTTTTGCGTTTGTTTTTGTTGCTGAGAAATAGGAGCGTTTAAAACTGCCATCTTTGATATTTCATTAGATTTGATGTCATTTTTTAAGATTTCTTTATTTTTACTATCACGCCTGATGCGTGATTTATGTTCGCTTATAATTTCTGTTTTGTTCTTAATAGGTGGTTCTGGTGATTCAGATTCGCTCGTTTCATTCGAAAACCTACCGCAATAAATTCCCGGCGAGTCGCTAAATGCCCATTTGTACACCTGATAATAGGCTAGAGTGTCACTAGGCAAAACGAGAAGAAAATCAAGAAGCTTGCAAACAGCTAAATATAAACGCAACCACTTAACAGGATCTTTAAAATATCCATTCACTCCTAAAAATGATTCTAACCCAATAACTTTGGTTTTGGATTTAGGTTTATCCAAACTGGAAAGATCATGCTCCATATGTACGAAAACATAAACAAGTTCTGTTAATATGGGTGGCCATAATGATACCAAATGATTCGATGAAATTCGAGTAAGTAGAACGCGAAAACATAGAAAAACTTGTTCATGCAGGAAAGGACCCTAAAAGTTGACAAAAAGAACATTTTTACTTTCATTTGCCCAATGTTAGGCAATTTTTATGCTAGCTAAACGAATTTACATGATTCAAAAAACGTCTGATAGTATTTACAGGTAAATATATATGCAAGTTTCTCTTATTTACTTTCTCTTATTTATAATAAAAAAAAAAAAAAAAAAAAAAAAAAAAAAGAATTAAAAATATTTAGTGAAAAGCTTACCTGCAAATGTCTTATACTCTCCGCTAAACGTTCTTGAATATCAGGCAGGTATTGATGATATTGGTCAAACTCACCACAAAAAATGATAAATGATAACCGTTTAAGTAACTG
Source organism: Hydra viridissima (assembly GCF_058129835.1). Lineage (NCBI taxonomy): Eukaryota > Metazoa > Cnidaria > Hydrozoa > Anthoathecata > Hydridae > Hydra > Hydra viridissima. Next base: position 16,201,465 of record NW_028324302.1, read on the forward strand.
AGCGCGTTGTTCCATTTCCTATATATAGTGAAAATGACAATTCAGATAAAGAGACCAAGAAGATATTAACTTCAAAAACTTTAACACCTGTTTATTGTTAATTCAATTAAGGAATAGTGGTATTTTACAAACAACTTTACTTGTTCTCTATTTGCAAATATATTGATAGCTCCGCTCTGAGAGAGTGCAATCTTTTGCATAAGATCTTTAAATGTAGAACTATCATAGGTTATCAAGCGATCAATTATCATACGCCAAAAGTCTAATGATATTAAATCCATGTGAAAAAAATCAGCCTCCAAGAATAATTCATACACATCTTTTTTCCAAGCACGAAGTGTGTACTGGTAATCACAGACAGCTGCAAGTAAAGCGCTACATGCGCGGTATCCAGAGATATTCTGTGGGCTATAAATATAACATGAACTACTATAACAAATACAATCCTTCTATCACTAATCGAGTCTAAACATAGTGTAAACATAATTTCAAAAAAAGATTTTCATCAATGATATAAAGCAGCACCTGTGGTTTTTCAAATATGGAATTACGTTATATAACAAATACACCAGTGACGTAGCTATTTTGTCTTTCTCTTCACTTAAGTAGAGTAGATCATACATTGAAGCAAAATACTAAGACATCAATATAAAGAATAAATAATAAGTGCACTACATCGTCGATATTTCATTCTACTATTTATTAATCTGTTTTACCCAACTTTCTTTTAAGTTGGGTATAACAGGTGATTACAAACAATATATATATATATATATATATATATATATATATATATATATATATATATATATATATATATATATATATATATATATATATATATATATATATATATATATATATATATATATATATATATATATATATATATATATATATATATATATATATATAGTCTTTAAATAACAAAAAAAAAATGTTTTAAAGTTAAATAATCTTACTTCCGCTAAAATGAGTAAAGCAGGGACAGAAAACTGTGATGTTTTAATGACACCTGTGGGACTTGGCTGAGAGATTTCCATAACAGCAGATCGCTCTGAAAGTGAAGACTCTTCATGGCTATCATCATCTATTTGAGCTATAACCTGAAGACTCCTTCTAAACCATGCAGATCCTTCCAAGGAGGCTCCAGCTATGCTGTTTAAACTATCTACATACTTTTGTGCTAAATCCTTAATAAAAAAAATGAATAAGATTAAAAGATTTTTTTAGCATAAATTTAAGATAGTGATTCGAGCGATTTTAAAAATTGTATAATATATTAAATATATGTTTTGTCAATGTTTACTGATGTTTTAAAAACACCAAGCTCTGCCTGGTATTTTGCCTCTTAAATAAACTTAGTTTTACACTTGTCTAAAAGTATTTGATTTTGTGTTGGCTCAATATGCTTTTGAAATAACTTTTCATCAAATATGTAAATTAAACCTGCAAGTCACGACGAGCACGTCTATCATCTGGGGCAGGAACACGTTGTACAAATATATTTAAAATTCCGAACAGTGCAAACAAAGATGGTGGTGAAAGGTTTAATTGTAAACTATCCTTTAGCAATACAAAAATGGAATTCTTGATGTTTGCAATATCTTCAGCAGCTGCTGATAGGAGAAATTCATTCAAAAATTGAAACAAATACACTTCAAGTGATGCACCATTTTGCAAGCGCTCTTTGTTTGTCAAGAGTTGGCGAGCAACCTGCCGACTTGTTTCAATGACTTTTTCTAAACTAAGAGCCTATGAAAAAATTAGTATAAATATTGAACAATACACCAGTTATATTTTCTAGAAAAACAAAACCATTTTAAAATCTGGATTACCTTTATTGCTTGAGCAATTTCTAACAATACCATCTGATCATGGGACATATCAGGTAAAAATCTTTTGTTTATTGAGGTTAGCCAATCTTTACCACTTAATCCAACAAGTTTTGTAGTAGTTGTGTCATGTGTGTTGTGCCACACATCAGCAATTGAAGCTAAGAAAACTGCAGTATAATTGATAGCAATAGGAGTGAGAAGCTGCAGAATGCACAAGCGAACAGCCTAAACATAGATACATTACAATAAAAAAAAAAGTTAGAAAACAATAATATTAAACTAAAATAACAAAACAAAAATCAAATTATTTTATGTTTTTGAATTTAAAAAGTAGGAACAAAATCTTCAGAAAAAATTTCTGACATGAATCATTAGTAGTAAAATTAGGGTGAAATATAGGGTAAAATGGGGTAACTAGCTCTATGCCCTTAAGCTCCATTTCAGTAGAACCTACACTATGTTGTTTGATGCTATTGTATAAAAAGAGATGTTAAAATTTATGATGGATAATTACTTACAAATCAGAAAATATTTCACAATATTGCTATGGATGAGTGGTTTTTATGTCATTTTTAAACCAGCTTCCTCTAAAATTAGTAATTGAAAAACTTTGCCGAAGCCAGCATTTGTTTTGATTGATCAAAGTAGTCTTTTTTAAACTTCCACTCAAAAAAAAAAATACAACTAAACTTGGTAAGTACTTTTTTTTAGTTTTAACAACCTACTTAGGTAATAATTGAGCTTAAAAATAGATATTTGAAAGACATAAACAGGTAGTTTCCCAAGGCAAACAGTTGCTGGATGAAGTTTTTAGAGATTGTTAATGAGTGGCCCAAAAAGTTATTTTGATCTAATATTTTTTCTTTATTACTATAAAAAGTAAGACTTATGCAAGAAACTTATGGCATAGTTGCTTATTAGCTTGTTTAATTGGAATATAAAACAATATATTTGAAGTAACTGGAGCTTTGATGTCCCTAAATTTAGATAATTAAGGCCCTTCTTCAGTTCTTATATTTAATTGCTAACATTTCAGCTCCCTCTAATGACACCTACTTTTAAAGTATGCAATAACACACACCATCCCCAATATCAAAGAAGACACCATGCCCAATATCAAAGAACACAACATGTCCAATATCAAAGAACACACCATGCAAAATATCAAAGAACACACCATGTCCAGTATCAAAGAAACATTTTCCTGGCTTGCTATGCAAACAAGGATGTCATTTATATATGCTTATTTAGGCAATATTTTTAAGTTTTAATACAGCCTACAGTAGTACCCACATTGTCAAATACAACTTAAAACATAATGTTCAATGCCAGTACTTTGAAATAACAGTGTTTGTAAAGCTTCTGGCTTAATGTCACTATTTTCTTTACATAACAACATCAGCATTATCTGCTTCATCATTAGCATTATTCTCTACGTCTTCTTTAGGAGAGCCTTCCATCAGAGACAATTATTTTTAAACAGTTGCAACCAAAATTTGTACTTCTGAGTATGGAAATCAGCTTGAGTCATATAGGTTTGTTATAGCCAAAGTTTAACACCAATTGCATGTTTGAACCAATTGAAAGTAGAAGCTGTAATGACTATCAAAAAACAAAAAACTTTGCCAGATAGCAACACTCATAAGAACGATGACATGTATGCCTTAAGTATGCTATGCATGGAGATATAGATGATCAATCAGTGTGACATATGTGATACTTTGATTCTATGTCAAATGCACTAGAATTACAAAAGAAGATTATAGTGAAGTCATAGAGTGTATATGTGATAAATGCCCTGAGCCACTATGAACACAAATGCTTTAAATATGTTGGAGCTTATTGTCTGTATTTTTATAATTTTTTGTCATAACATTTTAGCATTTATACTATGGTGCTTCATAGTTTTTAAAATAAAAATTTTTTCTTCAAATAATAATGATGTCTATCATTAAAAAAAAAAAAAAAAAAAAAACTATATGAAAAAATGGACCTAATTAAAAAACTAAAAATGGGCCTGTCTTATTTAAAATAAACTTATTAGAAAAACGCTAGGATCAAAGAACTCTTGAGTTTAACTTCACCTTTGGTTGTCCAACTGTTAGTAAACCATTTGAAGTACTTGTATGGCTAGAATTGTTATGTGTTTTCTCTGTGGTCCATGCTTTCCATACAACCACAATCGAAGCTAGGATATTAGGAAGCAAGCCTAATAGCCCATCTCTGACATCACTTAAATTATCCGAGCCTAAATATAAACAAAGAAGAAAAAGATTTGATGTTTAATCAAATACAATCCGGTAACTTGCACCTTTTACACCTTCAACAGAAAAAAAAAAATACTGTTAAAGTTTTTTAAAGAGAAGCAAAAAAAAAAAAAAAATCAGAATAATTACCAGAATTAATCAGAATAATTAATTAGTAAATACCACAAATATACAATTTCTACTGTAATTTTTAATTTCTGATATATATTTGTTATAACCTAGCTAGCTAGCTAGGGTCTTAAAGATCTTCTTCAGTTAATTCTAGCTACCTATTTAAAACTACACCATTACCTAGCTACATCTACAAGGACCATCTATTCTTAGCATTTTATCTTCGAATGCGAAGTAAATTTAAGGAATTTAAAGGAAAAACATCTAAAATTTTTTCGCATGTATAAAATTCATACCTGCGAAAAACCTGCGAAAAAATAAGATGCAAAAGGTATCAAAACCACAATAGGACCATCAGCAAATCTTGACATTAAATGAAAGCCTTAACAAATGCCAAATATCTTAAAGAAAAATAGTCAAGGCTTAAGGTTGATGCAACAGTTAGGACTGTTACTGTTAAACAGCTTAAGTTGAAACTGTTACTTTTTAATTGAAGATTGTATCACCGTAAATTTAACAAAGATATTTTAAAAACTATCTTCGGATCTTAAGAGAGTAGCATCATTGACAATACGATAGATTAAAATAATAACAAATTATATGTAAAATAAACATAATGAACAGGGTGGCATCAGTAAATAATTCAATATGAAATAAAAGCATCATTTTGTAAAACAAATACATTATTTATAAATCTCAACATGTAAAACAAACAAACTGCAATAAATTTACACATAACTCAAACTCAGTGGCCACAACAGCTTCTAAATAGGATGTGAATGTGCCACATGCCTTGATGATGGTATTCCTGATCTTAGTCTTTGTGTTAGCCAAGCCTGAGTTGTTTTGCCTTTATGGACAGGTGCAGAGTCTTGTTGGAATACATAATCTCTCCCATTTGTTTTGGAGCTCACCCAGGATTTAACATCTTTCAAAACTTCAACATAGCTGTTTTCATTGAGTTTGAGTCCTGCTTTAAGTTTGATGGTATAACATCACCCTCAATGTCACCCTCAAATACAAGCAGGGAACTTAGTATGACAATGGTATATCATCTGGTCTTCTGCATATCCATTTCTTCAGTTCAACTTCTGGCCCTGGTCAAAGTTCTCCTTTTGAGAGAAGAAATTTATCAAGCTGGCAACTTTGTACTTAAGGTTATCTGACAGTGCAGCCCCTTTTACCTTACATGTCTCTTTTATGGCATTTTTCAGGAGCTGACCAGTTCTCATGACATAGGACTTCCAAGATTTTCTGTGAACTTGCTTGGATTTTAGTAAATCTGTGCAGCAACTGCAGTGACATTTCATTTCTTTTTATGTAACAGCAATTGGCATGTTTTTTAAGTGAGGGACTGAACATCTAATAAGCATCATAATCCATTTTTACTTGATAAACTAAGCTTTTGTAGCTTAAGGAACCCAAATTCCACTTTGGATGCTATTCCAGCATAAGGAGCAACAATAATGTCAGCTCTCTTGTCATATTCAATGGACATAATTATGTTTTGAAAGATAATGAATATATATTTTTAGTTCATATCACATACAGATCTCAAATGTGTCTGTATTTAATCTATTAGACAAAAAAATTTGTCCAAATTTACTGGTGCCACCTGGTAAATACATTAAACAAGTTCTAAATAATTTTTCAACTTAGCAATGTTATAAACTTTTCAAATACCTTAGTTTATATGAAAACCTCTTGACTATTTAAATCCAACAATTTGTGTATTGAGGAGTGTATAAAAATTAAAAAATTGTGAAAAGAATAAAATCATAACAAAAACAGAGGGAAAGTTTTTAGTGGACACTACACAAGATTTTTTCAAAGCATTTAATAAACACAACAATTTAAAAAACAAATTACTAAAATGAAAAGATTTTAGAAAAATTGTTTTTTTAAAAAAACTAAATTGATTATTCCTTTAGTCTTCTAAGAATTATAAAACTTTTAAAATGGTAAACTTAAATGCAAAATTCATCAAAAAGAAAATTAGAAAACATAAAGCATTTACCTTCCTCAGAATTTTGCTTAGCTTGAGGGTTTGATGAGAAAACATGAACAAGGTTTGAGAATAAGGATGTAGAAATATCATCAACACCAGCTTTAAGTTTACTCATTGGATGCATGGCTGCAGAAACCATCAGTGATTGTGTTGAAGTCCCAATCAATGAGAAATGACTAATAGAAGTTAGCCCATTAAGCAAAACAATCATATAATCTACAGGTATCTCTGTACAACACTCTGAATACTGTCTATGGACTAAATCAGTAAGCATTACCAAATTTGTACAAATTTGCTTTACCACTGGTATAATTAGATGTGTCATGCTCTCGCTAAACTTGGGTAAGCATGAAATTACTAGACTTATCCAATTATCATGTATATGCACCCAACTCTTCTCAGAAAGCACAGTTAGTGTGGCAGAAATAAACATAGGCTGTGTAATTATAGGCTTGAATGGAATATATTCAAATGGGGAACTGTTAGTTTGGTGGTTTTTCTGATTATATGGCTGTGTAATGCTTTCTGTGCCAATTAGATATTCTAAATGAATAAATGATTCTATAAAGGTCAAAAGAGTCTTTTGCAAATCTATCAGACTTCGATTAGAAATGTTCCTTTTAGATGTACTTGTCAGATTAGGTAAATTAACCATACTGTAAACTCCAGTTCCATTAATTTGCTGATAATCAGAGCTATCAGCATACACTGTGGAGAGTAAACAGTGCAAACCAATCCTTTGGATTTTGCAACGAGACATCAAATCACTAATGTAGTTAGCAAATCCTTTCCCGCTGTCTTTAGCGATTTCAAGTAAAAGTGAAGATATTTTTGTGAGAACTTCTGCAGATAGTGTTTGAACTAAGAAATTCCCTTCAATAATCAAAGAATTCACTTGAAGCCGCTCATGAAAATCAGATCTAATATAATATAGGCAAACAGATAGTAGAATTTCAATATATTTGGCAGTACTTGCACGAACCAGCAACTGTTGAGCTAAAAATCAAAATGGAAAATATAAACATTGTCTCCATAGTTGTATTAATCTATGATTATACTTTTCCTTCAAATAATGAAATATAATAATCAAATTCGAAAAAATTGCCTTCTGCAAGTGATCCGTAAAATTCACTTCCTGCCAAAACTCTTCGATGACGAATTAATAACTCGCGAAGCAGTGATTGATGTGGAGAATTGCAAACATTAACACTGGTAGTTGCAGCAGTACATATAAACAAACGACCCTCACAGTTTAGAATTGCTAAAATACAACTGAAGGCGTACAAGCACAGATCAGTGTCATAGTGATCAGTATATAGGAGTTTGTGTATTAGAAGTGGGTGAGTTGGAACCGCCTTTATGATACGAGCTTTATTTACAGGTTGTATTTCTGAAACAAAATATACCATAATTATAATTTACTCAACATTACATAATTGTTTAATACAAAAAGAAAATCACTTCAAACAATTACATAAAGTCATTTTATAACTAAACTACTTTAACTTCTCTACAGTTAACTGGAGTAAGCCAAACCAGAATATCTCTGTTAAATTAAACTTAGGTTTAAAAGTTTAAGATGTAATGGAGATAATGTTTTAATGTTCCTTAAAGTTGAATTTAGAATTAACTTCAAAAAGATTTTTCTTGATAAAATTGCAACAAGCAACATACTCAGTTTCAACAACCATGGAGTTCTAGAAATAACAGATTTTGATTTGCTTTTGACAGGAGGCTGCTCATATATTGCTCACAATGTCTGTTTGAATTTCCTAGCAATATAAGTGAGCATAAAAAAGAATTTATCTCATTTTAACTGAGAATATCATTAGTCAACCTCATTGGGCATGGATATTGCAGCCATGGATGGGTAACTTGCAGATAAAACAGAATTGTTTTACAATAATTGAATAGAATTCTTGGAAAAATGTTAGACAAAGTGTATTGAAGTTGAGAAAGATTGTATTAAAGAATAGATCTTATTTCATGCCAAAAGTAACTGTTTTTCATTTTTATTCTAGAAAATTATTGAACACCCCTTGTAATAAACTAACAGCCATCACACCTAAACCAATTGAACAGCAAAAAGATTTTTATATTTGGGAAAAATAAAAATTAAATTTTTTATGATAAAACAATTGCAGAACTGAAAAGTCATCCACTAAATAACAAAGATGTTGTTGGGTAATATCAACTTTAAAAAAATACAACAGTTTATGAAAATAGTAATGCAAAAGTTATTAGAGCAGATATTATAAAGATAAGTTGTGTGCAGTAGATCAACCAGATCAACCAAGGATCAAGCAGATAAGATAAAATAAAGCAGTTAGTTCAAAAAATTAGTTTGTTTTGTTTGATAATAAACAGTTAACTAACTTCAACAATATATTAACATTTTTTTCAAAACAATGCATGAATGAATGCTTTACAAACAGTCTTAATAGCTTTACTCTTGTTTGAATACTTTTACCAGAGACTTAACTTTATTCCTTTATCTTGCTTATTTTAAATTCCAGATTTTATAATTCTTAACAAACTTGTTTTTTACTAAATATTGCCTTAAAATCAAATAAAATTTTCTAGTAAATTTTCAAGTTATTTTATAGAAGGGTGTTGAAAACCTTTTAACTTTTTAAAATCATTTATGACTTTTTTTAATTATTTTGTTGTCTTATTATTTTGTTGTCTAATTATTTTGTTGTCTTATTATTTTGTTGTCTTATTATTTTGTTGTCTCATTAACTGGAAAAAAAAAAATTAAAACAAAAAGAAAAATGGTTTATATTTTCTCACCTTTTAAAAAAAAACTTCCTCTTCCTGTCTTTACTAAACCAAAACATCTTCTAGCTATACTTCAAATCCTGTCTAGAAAAACTCACACTCACTCCTTTGTATATTTGCTCTACAATCTTTCTGTAATGTTTCCCTGCATTTAACAAAAGTCTTTACTTTCTTCATCATTATGATATATCACTACTTCTAATTATTATTCTTAATTCACCAACAATATCTCCAAAACTCTAATAAAATACAATTTAATATATGAACCAGAAAAAAGCGTAAATAAAAAAAGAACTTAGATTTCCTATTGTTTGCATTTTAAGAACTAGTGCAAAATTTTTTGTTTCAAATGTTAAGATTTTAAAATATTTGAAAATGCTTTTTTCAATCTTTAGTAAAGAGGACATTTAATAGGACTTTAATGTTACATGTAAAACAATTTGTTTGTAATATACATATACAAATCAACATTTTTTTAAGATTGTAAATTAAAAAAGTATAACAAATACCTGATGCTGCATTTTTTTCACCTGCATCCTCAACTTCATCATTATCACCAAATCCTGCATTCACAGCTTCCACAGATGATTGAGAATGAAGAGGATTCTCAATACCTGTTTGATAAAACTTTATTTTATTGAAAAATTTATTTTAGTAAATCAAATTATTTTAGTAATCACCTTGTTAACAGAGTCCTTGTTATAATAAAAATAATGAAAATTGATTAAATATTAAAATGTTTGAAATACTGGGATACTATAATGGGATTTGAACTGTAAGTCACAAAAGTTGCATGAAAAACAAGCAATAAAACTCATTTTTACATTTTCTTATTTGAGAATTTCATTTTTTAATGTATAAAATAATAATTTGTTGCAATATAACAACCAGTTTCTACTTGACCATGATTGTTGGCACTAGTTGAATTTATATCTGATGGCCAAGTATGAGCATAATGTATAGCAACCCTAGCACTTGTGGGATGAAGCAAAATTAACAACAGTGTCTCTGTTACTCTTCCTATATCTCCAAAATGCAAACAATGTCTTATCCAATTTTTACTAGTGTCTCTAAAAATTTAAAAACAAATCCTGCACTATTTTCTTTTCATAAATGCGCATGTGAATAGTAAATTAACTTTATCAGAGTTTTACCTTATTTTTGTGTGAACTGATTGAAGACCATCTACCATAAGAAGCATACATCTGAAAGTCATAGAAGCAGTTTTAATACTGGTAGGTTGTAAGGTAGGTTGTTTAAATGCTGTAACAATCTACAACTTCTTTTTTTTTTTCTTTTTCAAAAATTGCAATTTAAAATCTTTTACTAAAAGGATATTTTAAGAATAAAAATGTTCAACATTCTTCTGTCATAATAAGTTTATTAACAAATATATTCATGCTATTCCTATTGATTAGGGTATAGATACTATCTTTTTTATTAACTAAAATTAACAACAACAAAAAATAGTATCTATACCCCAAACTTATCAAAAAGCTTACTTATCCAGAGTTCTACTTCCTTTATCTGTCTTAATATTATGCTCTTTATAAAAGTCTCGTGATACATGCCACATTGTTGAGAACCTCCAGTAACCCATTTCTTTATGCTCCTTAAATGTAAAGAGAGATTAAAACAATAACTAAAATAGATAAGATTATAAGAAAAACAACAATTGGTTGATAGATATATCAATTACTTTTAGAAATTGTCAAGGACTTTATTTAAATCTTACCAAGTCTAGGCTAACAAGTGAATTAAGAATCAAATTTTCGCATGTTTCACGTAATGGAGCAATATTATGTAAACGAAGAAATAAATCCACAGCTGTCTGATGCCACTGGCAAGTTCCAGGAGTAATACGATTCCAAAGACTTTCAGCAAGAACCTTTACAAAGGAATAAAATGCGCTACAAAAATATACACAACTTGCTTTCAAAACTTTCTTACATAAGAGTCTTTTTTAGAACAATTGCAAAAACTCCTAAACTAAAACTACAAACATGGTATAAATTTGTGCTTTCAAGCCATGCTAAGTTGTCAAAAGATATTAGGGGTACAATGTTGCTTGTTATTTCTGGATTTTTACTGGTAGGTTGAACACTCTGAGTAACATTAATAAGATCAAGCAAAGCATTTATTGCAGATGATTGAACATCAAAAGAGTTTCCATTGCAACAGCAAGAAATCAAAATCTGTAACCAATCAGGCACTTCCTGTTCATTCCCTAAAGGATTCAAAAACTAAATCAAAATAAACATTTTACGCAGTAAAAACATTTATAAACTGTAGATAGCCTAAATTTCTAGGACTTTTGTAAAATATGAGAGTTGTACTTTACCTGTAGAACTCTGCTCATTTAATGGTAATGGAAAACAAGCTAGCTGTACTAAATAACGACAGAATGTCTGAAAAGTTTTAACTGCTATATCACTGATATCCATGTTACTCATTGAACCTTTTTCATTACTTATGGTATCAAACTCAAGCAACGAATGGTCTTGGAAAAGCACTCTCATTTTCTGGTCTCTTTTCAATAATTTTCCCTCCACAAATTTTGAAAACAATAATTTTGATAAATAAAAACAGTCTCTATACAAAGTGCTTTTCTCAAAGGAGAAAACTACTTTGCAGCTCAAGTCTTGCAGAGGACTAGTTGTTGTAGGAGATTTTGGCATATTTATGCCAGAAACATCTGAAACATCTAGAGTTTTGTCGTGCAAATTAGGTGAAAGTCTAGATAAGAGCTTTGATATAAGACAAATTCCTTGATAAAGTGTGATTAGTTCTAAGAGATCAATGTTATTTATAGTTTCAGATATAATTAACTTCAGAAGGTTTGGCCAATGCTCTGTTTGTATTTCAGTAGCTGATTCCTAACAAGAAAAATAAGTCAAAGAAATGTAAATCTAAAAATTAAAGTTTGTTTAAAAATTTAATTTTTTTTAATACCAAAAACTAGGGTTCTAGATCCAAATAAAACTTTTAGCATGTAATATAAAATTATATGATTGATAATGATAAACATTTATCACCAAACAGGTAGTGAATAAAAACAAAGCTATACCAAAGAATACAGAACTATTATTAAAAACAACTGTAATATACTTTTTACATTTATTTACAAAAATGATTTTAAACAAGCAAGTAATTATATATGATTGTCTGCTTATGTTTATGGTTTTTTTAAATATTTTACATAATCTTACCAGTAAAACTATGTCCAAAAGATAATCAGTGATAGAAAAAACTTCCGAATGTGTTGGATCCTCTAATTTTACCAACTGTTGTAATTCAGTTACAAAATCATCTTTACAGTTTAGATCAGAATGAGGGTTAGAGCACCTCTTGAAAATCTTTCCAATATAATCCCACATGTAAAATGGCTCAAATGAATTGAACAATAAATTAGAATTCTTAATAAGTTCACTATGCATCAAAAGTATGTCTTTATATCCATTCAACTTTTTATCTGCAAATGTTTTTGTGACCACAGAGTGCTTATATATTGCACGAAATACCTCTAACATGACCTCTTCCACTATTGAAGATCCAACTTCTGGCTTATCAAGCAATGTGATTAAAATTCGAAATGGTTTAAGATGCCAGAGTCGAAACTTACCAGAAGAGTCTTTGAGGTTTACACTTTCACAGCTGTATTGAACTGATTCTTTAAATAAAACTATCACAGCTGCTGTAAGAGGAAGCTTTGAATACAAGTTGAAATAAGAGTCGGTTATTGTTTTATCCTCATCCTCATCCTCCACACTAACACTTTGATTGATTTCAGTAGCATTGTTAGAGTCTACATTTAAGAACCATTGAAATATTCTGCGATTTAAAGACATATCTCTGCGTAGCAGCACACCAAGTGAGTAAGTTAAAAGTTTAACTATATGTGGTTTAGAGAGTGAGGAATTATGAAAAGAAATATAAGATATTGCAAAGTCAAGTGTTATTCTTTGTGTTAAAACATTTGAGTCATCAAAAGCAGCACACACTGCATTTACCTAAAATAAATTTAAATTAAAACATACACTAATTGCATTAACATTATTAATCATATCATTAAAACAAACAGTAATTGCATTAACATTACTGTAAGCCACTAAGAAAACTTTAATTGCCTTAAAAAAAAAATCAAAGATATTAAAAAAAGCTTTATGAATTTTTCACCATAAGATTTGTATCATAACCCATAATTTTTGAGCTCATTTTATTTTGCAGTTTTGAAACATGGCTTATAACATAGGTCATGGCAGCGAGACGTGTTTGGGAAGAATGAAGTACACAGTCCCATAAGCATGTGAAAAACATTTCTTCATCTATAGACCCACAAAGGTTAGAAATTATTTCAATAGTTCTAAAAAAGAATATGATAAAAACATTCATTAGTGGCTTTATTCGTGGATTGTGTTTGGTACATATAAGCTACACAAATTAAACATAAATACATCATTTAGCAACTCACTACTTAGCAATACTTAAAGATATGCCAAAAAAGAAACAATGTACCTAGATGAAAATTCAGATGCTTCTTCAATCCCAGGAAACAAGGCCAATAAAAATCCAGATAAACCAGGGTAAAGTAATTTCTTTAGAGGTAAAAAGTGATTTTCATATAGGTCAAGTAGTTGTGGTTTAACTGACATTGATGCTTGGCTCAATAGTGGGTACAAACCAGATGTATATATAAAAAGATCCTGAGCTAGGCCAGCCATTCCAATTTGTGAAAGAATCAGGTTGTATGTTTCAAGAGCTTTTAAATGTACACCACTAGGTAATGCTGGGTGAAGACATTGAGCAAGACGCTTGCCAATCAGTAATTTGCGTGGTAGAATTGCATACTGACTGTATAATTGAATGACCTGTGATTTAAAATAAAAATGAGCTATTTAAATCAAGATCTTTTTAATTCAAGAAATTATCTTTTAATAATATCTTGTTTTTTTTTAACATTTACTTTTAACTATTTGACTTCTTTTTTTAACATTTCGTCACTGATCTTGACAATTTCTGGCCCAAATAGGTAAACACACTTAATTTCATATTTGGCACCTTTTTTCATTTTTTTTTCCCCCTCAAAAACAAGTACTAAGCAGATCTGTCATTATCAAAGTCCTTTTATACTCTATGTTTAATGTATACTTGTGCAAGAGTTTAAACAAACATTCAATAATTTCATTACCTCATCTGAATGCATTTTTTGATATACCAGAAGCTACCAAAAAATTATGAACCACTGTAATACATGCTTATTAAAAACTTTTATACCTTAGTATGATAGGATGAGCTATTAAATTAAGAAGTTAGGTTTAAACCACATAAGCATGTACAATACAACAATAAACTCTACAATTAATTCAAGATTTCTTAATGGCTTGTATGCTTATCCATGTTTTGAAATCCTAATCCTACAAACTTTATCAAAAATTGCCAATTATTTAGCATGCTTGAGTCCAAATTCAAGAAAAGCCAACTTTTTGGTTACTATCACTTCTTAAGGCACAGACTATTTTCTATCCATAAAATTAATCAATCAATAACTTTTCTTTTAGTTCATCTTTTTGAGCATAGCAGGTTCTCCAGTATCTTCTTGAAGTGTGAATGAGTTTTTAGAGCAGTTGCATCATGTAGCATATTATATGATGCAACTGCTCTAAAGTTTGTAAGACTTATTGTTTTCTAGCTCTTTAGGAACAAAGTGGGAAAGGTATTTCAACCTGGTTCTTCACTAAAAATGTAATTATCCTCTCTTTTTATAGCAAAATATTATCTTAATGAACCTTCAGCTATTAAATAATCATCATGTAAGGGTTTTGATGATGCTCTGACCATCAAAAGAAACGCTGCCCTTGATGTCAGCTTAAACCAACTTTCTGCATTCCTTCATATCAACCTTAGCTTGCTTTCTGTACTTTTTCTCAAACTTATCTTTAGTTTTACTAGTTTGTTTTGCCCTTGGCAATCAGAGTACCTAAATTCCAAGCATTAACTGATTTAAAATAATACATTAAAATGATGTTCCTTATCTTTCACAGGATACACAAACAAATAACTAAATTGGCTCCACCTTTAAATTAACTTTCAGTAAACATCAAGTGCTTTATCAGAAATTTTTTTTTTGCTTTGATTAACATTTCTTGTAAAAACAGACCTTATTTGAGCAGATCTCTTGGTATAGGTAACTCTGATATATTTAAAAATTTTTCCAAGACTACTAAGCATTAGAAAGTCAGATCCTGGAAAGGATTTACATGTAAATGTTGTGTGGGTGAAACTAAATTTAATTAAACTTAAGGAAAACACACATAATTAACACTCTTTTTGACTGTTTTAAATGATGATAGCGACTTGCACCATACAATGTTTTATAACTTGTTTTTTTACTTTACTAAAAATCTGCAAACAAAAACAACCAAATTTTACTTTTAAAACTAGTCTTAACTTAGCCGAAACACACCTTAACAGTATGCAATCCAAACCCAATTAATAGAGCCTACCGTATACAATCCATACAACATTTTATTCACGTAAAATGACATTTTACTTATTGCAAGTTTGATATCCATAAGAACTCTTTACGTGACAACGTGAATTCAAACATAAAAACAGAGAATTAGGAGAGTCACATTTTTAGTAGAAATAGTAAATACTTTAAAAATTTAAGAGGTCTGAGTCTCATTAAATGTTAGTGTTCTGTCAATTGGATATACCTAGGATAGTAACTTAATTAACACATGTATAAAAAATTCTGAACAAAATTAAATTTTAGATAATAAAGAAACTATTTATTCAGTTAACATGAAATTTAAAATATATTTTCTTTATTACATTGTACTTAATGAATAAATATGTTTGGACTGTATTTTGAAGCTTTACAGACATTAATAGGAACATGATGTATTTAACTTGTAAAAATGGAAAATCACTAATAGCATACTATTCAGTACAGTTTTTATTCGTCTAATAAAATCTTTTTGTAGCTGGGGATTTTGTTTATCATTTTGTCATAGTTTTCTACTTGACCCTGTTAATCTCTCATTAGTAATATTATTCTCAAATTATCTAAGAATACTATAAACTGTTCTTCATTTAAATCAAAGGTCCGTGAAATATTTGACAATGTTGACTTTGAGGCTTCTGGAGTTCGATCACAAAAAATCTTGATAAGTTTTCAACATTCTATTTGTCACACTTATTTGGAACAAAATAATGTGCCTAAATGGGCTAAGAACGTTATTTCATTAGCCGAATACTTTATTATCCTGATATTCCTAGTTTGAACTCTACTTAGACTCAAAGTTTGTGCAGACTTTTTCATGCAAACGTTATTTAAATTATGTTATTAGATTAGATAATAACACCAATTAACCTGACAATTTCATTGTCATGGTTGCCAAACTTGCTATAACTACATTAAAATTTTCAGCTCAAGTTACCCCTGCTATCCCAAGTGTACTTAATTGAAGGTAAGAAATTCCATTGTAGTTTTTTAAATATATAAATATAAAAATATTCTCATACTTTCAACCAACTATCTTCCGTGTTTCTTAGCTGTATATCATAAAATCATATCTTTTACCTTATTAAGCTTTCCAAGACATGATATTAAGTCAGCCCATTCACTTGAATATTCAAAGGTTTTCAGGGCTTTGTCAACAGCAGCAATAAACTGTTTATATTTAGGGTCAGAATTCAATTTGGCTTCATCTACCATGATTTTGCATTATGATTTAATTCTATTTGATATTACCATTTTTTTAAACTGCAAAGAAAATATATATATGTCAAAAAATAAAAATAACTACTGCTGATGCAATGGAAATTAAAAACCTAAAGGTAATTATATAGATACATGAAATTTTATACTATGCATTCACAAAGTATATACTAGATAGCAGATGGCAATATTGGTGAAAAGTTCAAATAAACTCAATGTAACAAAATTGAATAACAAATTAAGAAATTATAATTGACCATATACATAAAATGCTATGATACAGATACATTATCCCTATGATACAAGATACTTTAGTATACAGATTATTAAGGAGATTTAATGTAACAATTAAAACAAAATTAAAAGATACCCCATGATGCGTATATATACACATGTATAAATATAATTTTGATTAAACTTAAAAAGAAAAAAAAGAGTACAGAAATAATATATAAATTTGTATTACCTTTCTATTTATTTTCAAATTTTAAAATCAATTAAATTTAGATATGCATGTATGCACAAGCAAAAGTTACAATACCCACATAACTAAGAAATACACAATGCAGTGCTAAACAATTATGTTCATAAATTATTTAAGCTGACAAGTATTTCCAAAAAAAGAAGTTAAGTGATTGTATATTTTTGTGAGCATTTATATTAACTCCAATTACTTTGAGTTAATATCCCTAAATATGTGTATTTCAATTACTCGAAGTCCACGCTCCATTGGATTTATTAGTAGTAGACCTCTTGGAGAATATACAGATTCATTTTGTTCATGAATATACTGTGCTAATTTCTTCATATGTCTCTCATATTGAGTATCAAAGCAAATATAGATAAGAAATCCTGTCAAACATGCACAAAACCCTTGAAACAAAGAAGACATATCATTGCTTTCTGCAGCATCAAAAGTTTTGTTTATTGTTTGGATCGTTTGATCAAATAAGTTTCGTGGTATTTTGCCCTCCAGTTCGATTGGAAACTTTTTTTGAAACTGCACAGCAGTACCTTCACTATAATCACGTTGAATAAAAACTTTAAAGCTACCTCGATTTGAATCATTAACCATTTTATCTAGTGAGAAAACAAACTATTAGTCTGTTATATGGTATATAATTTACTTTAATGCTAAATAATGTATAGTACATGTACAATACATATTTTTAAATCTAGCTATGTTAACAATATTAACAATTATATATATATATATATATATATATATATATATATATATATATATATATATATATATATATATATATATATATATATATATATATATGTATATATATATATATATATATATTACATATAATAAATATATATATTTATTATATATTTATATATTTTTTATATTATATATATAATCTATTACTTCTAAAAAAGAGATCATTCGTACATGTACAATACCGCATTATTTTTTTATCAACATACCCATAAAAGTAGCTTCGTGTAATAGAACACTAATATTAATATTAAAAAAATCTAAACAATTCCTTTGAGATTTAAGATTAAAGATACACAAATCTTTTAACAAAGGTTTGGAATGAACCTAAAAGTTTTAAAATATTTTAAATATCGGCCAAAATAATAACAACGTTGCAGTGCAACGTTGTGTTCTCATTGTTTGTATTCCCTAAACCTTGTTTTGGGATGTGTCTACAATAGGCAGCATTTGGTTTTTAAATTTTTGCATGAGTTCTTCTGAACGTTGTGGCACACTAGATTTATCTTCATCAGTTCTAACTTGCCACTTTTTTACATCCAAAAAGTAGCTTATGTGTATCAAGTACTCAATAAAGCAAATCCACGCATGCAAAATAGAAAAAGCAAAAACCGTAATGTTATTGTTTAACAACTAATTCTTTTAGTTCACCATTTATTATTTTGGGACTCGCACTACTTATGTAACATTTTTGTTTGTAATGTAAGTCATTAAAAGAATAGTATACTTTTCCATTTATCAGTATGAAGTATAAGGCCGTTTTTTTAGCAGTAATTCAAGGTTCACTGACTGTTATAGGTGTTGGAATAAGTTGAGTTTCTTCTTTTGAAACTGTTAGTTTCTGTTGTAGTCTTGGCCGCCAAGAGGGGGAGGGGGGTGGACGGGGAAGATTCCCGGGCCCCGTGTGTGTACAAATAATTTTTTAAAGTAATTTTTAAAAGATTTAAATAGTTTTGACTTTAAAAAAGATTTAATTAACTTTTATTTTTAATTTTCAATGACCAGAGCACGCTTCTTTTGGTCCTGGGTATATAATTGATCATAATGAGGGCCCTTTTAGAAAACTTCCCCGGGGCCCAAAATTTCTCTCGGCTGCTATGGTTGTAGTAAATTCATTTTTTTCTTCAACCATCACAGCAACAAGATGATTCTTTCCATCACAGTAACAAAATTCCCCGGGGCCCGAAATTTCTCTCAGCTGCTATGGTTGTAGTAAATTCATTTTTTTCTTCAACCATCACAGCAACAAGATGATTCTTTCCACCACAGTAACAAAATTATTCTTTCCTTCACAGTAACAAGATGATTCTTTACATCACAGCAACAATATGATTCTTTTCTTATAATTTTGTTAAACGATATTGAAAGCACTGTAAATTTGCAACTAAAGTTTTTCATAAATGAAATTACATTTTAACGTCACTTTAGCTACTTATGGCTGATGGTTCTGGAATGTTTGTCATAATTAATGCCTCCAGTTGTTACCAATGAGGAATCGTTGTTGTGAAAAAATTTTTAGCAATACAATATTTAATGAAGGTTGTACAATAGATTATGGACTACGCTCAACAATGTCACTAGTAAATATTCTTATTGTGTGAATACGTTCCTTTCATGTTTTAGCTATGAAATTATAGGCCTCTGTAAATTTCTAAATTCTGAATGCTCTCTAAAAAGGTTTTATAAAGCGTTTTGCAACACAGCTTATCCCATAAGTTTGTATTGGAGCGAGGTTTTCAAGCTCAGAACAATGATTCATTACAGCCTTTCAGTAGTAAAACTAATTAATCTTAATCAACACTGTTTGCGAATGGCATCAATATTATCTTTGTTGACGAACCTGATTGTTTTAAAAACTCTTTTGTTTATTAGGAGATTTAAAAGTAGTTTTGCAACTCTTTAATTAGTTTACAAAATACCTTCATTTTTCTGGAAAGTTTCAAAAAACTTGTCTCAGACACATTCTGAAAATCAAACAATTCTGAAAATCAAACAACTCCTTTTGTGTGCTTAATCATGGTTTTTGTAACTTTTCTTCTAAATGATAAGATAATAAACTGTTCTACAGGGTGTCCCAAAATTCAAACAGGATATGAATTTGGCACCATTTGTGCAGCAAAGTGTGGGCAACAAAAAAAAAAAAAAAAAAAAAGAAACATTTTGACAGCTGACAGTTTAGGGTTTTAGTAAAATGGAGCGTTATACGAGAGAACAACGCGTTTTCATCGCTCAAATGGCAATATCAAAGAAATGCGTGAGTTTTGGCGAAAGTTCAGGAACATCAATTAGACGACGTGGACAAGAATTGCAAATTTCAATAAGCTCTCTATAGCGTTTACTCATTTAAGAACTGCATCTCCGTGGTTACAAAGTTCAATTGACACAAGAACTGAAGCTTAATGACCAAGCAAAGCAAAGAGAGTTTGTTGAATGGATAATTAAACATCAACATGTAGATACTGAATACTCGAGCAAAATCATTCAAAACGATGAAGCACATTTTCCCCACGTCAAAATGGCCGCATTTGGGATTCTGAGAACCCACATATCGTCAGCTCGGAATACAAGTGTCGTATACGACACTGTGTTTAAATTGAGAAATTTGCATTCAAAGTTTAAAGTACAAAATCTCTTTATGTAAATTTAATTACATGTTGAAATTTAACAAAGTTGACTAAAATCAATACAAGTTTTTGTTTAAATTGTTAAAAAAACGAACAAAAAAAAACTTCCCCTGTAATTTTGAGCACGTTTTTTCAAATATGACAAATGTATTTCGAAATCAGAACATTTTGTCGGAATACAATTGTCATAGATGCAATTAATTTGATAGTAGGTGAATTAAGGTTAAATTTACTTATGTTGTAACTAACAATGACTTATGGCATTAGTATAGTTTTAGTTTGACTGTCCTTCGCATTTTTTTTCTTTAATTCATTCCCGGTAACCAATTTATCGGCATTATATTCAGAAATTATGCAGTTTTTAATCTTTAAGCTTCTTATATAAAAATTATTTAAACTTCAAATATACTTATTAATAAATTGAGTATGATGCAAGGTTTCACTTACTCAATTTAAAAATAACTAAATATTCACAATTTTTTCTTTTTTTGCATTAAGCAATTTTTATTAACATTATTTTTGAATAATTGAAAATAAAATATCTAATTTATCACAGATATCTTTTAATTTGTCTGTGAAAAATAATATAAATAAGTTAAACCTTAAATATAAAAAACAACCATTTCCATTATCGTACCTTCTTTTACAATAAAGAAATAAATATATACAATGTTTATTAAAACATTTTACAAAGTGATATATTTAAATGTTCAGGCTTTGTGACTTAAAAAGAGTATTATAAAATTCAAGATCATCACCAACGAAATATTTTACCATTGACTCAAGGTCATTAATTTTTTTATCTGAGAGCAAAAAACGTGTTGAATCATTTTTTAATGGAGGAAATTCTTTCAAAATTTCAACTTTCTGTTTATTTTTTCTCTGAGGGGTACCTTTTACCAATCTTTCTTCAATTAACGGACCAGAGAACGATTTTTTGAATTTAATATGAAAAGGTAGATGTTTTTCATGACACATTAGTTTTACCTTTGCAAAAGGCACTTTATGGAAATATAAAGACTTGGAAGCAAGTTTGAAGTTTTTGAAGTCATCTTTGTACATTTGTATGACTTTCAATTCTACTCCAGAAGATTTTTCAATAGATGACAGTAACTTGAATAAGGTAGGAGGGCTGTAAATCTCAAAATGTCTTAATTTTTTCTCAATCACACTATGCGCAGTGTCAATATTCTGTACTGAACTATGACCAGGTTCACTAAACTTCTGTTCAATGAGTGGTATTCCGCTTTCATTTTGAAAAATTTTTATTGCCATAGACACAATTGAGTTCTTATTCTGGGAAACACAAGAATCAGACCACAAAATAACTTGATTAATTGATATATTAGGACAGTCTTGAATAATTAACTTTAATAGTTTATACAGACAGCTTGCAAGTTCATTTGCACCTCTACCAGCCATAGATTCATTCCAAAGTGCAAAATAAGTTTTGTTATTCAATGAACAGTGGGCCGTGAAATTATAGCAGTTTAATTTTCTCTTATAATAGAATGCAGAAATATTAGCAATTGGAAGGGGAAATACTTTTTCTAAATCAAAAGTTATAACTGCTGTGCTTTTGTAATCTCCATTTGCAACTTTAGTTAGGTCACATTTTCTTTCTTGTCTAGTTAATAGCTTACTCTCTCTATGCTGCAGTATTTTTTGATCATCTTCTTTGTTTTTATACTCTTGACATAAATCACACAAATCTTTCTTTGGTTTATGAAATGCCAAATTAAACTCTGTATTAAAAGTTGAATAATAAACATCTTTTTTTACATTGAACTCTGGGTAAGCTTGTGTAAACAACCTGTACATTTTAATTGTACTTAATGACGGCTCTAAATATTTTTTGTTAGTATTCTGTCTGCAATAGTGTGAATCAACTGTTGGAAAACTATTTATATGTTCTCTGATCTTATCTAAAACTTGATTAGGAGTTTTCCTACAAATCATCTTTCCTTTCTTTGAGGACCTTGGTAGCCCACTTACTTTATTTACCACATTATTAAAATTATAGTAAACTCTTCTTTCACTGATATCTAAAGTTTTTAGAAAAAATAATTTACAAACTCTACTTCTAACATTGTTCTTTTCAAAATGATATTTATAAACACACTTCTTATGTTTTTCAATTCCTGAATTTTTACTTTTTCTTTTACAATCCCACCATTCTATATTTTGAGTATAAAAGTTAAGTTTTTTAGTGTCACTTAAGTTCCAGAAATAAGAATGGATTTCAACTCTGTCATTAGCACTGAAAACTTCAAAACATTTTAGTTTACACGCTGAAGAACAAGCTTCTCCTACTTTTCTCTCTGGTCTCTCTTGACCATTTCTATCAATGTAGGACTTGCCACACTGCCTTTGCTTTTTTCTGACATTTATTTTCCAATTGTTAACACTTCTTTGTCTTTTTCTTGTGAGTTTTCTGCAAAATATAATTAAAGTAACTATAGATCTATTGTATTGGAAACTATTTATCAAACTGCTTATTAAAAATAGAAAAATTAATGTTATTAAAACTGTAATTTAGAACATTATAAAAAAACAATGCATAAATACAGTTGATGTAAAAAAAAAATAAATAAAAGGTAATGATAATAAAAGAAATTTCAAGAACTTATTTAGAATGTAAAAATAATGATCTCTTTAAAATTATTTGAGCACAAGACGTATTGTAATGAAATCTTTGTACACAAGTATTTTATATTTACTTTTCATTGCTAGGAGAAATGATAGTAGAAGAAAAAGATGAATTAGTAGGGTCTTCCACTACATATCCAGGAGTTTCTTCCTGCATTTGGTGGTTTAGCTCCAATACTATTGGTATCGGATTATCAGCATCAGAAGCCATAAAATACTCCATATTTGTTATAAAATATTCCATATTTGTTACTTATCTTTACAAACAAACGATATATTTATAAATACTGTTTAGTTCTTTTAATTACGAGTAATAATTTTTATTTACTGAACAATTCAATTCTATTCAAAGACAATTCAATATTAAAAAACAAATGGAATGTATTACTTTTTATTTACAAAAAACAAATGTTAAAAGTAAACAAATGAACGGAATATACGTAGTTAAATCTAAAGCCACGTGAGCAAATAGAAGGCTACTATTGGTCTACGCTAAGTACAACAAATGTACCTCGAGCGTCTCGTATAAAAAGTTTATTTACGACAAATGATCTACTGAACTATATTGGAAAAAAAACTAATTGAGCTATCGGATAATTTTTTGTAAAATAAGTCCACAAAAAATAGATAGTTCGCATATATAAGTCATTTTTTTCAAAAATGTCGAATACGACACTTGTATTCCGAGCTGACGATATGACTGTCGAAAAAAAATGCATCTCAACGTGTCACTGTATTGTACGGATTTCTGGCTGGAGGCAACATTAAACCATACTTCCTTGAAAATGAGACTGGTCAAGCAATGATTGTTACTGGTACTCGATATCGCGAAATGATACAGAGTTTTTTCTACCTAAGTTGGATAACATTGATATGGATGACATGTGTTTTCAACAAGATAGTGCCACATGCCATATAACCCGTAAAACAATTCAGTTACTGCATAAGACATTTTTTGGTTGTGTACTCTCTCGTTTCGGTGATTAGAATTGGCCCCCTAGTTTAAATAATACCATTGGATTTCTTTTTATGGGGTCGTTTAAAGTTAAAGATCTATGTCAACAAGCCTACTAGCATCCGTGCATTGGAGGAGGAAATTAAACGCTGCATAAACGAAATTGAGTCACATTTATGCAAAATGGTCATGGAAAACTTTGACAAAAGAATGCATATGTGCCAGCATAGCCGTGGTGGCCATTTGCCTGATGTGCTATTCCATACATAAGCTTATCCTATCCTACTTTATGGTTCAATAAAAAATTTACAATCTAAAGAAAAAAACAATCTTTTCTATTAAATTCAAATCTTGCGGAAATTTTGCGACACCCTGTATATTTACTGCAATGCTTTTCGTCTAACCGTCTAAGTATTTGTTTATATAAATTAGATCAACAATTAAACTAACTGTTTATGAAATAAATGGGATTGCATCCAGGAATGGGCTTCAGGTTCCCAAAATAAGAGAATTAGCCGGAACAATTAAACCAAATCCTGAAAAGAATTTATAAAGTTTGTCGTTTTTATTTTTCATTTCACTTTTCTAAGTATTTTTTTTAATCTTAATTTTAAATTCAGTTAAAATTTTTCACAACTTGCTTCTCAACAATCTAAAGACTTCACAGCTTTTGATTGTCAATTTCATTGAAGAATATTTTCACCGTTAGCATTTTTTTAAGTGTAAACATTTAGTAGAGCACGTTTATTTATGCAATTTCATATATTTCTTTCGCACTATATATCTTGAATTGGACCTGTTTGGTATTTTTCCTGGCAATTGAATTATAAAAATAATAACGTCATGGTTCACCTAGAAATCAATACCTGAAATACATCTCCAAGCCTTTTTCACTTAAATTATCGAGGTTAAGAATAACTTCAGTTACAAAATCCTCTTTAGAAATAATCAAGAGCAAGACTGTTCTATTGTTTAAAGTGAGGTAAAAATACACACCAAAGTGAGGTAAAAATACACACCAAATAAATTAAAAAGAGAATAACTCTGTGCTCATAGGTAATAATGTAACAAAATAAAATGATTTAAAGAGTTCAGTATTTGGGTTGCAAAGGCTTTTTTTTTTTGTACTTTGATTTTATCATGGATATTGGCGTAAAAATATGAAATCGCTTATCTTTATCATTTGTCCTATTTTCACTTATCTGACCGAACATTTATCCTATTATCACTTATCTGACTAAATGTTTATTCTATCATCACTTATCTGACCAAACATTTATCCTATTATCACTTATCTGACCAAAAGTTGAATTATAGAAGAACTGAGATGGTTTAATTTAAAGATATAAAATATACTTTAGTTATTAGTTTAAGAGTTAATAAATGATAAATGTTTGCTGTTAAAATTTTATCAATAAGTCCACATACAGATAATTAGCTCTTAAAGATTTTTTCAAAACTTTTAGAAAATATGTATCCCACCAAGTTCTTCTCCGGCACCTTTTGATTTTTATATTAAAGTTCTCATTCAATTCTTTAAATGTTACACAGGTTATTTTCCTAGCTTTACGAAGCCCTGTATCTTTTCCTGTTGTTTTCTTTCATAAAAAAAGGGTTGATAACTATTAAGTGAGACTGGGTTGTGTTGGTACAGAAAATATTTCCTGCCTTACTATTGCTTGTCCTTGTGCTTTGAAGGAAAGTATGAATGCAGGACTAAGTTTTTAAGTAGGTATAGAGCTATCAATGTATTGTCATTTTGTTCTGCTTCATAATATAGAAGAAAGTGTAAACTACACATTTGAACCAATAACTCTAAACTTCCAAAAAAATAAAATTACGCAATCGTAGTTATATGGTATATACTTTACTTTTACTTACATACAATATCACAATTATTATCGCTGTTGGAAAACAATTATTATTGCTGTTGGAAAACAATTGAAAGAAAAGTAAAGAAAGAAAGTATTGAAAGAAAATGATGGTAAAAACGTGAGAGTTTGTGGATGTTGGATATTCTACAACAATTTTTTCAAAAACTGGTTTCGAACAACCGACTTGATCGAGTGATTTTAATATTAGAACTTTCGAAGGCGAAGTTCAAAGATGTGTTAGAATGGCAATGGCTTCTTCTCTATGCGCCACATCAAGTCCTAGAAGCATGTTTTCAACCTTCGAAACTGTGATGCTTGGAGTTCAATACGCTTGCTAGGAGGAGTTACCATTTTTCCGTCATGTAAATCATGTTTTTCAGGGAATTTGTGTGCGATGGTGAAGAACGAAAGAAAGACACGACTTGAAATCTACCAGCTGGACCACATAATAGTTTTTAACGCAATGGAATGGGCAATTAAGTGGATGTGGAGAAATGGAGACAATCCAAATCTAGAAGACGTTAAGCAGGAGTATGAGAGCGAATTACGAGAGTGAATAAAGCAAAGATAGTTATTGGAATATAATGAATGTACGATGGGACAGCCAATGTTTCGACTACTACTACAGGCAGTGGTTTAATGCTACAAAAACAAAAGTTTGGCCGGTCCTAAACTGTATGGAAGCCAATAGATTCATCGAGGCATTCACAAGAGATTCGGACGTTAGTACGG
Source organism: Hydra viridissima (assembly GCF_058129835.1). Taxonomy (NCBI): domain Eukaryota; kingdom Metazoa; phylum Cnidaria; class Hydrozoa; order Anthoathecata; family Hydridae; genus Hydra; species Hydra viridissima. The sequence continues at coordinate 16,228,258 of NW_028324302.1, forward strand.
AGAAGTTCAAGTAGTGGAGACAGGATGGTGACAAACCAGTAAATAACAACTTGTGCAAAGCATTACTCCAGTTAAAAGTGGATGAGACATTACAGGGTGCAGTAGCGATAGGTGAACAAACCTACTTTTGGCTAGGTTTCGTAATGTAAATAAAATACTTCCGCAATTTGTTTTTGTTGGTTTTTATTCAATGAACATCTTAAATTTGAATAAAATTGTGAATAAAAAGTTGTGAGTTAAAAGTTTTACTATGGAAGCCAAAAGAACTGAAGTTTTAAAATTAATTCATGCGGGTTTGCTTGCACGTGAAGTGATTCGTATTTCTGTAGTGTTTAAAACAACATTTTACAAAGTGAAAACACGTGACTGCTGAGAGAGCCCAATTTCTCTTTTCAGTAATTTGTTCACTGTTGATAAAAAGTGCACTAAAAAGAGCATAGAACTACTATGTCCATCAGAAAGGCAGTAAAAATGTTCAATGTTGATGAGAGGACAGTCAGAGGAACTCTAAAAACACTTGGAAAAGCTAGTATGGCCCGATCTACATGCCAACTTTTGACAGAAAGGCTAAAAAACTTTGAGATTGGAGTAATCAAAGAAGCTTCTGAATCAGCTTAAAAGCCATGCTTCGTCAATAGTGAAAAATTTCTCAGAGGAAAAACTTTATTGTGTTGACTTTGTGATCAATATTCGAAATGAAAGATTAATTGTGCAGAAGGGTGACAAAGCACCACCTGTGAGTCACACCATGCACCCTCAGTCTGTAATGATGCTAGGAATTATCGCTTCTAATTGAGAGAAATGTCCACCAGTCTACATCGAAGAGAAAGAAAAAGTTACCCTATTGTGTATATCAGCTTACTAAAGCGTTATGTGGTGCCATGACTGAAGAAGAAATTCCCAGAAGGCAATTACATCTTTCAACAGGACAATGCACCTTGTCATGGGTTCAGAAAAACCCAACAATATCTTCAGGATAATATAAGCACCTGACAGTCCTTCCATCCTAGGCTTGAGGCAATGATCAAAAAAAAAAGGAGACTTATTTGAATGATAAGGTTGGAAAAGCGTTTATCTTCGACTATTCTTTCATTAAAACTTCATGAATGTAATTTTTTAGTGCTTTAAAAACTCTTTTTGAAAATGGTTCTATAAAATTCGCGAATCACTACCGCACATTGTATATACCGCACATTGTATTAAACAGTGATGTTTCAAAGTAAACAGTATTGTTTGACGAGATTTGGCCTAGTGACTTAAGGACTTAACGTGGGACCGATGATCATGAAGTTGTAGTAAGCGCTATCTTAAACAAGATGACAAAGTGAAGAGCGGTACATACGTAAATGATACTTTTTGTTGATGAGAATGTAGTATGCATGGAGTACACTTTAGAAAGCATTTTTTTAAATATGGTTGAAAAAGTAAGGATTGATGATTGTGTAGCGCGAGTACTTGGATTGGCCGTGAGGAGAATTGGGGGAAAATTGATGTGGTTGAGAGGCAATCGGCTAGATGAAATTCCACTGAGTTCATTAAGGAGGACAATTTTTTTCCATTTTATGGACAGTTCGTGGGTCACTTTCTGGTGTGCGGTTGGTTGCGCATTGTTTAAAATCTAATTAAGTGGAAGGTTCTTTGACAAGTGAGTGAGATGACGAGGTTCATGATGTAAGGATAAGATATGTGCTGAAGAAAGTGTTAAAGATGCTAGGAGAAAGTGAACCTGCTTGTTGAAAATGGGAAGTACATGGTGATAAATGTAAAGTGCTGAGTATTAGAAGCTCTTGTCCAAATTAGAGGAGGCACCATTAAAGACATGACATGGCAATCTAAGGATAGATCTGAAGTGCATATAAATATGGCAGAGTTGGACACCGTATTACATGGCATAGCTCAGATTGAAATTAAAAGCGTTAGCTTTACTGTTAATGCGGCGAAGATGGAATGTGTTCAAGGAGCTGGATGACGATTATATTTTGGAGGTCGACGTGAAGTTGATATTGATAAAGGACAATTTAGTCCACTCATTAACCAGAATTATATGGTCGGTGGATAAGAATGTTCAAACTTTAAGACCTTGCAAGTTGTGTCGAAATTTTGTTGATAGATTAAGAATTGATTCTGGAAATAAATTATCGGATCCGAAAATTTGGAGTCAGAAGAACATTGTTCTTAAGAAGTTTCTGACTGCAACAAATGAAGGTGTATAGAAAATAATTCGGGAGTGCGAACCATATCAACTGATACGTCAAACATCGGTATTGTAGACGCACGAAAAACTAGACAACAAAAGTTAGAAGAGATTAACCATGGATATCACTTATTACCAAGGGAAAAATTGTTTGAATCTTATTGATGCTCCTCTAATGCTCCTCTTTCGCAAAATATTATCCATGTTTTGCGAAAGAGGAGTACCAGAGAAAATATTTATGGACAACGGTACTGCTTTCAGAAGTGAAGAGACCAAAAGAATTCTTAAAAACTGGGGTGTACATTTGAAGCTTTAAACTACTTACTATCCTTCGAGGAATGATATCAGAGAATGATATTGAGAGAAACCACCGTACAGCCAGAAGATAGTGACAGAAGGATCAAAAAGGAGCACATTGTGTGACAAAGTAACATCGCGACACTGATATTCGGGATGTATCAATGGATTTTAATAGAAATCTTTGTAAATCTTTGTTTGAACAGTTTTTTTATGAAAGTATCTGAGTAATTTTTGTGAATATGAGCGAGTATAAACTGAACGCAAAATTTTTGTAGAGCAGAGTTTTTATAGGAAAGAAAATTTACAATTACATATTTGTGTCACATCCAGGAAACAACAAGCTAAATGTTATTTAGCTTTTAATATTTTAACAATAAAACCACCTATACTGGAATGATCAGCTATTTTCTCATTAAAACTGCAGCTGAATTTTTAAAACTACTTAATATTTAGTAAACCATTTATAATTCAAAGGTTTAACACAAACAATAAGATGATAGGATGTTCAACACCATGGTGGCTTTTTGTTATCTGAATATAGCTAATCCAGTAAAAAGCCACCACTTTTTTCGAAGTTTTACAATATAAATCAATGAATGGAAAAAAATACAATTTAACAGATTTATTAAATATACTTTGTCTATTCAAACATTTAATTCATTTATTACTGAAAGATATTGATAATAAAAGGTATTTGTAATGAATTAATGAAAGTGCTGGTAATAAAGTCTGATAGATTTGTTTTCGGAGAATGAAACTATGTTTTAACTAGCTAATTTCTAACTGGTACATTAGAAAGGCATTTCAGTAAACAATGTTTACATAAAGTTCAAAGCTCTGAAAAAGTATAATGCATGAAATCCTTAACTAAAGCCAATATCAACAGTTGAGAAAGCAGTCTAAAACTTGATATAAATGTTGATAATACTAACCTTTTAATGAAGTTTGAAAAATTTAGCAATCATATTTAGGAGAACGAGTGTCACAGCTATCATCAATGTAGCTGGTTACACAACAAAAAAGATTGTAGATAAATCAGACTGTGCTTACTGCCTGACGTCATTAGTTTTTAATCAAACCTCAACAGAAAACCTTGTAATTCTATTTTGTGGCGGTTAAACAAAACCTTTCATAAAAAGTGCATCCTTACTGGCGCTTGAAACATAAAGCAACTGATAATGGTTTTATGTGATTAGAACGTGAGGAATGAGGGGGAAGGAAATCGGTAAACAATTGCTACAAACATATATTTTCAAAAAATAGAAATATCAGACAAGATAAATAAATACATAACAGCAATAACATTGTTTCTTTGAGAAACAAAAAATTGTTTTTATTGTAAAAAACTTTGTGACGAAAAGTTTCTGTAAAAGTTACGCATGCATAAATAGTTATTTACTTAGCTATTTTTAATTCTACAGGTTATGTATTAGTATAACGTATTAATATAACGTAATAGTTTTTTTCTTGTATATCTATATGACTTTTAACTTAAGCATACTTTAGTTCCTTATTTATATATGCACGTAATCTTTCACGCTCTACAAAAATTAAATGGATTCCGTAGTCTTTTTCTAAAGTTGGTAAGATTTCGCTATTAACAATTTCATGCAGCAATTCTCCATCTACTTGGTTTTCAGCAACAAATTTTGCTAAAGAAAGTAAGTTGATCCTTTTCATAGCAGTCTGTGTATCGTTTACGGACCAACTTGATATTGCAGATTCTTCTAAATTACCTGTACAATTTGTTTCGTTAATTCTCCATCCGTGCAGGTATTTCATTAATTTGCGAGCTTCGAAATGCGTAAACTTCATTTCCCTTAAAGCTTCTTCGTTTAATTTACATAAAAGTTTACCATTAATAAGCTGTTCCTTAAAAATTTTAGCATATTTACCAAGTTGCAAACTAAACAGTATTTTGCTTATTCCTTCGATAGAATAAGTTGAAATCTCGTCAAAGCTTCTCATTACTTTTTTTCGTAAACTAGCTGCATGTGTTTGTGGGTTTATTGCCAAATTATCCAAACTCTCGTAGCGAGAGTTCAATAATGGTGACTTATACTGTTTATATAGATGACTGTAATTATCTGTAGTATCATCTTTCTCAATTAACGAGGAGTCACTTTTTGATTTGAAAACAGGTAAATGGTTAAAACTTGACATTTGTTCGTATTCTGTAAAACAAGTGCATTTTGTCTTAGGACTTGTTTCTTGTCTGATATTATTTGAAGCATTATCGAAGTTGTCTGAAATCTTTCCGCCCTTCGGTAGCTCATTGCCGAGATGCTCGAACTTTCTTCTAGCGCCTGGTGAATCGATACCAGAATCAACGCTAATATTTAACTCAACCTTTTTTGTTAAGGGCTTGTCGTTTGAAAAGCCTGTTGCCCGGCAACTTTCGTCGGTATTAAACCGTCTTCTTCTTGGCATTGTTTGATATAAAGTTGTTTCATCTAAACTTTTGCTCAGAAATTTGCGGTCTTTATTCAGTGGTGATGTGCGATTTTTTAGGATTGAAACACTTTTTTTCGAAGTTGATGGTTCCTCCTGGTTTGAAGGTGCTTTAAGATCTAATACGAGCGCAGTTTTATCTACAGCAGCAAGTTGTTTAGTTTCGATATTTCTTAGATTTGAGACACTTGAAGTTTTAAAAAAAAACTTTTTTTTTTGTTTGCTTGTCGAGGTTTCATCAGTATTTTGTTTGTGATTGCTTTTATTTAACTTTACATTGTTATCTTGACAATCGATGTTCAATCGTTTTTTATTTTCATGAGTTTCTTGTTTGTATTCCGAAGTATTTTCGTTGGATATCGAATCACTTCGAATAGAAAATCCTTCTAAACTTGGGATTTCTTCAATCATTGGAGAATGATTCGGACTGGAAACTTTCTTTTTGATCGGGTACTGTTTTTTTCTTCCTGATAGTCTCGCCCATATTGATCTTATTGGTGATGCTTCCTTTTTTATATCATCTTCAATGTCAGGTAGATTGTTGCAAGACTTCCATTTTCTTGACATATCTGACGTTGAGAACTTTTCCATGGCGATTTTTGAACCTTCTAATTGCGAAAAGGCTCTTGAATTTCTTTTTAAAAAAGGTTCTTCAGAAATCAGAAACCCGTAAAAGCAAGATGCGTATATATTATAAATCAAAGATGATTGAATTTTCGCAATGTTGTCACAGTACTCATTTGAGTTGTATTCTCCCAAAGCTACAACATGACTTGGCAGAGACTGGTCAGTAATGTATACTTTTATATTTGAGACTAGTTGAAATATTTCGTACAGCAGCTGTTCACTAGGTTTATTACGATTTTCGGTTACCGTTAAAACTGTGTCGTACAAATGTGTTTCATTTAATGTTAAGATACCTTGCGGAACTTGATTAGGTAAACAGTTAAGAAATCTTATTTTTTGAGAAATAAAACCCCTGCCTATAATATTTTCTAGGGTCAAAGTTTCTATGCGAGAAACAAACGCAAATAGATCTTTATTAAGTAGAGCTTCTAATGTTTGATGTATAAGTTTCCCTTGAGAAGAAATAAGACAAATGGCGTTTGTATCTGTAAACTGTTCGTTAGTATTAAATTTGAATTGTTCACACTTGTTGAACACAGTTGACTTATACTCAAACGAATACTTTGATAGGATATAAGTAACATTAGGGAGCAAGCGCTTCAGTTCATTCAAACTTTTCGGATGCAGTACATTCACAACATCAGCGTAAACATTGACTAACTCCTGGGTATTCAAACGAAATGGTTTTTCATCCCACTCAGTGCCAAATAAAAGCCTTACAGTTTTACGATCAAGTATAGTTATTCTTTGTCCGAAATCTAGAATACGTTCATTTTTAATCGTGCAAGGTTCACTGACCGTTACTGAAAAGGGAATGCGAAATCGATCTAGCGCATCACAAAGTAGGCACTCATCACAGATTCTTTCTGGCATTCCAACCTAAATATATACAATGTGGAACTGCGTCATCTTTTTAAGACAAAAGCGTAATTTTCATTAATTTATATACGAATCATAAATCTACATCAATAACAAACTTATCGTGAATAACAACATTATTCTCTAATAATAAAAATACTTTTTTAAATTTTAACACTTAATTACAAGTTTATCAAAAATAAAAAATTCAAATAAATTAACGTTCGAAATAAATCAGTTACGAGTACTTAAGTTTATGAGAACTTTACTTTTATTTCTGACGTTTGGTTAGTTAAAATATAATGACAGAATTCCTCTCACATATTTTAACCACAGAAACTGTCAGCACAAAAAGCATATGCTTTAATATATATATATATATATATATATATATATATATATATATATATATATATATATATATATATATATATATATATATATATATATATATATATATATATATATATATATATATATATATATATATATATATATATGTATATATATATATATATATAAATATATATATATAGGTTACCTAAAGTATTTTTTTTACAACTATATAAATATTTTAAAGATACTTTAGTAGAAAAAGTTTATTAATACCTTTGTAGGCGCACAGTGCGATTTACTTTTCGCCATTTTTTTTTTATGATAAATATACAATGTGTTAAACCGGTTGCGTCTTAATTTTAATAAGATGGATATTATGTTACGAGCTTTTAAACTTTCTATTTAATCTAATTTAATGATTTGAATGGATAGATTATAAAATAAATTGCTTTTATAAAAGGGTTTTTTTTTTAGAACTTTCCACTCCGGATGCCACGAGATGAAATCCAGTCTTCATCTTTCAGCGTTGATTCGTCTTTATCTTTGTTATTGTTAGAAAGCAGATAATTTAACTTTTCTGAATCTTCCAGACATTAAATTCTTTGTATGGTTTTAATATGACAGAAATATCAATAAATCTTTTATTAAAAAAAATAATCCAAGTTTAAAAAGTCTAAAATTGGTTTAACGCAATCCTTTTTCAATTTCAATGTGCGGCTTTGTGCAATGAAGCAGATAAACATTAAATTCTCTCAAACTACCAATGTTCTTGGAAATTCCCAGCATGTTTTTGGAAATTCCCAGCATGTTAAAAATTTCTTATTACTTTTTAACTTTGACCAATGTTTCATCTCAACAAGCAAAATTACTTCTCAATCCAAAAAGAATTGTCTTAATGGAAAGGACACCTGAACTGTGAACTTAAGCATTTGTTAGAAGTTCTAAAGCACCGGTATAGCGGTGCCATTATTAAAAATAAACGATTGGTTTCTTATTAACTTTACGCAGACTTATTTATCATTAACATTTTAAAAATCTCATTCAATAGTAATCACACCCATTCAAAGGCCAGATTTTTATAAGATAACTGCTATTTGTTAAGTTTGTTAAGTTTTATTGAGAAGTTGAAAATGTTGCCGCTTTAATTTTTTGTATAATTTTGTTGTAGTGTTCAACGAAGTCTGAGCACATGAGAAAAATTTAACTTTCCCGTGGAAATTTTCTTTCAAAATACCTCATAGAGTATTAAAAAGTATATAATAAGTATGTAAAGTTTTATTACGTAGTTAAAATATCTTGTATTATCAGTTAATTGCGTTTAAACGAGGCGTAAGGATCGAAAGTTAGGCAAACCTTGTCCTAAGCTTTAAAAACATATTTGATATATAATCAAGCTTCAAACTAAGAACACTGGGGATTAAAGTGTTGCTTTTAAAACGTTGATTAAAATAATATGTGGTAGTAGTAACTGTAGAAGATTTTAATCTTTTATTGAGGGATATTGCTTTCTGTTGATTTGCAAAAAAAAAAATATATATATATATATTTGCAACTGTTTATAGTTTATTTTCTTTTTTTGGTAGAATTTTTTATTAAATTTTTTGATAGTTTTTCAACAAAAAATTAAATCATTTTCAAAAGGATCAAATTTCATTCCCTTTCATAATTTCTTACATGAAAACAGATTTTGCTGGGTGTTAATTTGGAAGGTGGCGTTTAACTTCAAAAGCCATTTAAATATTTTTTTCTCGTTATTTGCAAATCACCCTAAATAATTAAAATTTTATTGCAGGATAAGCTTAATGCGTACGGTTTCGCTGAGTTCAGCTTTTGCCATAATCCCTCTCATTAAATTAAATTGCGTAATATCATAAAATCTCCATATGAAATCAATTTTTTCCTTAAAAATTTATTCCTAACAAGATCAGGACCGTCGGAAGTTCTTACGAACTGGAGTGGGAAAAAAAAAACCCCACCAATAATAGGGAAGGAATTTCAATATCTCTTAAAACATCAAATTGAACTTAACCACCCCCACTCCTTAGTTCCGACGACCCTAAAGATGATGAAGATGATGATATTCTGTCACTTCAGTTTCTGTTCTTAAAATAAAAACGAAATTAAGCTGACTTAATACCGTTTAATGCGAGTAAAATCCAAATTCACGAACCTAGAAAGATTGTTGGATGGAAATAAAAAGATCTTTAATGCAATCAAATCTCAAAGGAAATTACATTACCAATTTTTTTGTTTTTTTGTTTTTCAATCGGAAGCTCCAAATTGACAGAAAATCTTTTACATACAAAAATTTCTGACAGTTTCAAAAGCTGTAGAGAGAAATGTAATGAAAAAAAAAAAAAAAAAAAAAAACTAACGGAGCGAAAAAAACAAGCAGCCAGAGGAAAAGTAGCAACTTTAACAATAACATATTTGAAACAGCAAATACTACTAAAACACAAAATCAGATTAACGGAGTTCTGACAGGAAACTTTCCTACAAGGCAAAATTTAAATCATCAGTCACAACAAAGCTACTTGATTGCGGAAACGGTGTTTTAAATGTGGGAAACTCTTCTCTCTAACACCACGGGCATTGCAAAGCAGTGGAATTTTTAATTTTGATAACTATTGATTATAAATTGACATCCATCAGAAGATTATATGTTTGAAGGAATTATAAAATCTATTGAAGAAATATTTAACGTCAAGTTAACCATTAATATTAAAAACTGGCTAAAAAAAAGGGGTTTAAACAAGCCGCAAACAACATTGACGCAGCATCTTAAAAAAGGAAAGCGGTGATATTTTTAACGCGACGGAGAACATAAAAAAAAGCGCCGTACGGATTTATTGCGATAAATAAACCTATCGGGTTAAGATTAACACGATACATACCATTTTTAAGGCAATCTAAATGTTGAACTCGACAAATTCTTAGACTGAGATCTGATAGAAAAGATACACACAAAATATTTATGTAAGGACCCGAGACCCGAACTCAAATCCGGGTAGTTGTTTTTGGTATTACCCGAAAAAATATATCGGGTAATTACCCGTAAGTTATAAAATACCCGTTTTTTTTATATCGGGTAATACCCGATTTTATATCGGGTAATACCCGATTTTAAATCGGGTAATACCCGATTTTCTTTTTAATCGGGTAATACCCGATTGTTTTTAATAACCGATACTTGATACCCGTAAAATACCCGTAAGAATACCCGTAGAAATACCAGTAGAAATACCCGAAGAAGTAAAAATACCCAAAGCAATTCAACTCAATTCACTTATTTCATTGAATTACAAATGGCAAGAAAAAAAAATTGAAATATGAATATTTTCACCGAAGGAGTTCAAATTTCAGAATTATTTTGTTCTATTTAAGGAGCTTAGGCAATTTTTATAGCCGATGTAAATCTTTTTTATTTAAAATGCATTGGATTCCTTAATATATTTTATTTTCAAAATGGTTTCAACCACTTCTGTAGCTTATTTAGTTCCAAAGATATTCGTGTTTTAATATTTTCAATGCATATACATTTTATGAAATATTTCCTTAAAGTTTCTCGTTAAACTTTTGGCGCTGAAAAAAAAAACTGTATCTTTTTTTTTCCTTGCATAAAAAGTTGCGTTAACAATAAATATCTAAAGACGGGGGAAATTTATAAAATTTCCACTTAGAAAACAAAAAACCCACCCTATTAGACTGCCAAAAACAAACAAAAAAACTGATTGACATAATAAATAAATAGTTGCAGAATCTATTTTTATGTGGGGACGAAAGAATTAGCTTAATTTATTTGCATATAAACAAAACTGAAACATTTAAAGTTAAATAACTTTATCAATTCTAAAGCAAAACGATGTCCCCAAAAAAATTATTGTAGTGCAACCTTTTCTAAAAAAAATAACATCTGCATATACATATATACTATTTATTTTCATGGGTGGGTTTTCATTCTTCGACACCTACATAAAATCATTTATTGCGTTTTTTGGACGAAGTTTTTCAAAAACATTCGATATTTTTTTCCGCGATAAAATGTCACGTGACAAAACTCCCTATTCTATTTCCTATTTTAAAAGTTGGGAGAAAATGAGTTATTAATTTTGGTAAGTAATGATAACTTCTAAAATGAGCTCTATTTTACAAGTTTTTTTCTAAATAATTTGTTTAAACAAATTATATAAAGCATAAGTTATTATTTCTTTAAAAATTAAAGTTAAAATTTGGAGATAGAACAAAATAATTCTAACCTCGCGATTAGCAAAATTAAAAGTAGCCTGGCCATTTTAAATCTGAATCTATATATATATATATAAAGAGAGATAGAGAGAGAGAGAGAAAATGGACCAGCTACTTTTAATTTTAATACTTCCATGGAGTAGGTTGAGCTATTAAGTAGGAATAAAAATGATATTAAAAGAATTTAAATGAAGTTAAAATTAAAAAAACGCAACTAAAAAAAATTAACAAAAATACCCAAAAGTACCAAAATTTTAATCCGATGATCGGGTAATTTTTTTTATCGGGTAATATGATTGCCCAATTTTCGGGTAAATAAATCGGGTCATTTTATAACCCGATTTTCGGGTACTTCTAAGGGTAATATTCGCGTAGTTTAAATTGGGTAATTCCCGACCCGAAGACTTGGGTATCGGGTAAAGTTATCATAATTACCCGTCTACAGGTAATCTCAGGTATTCGGGTCAGGTTTTCACTCCTCAATTTTATGCGCATTAAGAATCGTAAAAAACACACGTCTCAAAATTAATGCAAAGTGCTCTAATCAATCTAAAGTTGAATGTACTAAAATATATCACAAATCGTTAATATTCGCCATCTCGAAAAATGGTTATTTTAACTTAAAAGTTATCTTTTTAAAGTATAAATAACCTGGCTTTTAATTTTTAATTTCGAATAATAGAACGTTATCGGAATGCATTGCGTTTAAAAATTATCATGCCAGTTTGTTTTAGCTGGATTTTACTTTGTTGACTAAAAAATATCTTTTAAATTTTTATGGAATAAGTTGAAAATTTCTTTTATTTATTACAAACTGTTTATATTAAAAGTCATATTTATTTTAAACAATTGAATTTCTTTTAATCATTCAAGTTAACCCCCCGTGAAAATTTATTTTTATTATATCTGTAATAAGAAGAAGAAATGTTTCAAAAGGGTTTCATTTTTGCAAAGAACATTAAGGAATTTCATTTTTACAATTCGATGAAAGTTAGTCTTTTCAAATACTTCTTTCTTAAATAATAATAATAAATATTTTTAATGAAAGCATAGTCGAAAATTCTGTTATAATTTAAAGCTCACTAGACAGGGAGAAAAAGTGTTGTGGCGCCAAATTTTTGATGATATTAACTCTAGTCTTCTAAATTCAAGGCAAGGTAATTTTAGTTTTTCAAGTCGCTCTGAATACCTTAGTTTTCTGAGAGTTGGAGCTTATATTGTTTCTTTTCTCTGTACTGATTCGAGAAGGTTAGTTTCTTTAAGAAAAGACGCCCAAATTGTTACGGCAAACTCAATAAGTGTCCTAATAAAGACTTAAAGCGTCAGCGATATATTTTCTTCCACAGATGTAGATGTTTTTTTGAGCATTGCGAGAATTCTGAGAGCATTTGAGACGTAAATTTGAATATGTTTATTAAACTTGAGGTCATTCTCTCAAGTAGACTCTCTCAAGATGATTTGAGTTTTCTTACTATTAGTGATAAAGTACTGTGACTTACGGGACTCGTACGCCCGATTCGTACGCCCATAATCCATACGATTCGTATGCCTATATTCCTAAAACGAAAATTCGTTTAGAAGAAATTTCTTTTTTCAAATTTTATTTTAAGTTCTTTAAATGATATAGTATGGACCGCGATCAAGCAATAAAATCATTTAAAAATTTTTCTGGCCTTGTTACTTTACAAGTGTCTAATTTTTTAAAACAAAATTTATTGATCTCTGCTTTTTTACATCAAGTTTACTATTAAAAAAGTAGTATCGTGTCATTTTAGAATTTTGATGTCATAACTTTTTTTTTTTATTGTTAACTATATGGGGCACTTGAAACTTAGATAGATACTTACAAATAATATTCCTTACTTAAGGATCTACAAAAAATTCTGTCATGTTTCAGATGACGAATTCATTTGTTAAATCAAAAAGAGCTTGAGTTGTTGCCACCCCTGGGCCATATACTCAGCCTTCTACATCATCTGCCTCTGCTTATCATCGAGTAATAATAGCTCTAAAAACACTGAAAAATCCAAGTCAGCCTTGTGTTGCAATGTCATGGCCAAAAGGATTTTATTGAGATTTTAAGTGACTCAAGCGACAAAGTGGGTTATCACTGACAACTTGCTATTCTCCATGGTGGATAGCGAAGATTTTCTTTCAATTACGAAGTAAGTAACGAAGGAAAAGTAAAACCCTGTTTCTTCAAGATCATTTTCTCGTACTCGAATTCCTCAGTTGAATCAATGTATCATGTGACTATATGAAAAAAAACTGCTGATGAGGAGAGGCTCAACCTTGATGGTTGGACTTTCATAACTAACATCTTTAGACTTCAGCTACTTCAATCATTCTGCAAAGTCAACTATTGCATCTTGAAGAAAGCTGCTATTGAGTATAAGGTAAATTGAACAACACTTGTTCAACCCGTACCTACTTGCTGAAATTCAGAACTTAAGCGATTGAGATCCGAATATTAATGAAATTCAAATCATGAACTTGGCGATGAAAATTGTTGAATGTCTAGATCGAATCGATAGAAATTTGAAATGTCTAAGTTCCAAGGTTCAAATATCATGTTGGTGATCTTAAAATTCTGTAATCTTAAGAATAGATGAGGTCGAATTGGCAAAGAATTCCACTTACTGTTATCATTGGAGACTCGGATGCGATTCTCGAGAGATTTGAAAACTGATTTCCTGATTATGGAACTGGAGTTATTGCATAATCTACTTCAAATTTTCTTGAACCGAGATATTAGGGTGCAATTAACTATCCAATAGATGAAGTAAGATGCATAGAATGCTGCTAATTCAGCTATTCTTGAAAAGCGCACGAAAAATGATTTGAAAAGTCCTACTAGTAGTGCTAGCAAGTCACCACCGACTAAATGCCGTAATGACTCTGCTGATGGAGATGCCTTAACAAATGCACTTAAGAAGATCATTTTGTTTGTATTCTCTGGTTCCAATTGATGGCGCACTGATTTGCAAAGTTTTATAGTTTTTATAAAAACACTAACCAATAAGAATGAAGATGAGATATTTGGATTGGTTTAGCAGAAATACATTTTTTTGCTTATTACATAGGTTTAGTTTTTTTGTAGTGACTTATGGGACAGACTGTATATGTAAAATAGGAGTGTCATGATATTTTGGCATTAAATTAATTTTCAACTGTTTCGATTTCGGTTTTGGGTTTACTCAAATTTCTGAATCAAAACTTGGTTCAGAAATTTTAGTAAACATTCAGTTTGAGTAAACTTTCAGTAAAATTTGACTAAATTTTCAGTAAAATTTGAGTAAAAATTCGGTTTTGGCTGAAATTTCAGTTTCGGTCGTTCACTATTGGGTATTTTAGGATGTTTGAGTGTTTATGATTGGGTTTTTGGGTTGCCCTCAGTGTTGTTTGTGTGTGTGTGGTTCGTGTATGTTTCTTGTAACGGTAGATTCCTTGAATTCAAACACTTTAGATCTACCTAAAGTTTAACAACAAAATCTTAGCAAAATTAATAAAGATGTGATAATTTCTCAATCAAAATGTAAATAAAATGATAATCATTGTTTCACTTAGATACTTTCATATATTTAACTCGAGTTTATTCTTTTAATATAGATAATAATATGCAATCAAAATAAAGTTAGTGTTATGCAATCAAAAGCCGCTTAAGAATATTTTCTTACCGCCTTTGGAATTCATGGCCAAAGTGTCTACCTGTACAAAAACTATTTAAAAATTTTTCTCTTTCTATTAGAAAATATCTCTTTACTTCCATTTCTTTTCCCCTTCTTTCAAAATCTATTTTCTCTCTTTCCCAAAATTCTCTTTTTAAATTCTCGCATTCCCAAAATTCTCTTTTTAATTTTCTGGCTTTCCATAAATTTCTCCTAATAATCCTCGGAATAGTTCTCCCATAAAAATCTCCCAAAACACATTCAAAAACGAAGACGTTTCCCAAAGACTAAGCAAATCTCGCAATATACTCCGATCCAAGATTTTTCGATCATTCTTTAAAGAATAGTCGGCTCAAATAGCTAGAGACCAAAAACACCTCGATTAATTTCACGATAAGATAAAACTGAGAAACAATAAAATTGATCTTGATCTCGTCAAACGGCTCTTTGCAACATTTCTTAAGTTAAAAAGATCAGTATAAATGACGAAATTGAAAATAACTTTAATGTGTTCAAGAAATGACGATATCCATATGTTGATTTATTCTTGGTTTGGTGAAAGAGGACAGACGCCCCCCCCTTTTTTTTTTGAGGTGCTTTAAAGTATGACTCCTAAAGTATCTCAAAACAAATCAAGCCTTTGATTTTGTTTTATTCTGGTACGACGTTTATAAAAGAACACGAAATTGCAAAACCATTTTTAAAAATTTAATTTAGTTCTTCAGATACCTGACATTTTGTTTTGCTTGGCAATACGCATAACAACGGCTTTTTACTAAGAACTACAAGCCGTTATTTATATTTTTGTTATCTGATAAGCCTTTTTAGTTATGTCTAAGCTATACAGAATAAAACAAGTTGTTAAAAGTAAAAAACAAGAATTCATGCGAATTGATATATTAGAAATTTGCTTATTGATTCTATAGTACATCTTTAGCTTTTAACACTCCGTTAACTTTTTATATAACTAATCTATATTCCAAAAAGACAGAACCATTGCAAGTTACAAACAAAACTGTTAGTTATTGTATAGTTGATGTTAATGTTTTATTTAGTGTGTTATAAATGGACTATTTTCTAAAAAATGTTTGTATTCTAGTTAAAATCTTTTAAAATGTTTTCTAAGAAAAAAGGGTTTAGCTCATTGCACAGCCACATCCTAGTTATCGCTTTCACTTCACTTAAAAATATAACTTTTGAACTTGAAATTGAAGTCATTGAACTTAAAATTTGAACGAAGTCACGTGACATTCATTTGTTCACTTTGCGTACGCATTCGTTTCGTTTACACAAACGATTTCGAAAACTGTTATATTTTTGGAAATGAATTTGAAAGCCGTTAGAAATTTGAAATAATTGAGACATGTCATTTTCAAATTTATATAACTTTTTAAGATTTTGAAAACCGGCTCACAACTCTTAGCGACGCCGATACTTCGTCTTCGACTTCGAAACATGTCGACCTCTATTGTTTTATCTCTAATTCATATTAATGAAGCTTTATTTGCAAGACACCAATGCTTTGCAAAGAAGGCCAAAGGTACAATGTGGCCGCAGGTGATTGCTTTTAATAATATAATTGTTTCTTCCATTTCTGCTGTTTTTCTCTAAATGTAATTCTGTTACTTAAATGTATTTTCTGTTTCTACCTTTTTCATGTATTCGGAGTTTTTAAAACTTTTTCATAATTTGTTATTCTGTTTTATAAAATCTTACTTTTAAAAAATGTCACATCTATATATAGAGTGAGAAATATATTTAACAGAATTAAAATGCAAACCGAGATTAATTTAAATTTTTTTACCCACTGTTTTAGCCAACTACCGTAAAATTAGTTATTAATAATTAAACTTTAAAGGCATAAGGAAACTGGTCAAACACGGTTTTTTTCGAAAACGAAAACTAATTACAAGTCTTAAAATCATAATATATATTAACTGTTATCATAAAATATACAAATAAATAACTATGCCAACAGAAGAGGAATCATATATTAAGTGTATTTTTTAACTTTATGTTTTCGCAAAGCATGAAGTTTAGTCAAGAATATTTACAAAAACAAAGTTGTCAGAAGACATAAATGAAAAACTTACCGCAAAATTCTGCATTTCAGAAAAGTCCATAAAATAACAAAATAATATCAACCAAAAAATTTAAAAAATAAAAATTATCAATAAAAACAAACGAATAAAAACTGAATAAAACTTCAATAAAAAACCAAGTTTACATAAAACTTTTAAAATGGCGAATTTTAGAATATCTTTTTTTTTTTAAATTAGGAACGGTTTTAATCAACTTACAATTTTCTCAGGTAGAACTTAATGTCCGCATACGAACTGATGGTGGGACATTCCTAAGTATAACTGGCTGAATTGACGCAGGAATTGAGTCTTTCTGATTGCGCCCACCTGGACACCAAGCCCTGAGTTACAAAAAAGCAATAATCGTGTTAATAAAAGTACGGCTTGTTATTCAAAGAATGATGAGCCGTATTTAAAATTTTTTTTTAAATATATATATAATAACACCTTTGAGTTAGAGCGGGTGAACAAGGACGTGGTGATTTCACTCTCTTTTCTTTCCAATTTTCAAATGCTCGTTGAGATTGCTGTTTCTTCTCCATCTTTTCAAGCTCAGCTTCACTCTCTTTCTTACTTGCTTCTTTTTGTTCTTTTATCTTCTTTTTCAATAATTCATCTTTTTGCTGTTTCCTTTACAAAGTTTTCATCAAAATAATTATCAGACGCATTTTTTTTAAAGCTTCAGCATTACTATATTAACCGTAAAGTCATCCGATTAGTTATTTTGATTTCACCTACGATTATAATTATCAAGAACATTTACCAGTTTTCAAAAACTTTCTTTGCATCGGATGCTTTTTCTAAACTCTGTTCGAGCTCTTCCTTTTTCTTCTTTGCTTCTTCTTGCTGCTTTTTCTTGCTCTCTTTCTAAATACATTTTTTTTTTTAAAAAAAAAAAAAAAAAAACTTACAAAAAAGATTTTTGTTTTTAAAAGGATTATCATAAAACCTAAATTTGTAATCTTACATACAATATTACTATGGTTTTTCTCGTTTGAATAAGGAAGACAATTTAGTTTAAAAACAAAGAATGATGTTCAAAAATGAAATCAAAACTCAATAAAAAAAAATGCAACCGTAATTAACGTAATGTAAAAATAGGTTTAAAGTTAACCATAATGCGATCATCTTTATTTTCTTTCCAATTATCAAAAGCTTTTTTTGAGTCTTTAGTTTTCTGAAGTTTTTCCTCTTCTAGCTCTTTGTCCTTATTTTCTTTTTCCTTTTTTTTTAGTGTCTTTTTTTTCAGCTGTTCACTCTTAGTCTCTGTCCATGCTTCAAATGATTTCCTAGCCTAAAACGTTTGTACAGTTCATTCAAGTAGAAGTAAATGTGTTTATTTAAATGTGTGTTTTCACACACACACATAAATATTTAATAAATATATAAAGCAAGAGTATTAACAAGTCCAAAACAAAAAAGGTAATAGAAAATCAAAGAACAAATATTTTACATCAACTCTAAGTACAAAAAAAGTATGATACAAACTAAAATAAATTTAAAAAAAAAAAATGTTTTTTGAGATATTCTTTTCTTTTAAAGGAAAATAGTTTGGTTTTGTGTTTGAGCCAATCAAAATATGCTATACATTGCAAAAAAGAAAATTCCATAAAAAATACCAATAACTTTCTTTCTTCTTCCTTTGCGCGCTTTTCATCTTCTTCCTTCTGTGTTATTTTGCACTTTTCTTTTTGAATTTCTTTTGTAAAGGAATGTTTTCTTTGCAACCATTCATAGTAAACTTGCTCTCGAAGTAAAACTGAATTTAACTGCTCACTACATGTTGGAGTTGGAGACAATGGTTTGATGTTGCTGTGTGAAAGCAAAAGTAAAACTATGTTAGCAGATATCTCAAAAAAAAATATTGTTAATTCCAATTTCTAGAATTCAAAAATAACATAAACCTGATATTTGTGAATGAAAGAGATTTTTTGGGGGTTTGAGCTGATTTAGGTCGTTGTTTCTTAAGAGCATCATCTCCAGCTGAGTTGACCAGAGTGATTTTTGTGGCATCTTTAATTGGAAGCGTAGCTTTCAATGGTAATAATTTAGAAGAACTTTGCGATTTATCTAAAATCAAATGATTAAATTATAAAAATATAATAAAAAACTATGTATATTGGTGCATAACTTGAGACTTTAAGCCATTTAAAATTGGTTTAAAAAAGTTACCTTGATGTATACACCAAATCAACTTTTTAAACTTTAATATTGTTTCAAGATTTTGTGACTAAATATTACTTAACTAACAAGATAATTGCAATTTAAAATTGCATATAAATGTAAATCTCAATTCATAATGGATTTTTAAAAGAACTTTCTTTTTTATAAATTATGAAACAAAATTAATACCTGCTCTTTCCATTTTTTGTTTCTTTACAAGTTCATCTCTCTGCAAATGCTGAGACTTACTTTCAAAAGTTTTTTTAGATTGTGAAACAAATATTTCTTCAACTTCATTTTGGTCATCAGCATTCTTCTTTTTTATAATTAAATCAGTTTCCTCCTTCTTCATTTTCATCTTTGGCTTTGTTAATTCATCTTCATTTGGGAAGTTTGACTGATGTAATAACTCATTTTTTTTACTTTCAAAATTAGACTGACGCTGCAATTTTTTACTTTTTAAATCAACTTCTTTATCTAAAATACTTTGTTTGCTTAGGTTCCCTTTTATATTATTAGATGGACTTCCTGCTTCTTTACCTGTATTTCTAAAAAAATTTTCTTTCATATGAGAACTATCGTCTTCTGGGAATGACTTTTGAGATACGCTGCTTCGTTTTGGTGACCCAATTTTTTTCGTACTTCGGTCATGAGTGAAATTATCAAAACTTAGCTCTCTATTGACTTTTTCTGTTGATTCAATATTCTCCTTATCAACTATATTTTTATTAGATTTGTTAAAAGATTGACTCTTGCTTAAACTTGCTTTTGTTTTTACTGACCGTCCAGGAGTTTCTATTGTTTCAAAAATAGTGCCACCTTGATGAGCTCGACTATTATTAACAGTATGTTCTTTTAAGGTTTGATCAAGTTTTTCCATAGATTTCCTGCTATGTCCATCATTTTGCTCAAACTTATTGTTGCTAAATTTTTCATTAAAATTTAAGCTTTCATTTGATTTGCTTTTTTGTTTGTCAATGAGATCATTGCTTTTATTTTCCTTGGTTTTAGAATGCTTTATTTCATCAAATGGAGACTGGAAAGTGGAATGTTTTTTATTTACAGAATCTTTTTCTTTGAAACTCAAGTTTTCATTTGATTTGGATTTTTGCTTTTCAGTATTTTTAAAATCTTTAACATCATCATCTGGAGGTTTTGAAGAGTGTTTTTTAACATCTGAATCATTTTTTTCTTTTATGCTTAGACTTTCATTTGATTTTCTTTTCTGTTTTTCAATTGGATCATCCTTTTTATTTTCCTGTTTTTTTAACTGCGCCATATCATCAGTTGGAAACTGTGAATTTTTTTTTTTTACAGAACCATCTTTTTCTTTAAAATCTAAATGTTCATTTGATTTTGCTTTTTGTATTTCAATTGAAGGGTGATGTCTAGTTTCTTTGTTTTTTGTTAAAGAAGATTTTTCAAAGCTTTTAGCTTTATTTTCATTTAATGATTCTTTTGTAGACACATGGTTTACAGCATTATTTACATCATGTGAGTGAAACTTTGGGTTTGAGTTGTGAACTTCATTTAAACTTTTAAATTTGTCAACAAAATTAAACTCATTTTGATTTCCACTGGTCAAAGTTTTATCACTACTAAGAGATATTTTTTTCTGATTCGTCTCCTTAAAAGGATTATTACCTTGCTCATCTTTTTTAATTTTTTTTTCATCAATAGGACTCTGTGCCTTTGAACCTTTTTCTTGGTTTAGATGAGATTTCTCAAAGTTTTTAGCAACCTTATCATTTAAATCTTTTTGAGAGAAAAGATTTAAATGATTATGACCATCATCTAAATTTCTTTTTTGAAAGGGCAAAGATTCATGATCTTTTCTTGGAACTTCACTATGAAACTTGTTTGTAAAATTATCTTCACTTTTAACACTTTGATGATTGTTTTGAGCACTTTGATGATTATTTTGCACACTTTGACTATTATTGTTTAAGGAGTTACCGTATGTGCTATAAAACTTGTCTAGGATACTATTTGAACTAGTAGTTGTAACTTTAGCATCACTAGTGTGAACATTTAACGTATCCATTTTAAAGCTATTCTTTTCACTTTTAATGTTGTTAAACATCCCTGACATGCTAGAACTTGTGTCTAAAGGTGCAGCTTCATTCAGTAGAATTTTCTTACTTTCATTGCTGCCATATGCCTTATTAAATCTTTCTAAAATTGAAGAACCTCTCTCATCTGATTCATTTGGTGTGATAACCTTTAAGTGTTTATCCTTAGAATGTGTATCTATACTGTTAAAGTGATCCATAATGTTTTCAGATTTCATATTTAGACTGTTAGCAGCATGTGAGTAAGCTAAGTTCTGATGAATATTGACTTATAATTTTAAGTATATAAATATACTTCAAATAAACTAGGAGAAATTAATATTATAGTCTATCATTTTGAAGGGAAATGAGTGTGAGTAGAAGTAATAACCATTAAAATAATCTAGCTTCTTGGATTTTGTAGCGTAGTTTTTCAATGCTCTATTAATATCTGAATTTCTGTTAATCAATAATTTTTAATATGATAACTTAAAACCAAGTGACTGACTATCCTCTACTGATCTTGAAAGAAGCCTAAAACAGAACTTTAAAGAGTTATTATATTCAAATGGTTATGTTTTAGTTTAATAAATATTCATTATTCAATTGCTTTAAAAATACTATACTATTAAAAAATATATTACTTTGCTCTATTCAAACTACATTTGACATTTAAATTAAACTTAGATTTAAATTAAATAGCTAAAATGAATAGAGAATAAAATCTATTTAAATTAAAAATTTAACCTTTATTCTCCAAGACATTTTGCTAGAAAATTTATTTGCACTACTGACATATGAACACATCTGTGATGATTCAGCAATTTATTGAAAATATTTTTAGAATTTAAATACAAAAAGACTTAACACAGTAAACTCTCTTTGTATTTTAATCTTTATAATTTTTTTTTATGACAGTAGTACTTTGAAACCTTTGAAAAGGAGACCAGACAACTCAGTTTGAATTTGCTTATCAAAATGTATATTTCAAAAAAGTCCTAGGAATACAGGACTAAGCTGTATTTTATATTGTACATTAATACAAACTTAAAAACTATTATTCAAGAAATTTAATAAATATTCTCCACATTTCAGTCTTAACATATAAATGGTTTTATTTACATAACTCTTGACATGACATGACTACAAACTCATTGTAAAAGATCTGTAATTTTCTTTTCTTTCTTTTTTTTTTTTTTTATTTTTTTTATTTTTATTCATTTTTGTTTTTATACATTCATATTTTATAAAACATTTTGAAATACTCAGTTCTTACCAAATGATACTTCACTTCTTAACTTAATGATTTTTTTCTAATACATGTTTTCAATTAGCTATGGTTTTATCAGAAGTTGCTTTATAAAATATTAAACAACAGAATTTAAGCATACAGTAATTCTTTTATTTATTAATAATACATTCATTTTAAATTTCTAATATTTTTGGTCATATAGAAATTTATTTGTTTGCGCGGTAAGGAAATTCTGGTCATGCAAAGAATTAAATATTTAGTCGTAAGTTACTTAATTCAATGTAAACGTTAAACATTTTTATTGATTTGAACATTAAAACTTTGCACTTACTTTATTAACATTACATCCAAATAACAGTAGTATCACCAAATTATAGTTCTGTAGCTTTAATAAAGTTTTAATACCAGGTTAAAAAAAAATTCTGTTTTATTTTGTTTTGTAACAACCTCATTGTAGTAAAAACATATTTCAGACTTCACTCTAAGTTAGATCCAGGCTTCTTGCAATGTATCAAGAGCTTTAAGTCCCACATATGGATTCCACACATGGCCTTCTATAATAACAGGCCTTGACATCACGCAAAAAAGTTGTTTGACTGAAGGCCGATTTATAATACTCCTTTTACATTTTGATTTTTTACTTTAAGCGAAGTCTGCATTGCGCCTTTTTTTTGTAATTTATGAAATTCTATTGGTTAATAAGTTATATAAAGCAACTTTAGGACGTAACAGCTAACTGTAAACTGTAATAACAAACAGTTTATAAGGTTGTATTAATATTGTCGAATTAATAAGTTATTTTACCAGTTTAAAAAATGCCTTTAAAATGTTGTGTACCGCTCTGCAAGTCGAACTATCACTCAACTGAAACGAAAATCTCGATTTATAAGTTTCCAAAGGATCCAGAGGAAAGGAAAAGATGGAGTGATGCAATCCCAAGAGCAAATTTTATTGTCACTGACTACACAGCAGTATGTCGACTGCATTGGCCAGATGATGCACCTTTTGTAACTAAATATGGAAAACAACGACCGTTAAACTCACCATCTATCTTTAAAAAAATACCATCAAGTTGTTTACCAACACCACCAAACAAAGCACGAAAAACCATGGCAGCAAGCGGATTTCGAAATGTTTTACCAGATGAGTTAAATGTCTTTCTAAAAGATGATACACTTGTATTTGATGATATTCAATCTATGTTCATTAATAGCAATGATTGTATTGTTTTTCAGCTCAATGAAAAAAGTTTACACATACAGTCAAAAATTTTCAAACTTGGTGTTCCTTTATTTCTTATGGAAATTTTTGATGATTTTTCGTTTGTTGCTTATCACAATGGCACCACTTGTAATATTTCATCTTTAACTACAAACAGGTTAACATTAATAAAAACAAAATCTGCTTTATTTGAAGCAATTAGATTTTTAAAGTCTAAAGAAAGTTCTCACCAGTCTAATGTTCTATTTGAGCACCTTAGTGCCATGAGAAAGGTTAATGTAGGTGAAATTTTATATACCCCAGATATTATATGTAGGGCATATGAATATTTTGCAATGCGACGAAGTTTGTATGACCGTTTGTGCATTGACTACAAGTTGCCAAGTATTCGAACTCTAACACGGCTGACCTCAAAAATTAGCTCAATGGATGACTTAAACTTCATAAACAGTATTCTTATGAATACAGATCCAATGAAAAGAACTTGTATTCTTTTAATTGATGAAGTATATGTTAAAGCTTCACTTCTTTATCAAAGAGGTACTTTGTTTGGTCATGCAGTAAATCACCCTGAAAAGTTGGCTACAACAATTTTATCATTTATGATAAAATGTCTTTTTGGAGGTCCAGAATTTATATGTAGAGCTCAACCTGTTGCAACTCTTTCAGCTGAATTTCAATTTGCACAATGTCAACCAATTGTTGATACAATAAATAATATTGATAATGGTAGGGCATTAGCAATAATAACTGATGGTAACCGAATAAATCAGCGATTTTTTAAAACATTTAAAACAGTTGAAAGTAAAACATGGTTATCAACATCAGGTACATTTTTATTATATGATTATGTGCATCTTTTAAAATCTATACGAAACAATTGGTTAACAGAAAAGACTGGTCAGCTTCAATTTTTGCATAATGGAGCACTTTTCTTGGCTAAGTGGAGTGATTTAGAAATGTTATATAAAGCTGAGTGCAATAGTCTTTTTAAACTTTCTAGACTTACAGCTAAATCAGTTTATCCAAAACCAATAGAGAGACAGTCTGTAAAGTTGTGTTTGTGTGTTTTTTGTGAAGAAACAGTTGCTGCTTTTAGAACACACCCAGACATTGAAAATAAAGCTTTTGAAAGTACTGCCATATTTATAGAAAAAGTTATTTCTTTTTGGAGTGTTGTCAATGTCAAAGTACCTGGTGCTAGCATTCGCTTTAGAAATGAATTGTGTGGTGAAATCCACTCAGTTGATGATCCACAGTTACAAATACTACATGAAACTGCTGAACTGTCAAATTTTATGAAGCCTTCTGGTAAACGAGTCAAACAGCTTTCACAAGATACCAGTATAGCAATTGCACATACATGCTATGGCTTAATTGATTTAGTGAAAACGTTGTTAAGTAATGGAGCCAAATATGTTTTGTTAGGTTGGTTTTCAACAGATCCAATTGAAAAAGCTTTTTCTAAGCTTCGACAGGGATCAGGAGGGACCTATTTTGTAAATGCTAAATCTGTAATTGAAAAAATACATATTCAACATACCAAATTGTCTTTAAAACTAGATATTGTTGTAGATGGCATTGATGGTCATACTTGTGACATATGTTGCAGAGATACTTCTACTGATGAAAAAGAATTGCTGGATAATTTGCATAATCTTGAAAGCTCAGTTAATCAGTCAACATTAATAGCTATAGTTTACATGGCTGGCTATGTGCAAAAAAGTGAAATAAAAATTTATGATGATACAACAAATTATTATTACAAATATGGAAATTATCTGAATAGTCTAAACAGGGGTGGACTTCAAATCCCTACTGATACTCTTGTCCAATGGTCATTATTTTGCTTTCTATTTTTTCAAGGTGCCACTGGGCCTTTTTGCAGGACTTTTTGTATTACTCAGTTTCAGTTTATAGCAGCTAAGTATGGACTTAAAATAACAAAAAAGCAATGCAGAGTATATTCCAATATTTTGCTAAAGAATCATGCACTTATCACCACTCCTAGTAGTAACAGAGAGTCAAGGATGAAAATACTGAAGTTATCGTAATTTTTGTGAATTTTTAGTTTTAAATTTTTAAAATTTTTTTGTTACACTTTTTATCTTCTTTTTTTTTAAAGCTTATATATGTATATACACACACACACACACACACACACACACACACACACACACACACACACACACACACAACACACATAAAAAGATTGTTTTTGTTGGATGGATTTTTTGTTGATCATTTTCATCGTTATATTTAAGTTTTTAGTTATCCATACTTTTTGTTAATTACAGAATTGTATTTAAAGAAAATAATTACCAACGGGTTTTATTTTTGTTTATGTTTTTAGTCTTCAAATCGTGTTAATTATAACATTGTTATTATTCTGGCAACGCGAAATACCGTAAAATATATCGATTTTTGAACTGCTGTTATTTTTTCTCTAATAATTTTATTTTTGTTAGAAATTTATATGAGAAAACAACCACTCTAACATTAATTTGCCTTTATAAAACGTGTATCGATTTAAGTAACAAAATTTTTAATCGGCCTTCAGTTTTTGCGGCCTCTTGCGCGATGTCAAGGCCTGTTATTATAGATGGCCATGATTCCACACAATGATATATTATTAATAGTATATCATTGATCTGATATCAATCCCATTTCTTAAAAAAATTTTTTAAAGATCCCATGAATAAAATAAAAAAAGAACTTTTTACCGAAAATTGGGATAAACTTTTGAAGGTACCGCTAAAAGATGTTTTTAAACAAATTAATTTAACAAGAAATTTGGAGCCGTCTTGTAATAACTAGGCGGCTCTAAATTTCTTTAATAACTATGAATTGACTTTGTGGGCCTAGATGTAGGGATGGAACACCAAGCTTTAATTTCCTTAAACTACTTTAATTTCAAAAAGTTGAAAAAAAAAAAAAAAGATCAAAAGATTTCAATATAAACGTGTTTGATGTGGTTAAAAGTGTAGCAACCGCTTACTTTTACTACATTAACTTCATAAAAGAAAGAAAGATGTATGCGTTTTATTTGTAAGCAAAATAAAATAGTAAATAATGACTTCAAAAACAATAAGTAAAAAAACATTCCTCCAAAGAAAAAAGAGAATATGGATTCTAATTTAAATGTATGTTATGTTGCTACTGATTACAGAAGCAAAAGACTACGTCATTGTCAAGCATTTTTAGACGTAAAGATAGGCTTTTGTACTCAAAGATAGCGTTATTAAAAAATGCGTTATGCCAATCAATCTAACGTCGTCCTGTAAACGTTTTTTTTTTAAACATAGACCTGTTAAAATCCCAATCCTATAAAATCAAAATAATCTACGTAATTACAAAATACAAATATTCTTGGTATTTTGGTTGGCCGGAAAAAAAGTATTTGGGTAAATTTTTAATGTTGAGATTTTCTTACTATTCATTGTTCGAGTTTGAAACTACAAGTCACTCTTGCAGTTACAAACTGGAACAATCAAAAGTAAGAAAAATGTATTCAACGGTCCACGAAGCCATTTACTTGCAAACTAAAATGCTCTTAACAGTTTTCTGAATTAATCTTCAAATAAAGCATAACAAACTTTATATATGTTACTCTTAAGTAATATCTAATAAAGTAAAACGTTTCGAAAATAAAACTTTCGAAAGTTTCGTTAATTACTGAGAAAAGTGTTCAATTGGTAAATTCGCTCTGCAAATCTTGCTTAGTAACCCAGCAGCACTGCTTTTGTGATGCTAGTCGTATTTGGCTGATGAGCACAAGTTTCTAAGGCAGGTAAACTCTTCCGGACGGCAACCATTTCCCCGATTATCCTATAAATTCAATATTCTTTAGCGTATGATAATCATGTTGTTTCAACATGATATCATACGCTAAAGGAACAAGAACCATTCCAGTTTGTTGATGTGGCTTTTCAACATATTCTATGACTTAATACTGCCATAATAAGTCTTAGAACAAATCTTTTTGAGCCCTTACTCTTAGTGACAAAGATAGCAAAGTTGCGATAAAACGCACAAGCACTAGAAACCAACTCACAGTACAAAAGATGCCGTGGAAACGATATCTGCTGTTTTAAATATCCAAATGATCTTGGCTTACAAGTCAATAGACATCTCAATATTCAATAAAATTGTTTTGTTTTTTTAATCTAAATGCGTATTGTCAAATAAAAAGCATTTAACACATTTAAAATCATGTTCAATAAAAGAAGATTTTGAAGCTGGAGATCAATTCTTACAAAAGATTATGTTAAAGTTAGGATATCAGATAAAAAAAAGATAGCTAAGCAACTAATAGGCTATTTTTAGCTTGACAAGAACGCGTGTCTTCTTGAACTTTGTTTTCTTTAGAGAGATAAATGACAGCTTTGGTTCTTGAATAATCGCTTTACAGGGCCAACTCAAAAACAGCTCTGCAAGCATTTTCTGAGCTGACCATCAATTCCAATCATAGCTTTTTCCAACTCGAACCAATCAGCAATGTCTACAACACAAACTTTATCAGAGTTGCATTTTTAGGCTCAAAATGGTCAATAACGGATAGCATTGGATCGGATTAATCTGATCTTGATCAAATGATCAAGATCAGATTGATCATTAACTACCACAACTCAAGCTGCAACTATTACAACTGAATCACCAACCACCACAACTGTAGCTCCAACTACCACAACTCAAGCTGCAACTACTACTACTCAAGCTACAACTACCACAACTCAAGCTGCAACTACAACAACTGATTCACCAACCACCACAACTCAAGCTGCAACTACCACAACTGTAGCTCCAACTGCCACAACTGTAGTTCCAACTACTACAACTCAAGCTACAACTACTACAACTCAAGCTGCAACTACAACAACTGATTCACCAACCACCACAGCTGTAGCTCCAACTACCACAACTGTAGCTCCAACTACCACAACTCAAGCAGCAACTGCTATAAATCAAGTTACTACAACTGTTTCAGCAACTACCACAACTCAAGCTTTAAATACCACAAGTGAATCCTAAACAACTTCTATTTGAATTGTTTACAGTTGCTTAATTTTTTTCTATACTTCTTTTAACTTCTTTTTTTTTTCTGTTTAATATCAGATTTAATATCAGAATAAAGATCGGATTTGCTAGGGAAAACGGGCTAAATCTCTGACATCAACATGAGATGATAAAAAAAAACAACAAAAGATGCTCGAATGATGTGGAGTACAGATGTGCCCTGTTCAGTTCGTTAACTACTATTGACCTAATAGTATATTTAAATGGGAAACAATTCAAGCTTGATTCTAGTTTGGGTCGGTATGGGCTAGACATAAGCCAATTTGTGCAGACCTTTAACATGGGGTTTTTGTCATCAAAACAAAACTTAAAAGTTATCTTTTAATCAATACAATATACATAAAAGTAAAAGTAGAAAAAGAAAAGAAATCATAAAAACGATCTAACTCATAATTTTACAAATTGAAAAAAAAACAAAAAAAACAACAAAACAAAATCGGTGGAACAAAGAGTCATTTTTTGGAATACTTCTGTTAAAACTTGAAAGAAAGAAAAAGCATATAAACATGATTAAACAATTCTCTAAAACCTTGTCTTGAAAGCAGCTTTAAAAGTTTGTCTTAAACTTTAACGTAAAGCAACTTCTCATAAGTTGTCTTTGCATTGTTCCTTAGCCAATTCACGCAAACCAATTTCTCAATGATGCACCCAAAATGCCAAAATGAGAAAAGACAGCAACAAGACGACGTTGTATTTATATCGCGAGCAAATGCACTTCCAAAAATCAACAAGTTGTCCCTAAAACAAAAAAACAACGATTTTTTATTTGAAATAAAACAAAACTGCTTATACATGGACTATTTATTAAACCATTTATATTGTCGCAAGTTTTTAAGAAACTGGTTCTCATTTAAGTAAATCTCAAAATCACTCACCTGTGAAGAAAATGACTTCCACCTCAGTTCTTGAAGAACATTGATGTACTTTGTAAACGTGTTCATAGAAACCTTTATGGTTTAGCAAAACGTATTTAACTTTTAAAATGCTGCCATTAACGTTATTGCTCTCGTCAAGATCGACAAGCTGCAAAGCACTTTTCTCATCCAAATTGTTTCTGAAACTCCATTCAGATTTTCCGTAAACGTTTGCCATTACTTCAAAGGAGATATTACTCCCTTTTTTTACATAGATTTTACTCGTTGTCCTAAGTTCCATATATATATATATATATATATATATTTAATATATGAACTTCAATAAATACGAATTCTCTCAATACTAATTTTTTATTTTATCTAAGAAATTTTCGCTAGATTATTGATACTAGCATCTTCAGCTTTAATTACAAATATTATTAAATTAAATTACAAACAAACATTAACGGTAATGTCACGTTTTAATGGCTTCTTTAAACTTCGCTTTAGTTGGGCTTCTTTAATATTTCGTAGGTATAAAAAGTATGGCGTCCAGAATTGCGTTTTTACATATTGACCGTCATCTAAATTCATACCTCCATTTTTAGGTCCGCATTTGTTGAACTGAATTTCGATTGCCTCTCGAACTTTTCTTTCAAATTTTTTGGGTTCTACTTTTAGCGTCTTTACTTGATCCCATTTTATATTACCTGAACATTTAATTTTATGATGGCCAATTGCATATTGTTCTAATTTTTCTTCAAAAACATTTTTTTGGTGTTGTTTTGTTCTTGTTGCTATTTTCATTTTTGTTTCACCGATGTATTTTTGTTTACACTCGCATTTTATTAGGTATACTCCGGGATGGCTATTTGATGGTAGTTTTGTTTTGTTGCGCGAAGTTAGTAAAGATTTAAGATTTGCACTGGATTTAAAGACTGCCCTGTAACCTGCTTTCCTAAAGATTTTTCGAAGTTTTGGTGATAATACTGGGATCCACGGTAGTGATATAGTTGGCATAGTTGCTTTGTTGTTAGATAAAACTATTTCATTATTTGAGTGTCGTTTTTTTATAACAATATTTGCAAGGTCTTGTAATTTCTTCTTTTCGTATCCATTTTCAGCAAACACATTTATTAGGAAATCGATTTCTTTATTTAAAAATTTTTCAGAGCAAATTGATAAAGCTCTATGAATAAATCCTTTAAATATTCCTTCCAAGATTTACAACAGTATCAAATTTCGAAAGAAGAAATTTATTTCTATGTCTGCATTTTGAAACCAATTCGTTCTTCTTATTCAATAAGGTACCTTCATTAAACATAATAATCATGTACTTCTCATTGAATAAGAAGAACGAATTGGTTTCAAAATGCAGCAATAGAAATAAATTTCTTCTTTCGAAATTTGATACTGTTGATTAGGCCTATGTTATTTCTTTTTTTTCTTTTCTTTCTTTCTTTCCTTTCTTTTCTTTCTTTCTTTTCGTTCTTTTCTTTCTTTTCTTTCTTTCCTTTTCTTTTCTTTTCTTTTCTTTTCTTTTCTTTTCTTTTCTTTTCTTTCTTTTCTTTTCTTTATTTCTCTATTGCTTTCTTTCATTTCTTTACTTCTTTATTGCTTTCTTTCTTTCTTTCTTTTCCTCCTCTTTTTCCTAATATGACGTCAGAGCACACGATACAGTAATTTTTGCAATTTGTAACGGTTTTTATAGATTTTTGATTTGTATTTCATGGCTGATGATTGCCGCTAGGCATGAAACTTTAAGTACCATACATAGTTGTTGTTTCTTCGTTTTATATATATATATTTATTGCTCTATTTATACAAAATATTGAGCACTCTTATACGAACAAGAGATATTGTATTTGAAAATAATACATCTTGAAATAGCTATATATATATATATATATATATATATATATATATTAAGGTGAGTCGAAATGTAAAAAATATTAAGTTGGAGATCCTGTACATGTCTAAAAAGTTGCTTTTTGATGTTCTCGTTTGAAAAAACCTCACTTTTTATTTTATGGACAGTGTCTACAGGTCCCAACTCTGTCTAGAAAGACTACATAAATACTCAATGTTAGTGTAATGTATTGCAATGTATTACAAATTAAAAAGAATGTAAACTGTAACGAATCAATGTTAAACAGCAACAATACAAAATTGTTTAACCTAACTGTTAAAAAAATCTTTCTTGCTTTCTATTTTTGGTATCTCTAATCTGGATTTCTTACTCTGTAACACCATGCCATGATGGGACTTTCTTCCATGAACTTTACAGCTCGCAGCGCTAACGTCTTTAATTGTTCTCTCTACTGCCTGTGAATGACATGGAACATCGGGCAGTAGTATTGGATGTGTGTAAGTAAGTTGATCATTTGAAAGGTGTGATAGCATCGGAGGAGACGTAACATTACTCTGGTCCCAGTCAATCATGTTAATGAACGATGTCGCAGCCAGATTTAATGTTATATCCTTCTTATCAAAGACGCGAACCGGTATGTTACTATTAGTCTGCTTCTCTTTTGCTCTTATTATTTGTTCTACTGAAAAACGACGAATTTCCAAATCACTATCACTAACTGCAGCTAACAGAATATTTTCAGCATGCGCAAATTAGCAGTTATTTTCGAGAACAGGACAAACCACAGCCTGATCTAATGCATCAAGTTCCTGAAACAACTGAACTAAGTAAAAGAAGTTGTTAGCACCATTTTGGCAAGAAGAATTTGATTTGATTTTGAACCAAGAGGGTCCGTAAAAGTTTAAAATGAAATGCGTTACTCTTCTGAGAGGTTCAGATGCCACCTCTAGACATGTAGAGACGCAAAATCTTGTTGGCTTTCGTCAACCACCGAGCATGACTTATATTTCCAGGTAAACTCTTCTCGAGGAAATCAATATCTGTAGAAGCCTGACGTCCACGCTGTACTACTAGACATGCTTTCAAAAAATACAGCTGGTCGGTGCTAAGATTCTTCTTGACAGCTTCATCACAATCAGTCACCTTACCAGTAATTGGCAAATAATTAACGACAGGTAATTCATTCGGATCATATTCTAGAGCTGAGCTAATTGTACCTGTCGATGTGGAAGGTCCTGTAGTTCGAGCAAAATCCACGTCTGCCAAAAACCTTCTAAATTACAGCTCGTTACAGTGTAGAAGGCATACCAACCACTGTAATGGTCTACCTAAGTTCTCCTCCAATTTTCTTATGATTCCGTTGCTTTTTCCTGTATTATTATTATTTGTGCCATCACACACAACACCTTGAATGCTTTCTACGGAGTTTGTCTCTACAATAACTGACATTAACTCCTTTGTTATATCAGCAGCTTTACTACTTTCAGGAACTATGTAGTAAAAATGTATATATTTTCTGGATACGAGACAATACATTAGTGTTCTTCTTTTTTACTTCTTCTACAACCAAAACTCTCAACTAATGTAACGTCTTGTTTTCCATCAAAGCCTATACAGCACAATTCCTTATTGCTCTGCATATGTTATTCAACCAGAGTATCTCTCCATAAATTCCTTTGTCGACGTAGCTTTGAAGGATCAAGAATTGTTGGTGAAGACAACATACTGAGGTCTTTTAAAATAGCATTAACAATAAGACATGTATCTCTGTTGCTAATTTTGCATTGATCAACTGCTTTACATAATTTCTTGTACTTGTTTCTGTTCTGCACTGATAGTGTCTCTTCCTCTGATGTATAATTACTTTCAGACGTGTTACGCTCATCCTCGTCAATATCTTCCTCAGTTTCATATTCAACCTCTTTTGACTGTACTTCATCACACACTGATTTCATAAATTTGCGTTTTGGTCTCTTTGCCAGTGTTGCTGTCGTTTTTTTGTCTACTCCACCAATTATCATATTTCTAACAGTTTTCTGGTCAACCCAGAAATCCCACTCTATCAATGGAATTTTATTTGGCAGTGGGCTTGTGCATAAGTTCCAATCTCTAATGCCCGAATCAAAGCATTTGCAGGTACAAATGTCAAATAACTGCTTAAAAGAATTCAACTTCTCAGTGAACGTGTCTGATGTTCTTTTTGCATCTTGAATATTTTTCAAGTGTATGTACTTTATCCATAAGTCTTCTAATCCTAATGATTGTGCAATTCACTTCTATTGTGGGAATACTTGCTTTTGAATAAACACATTTCATTCTGTGTGCTAAAATTGAATATCTTTCTTGCAAGCTAATTTCTAATACTGTTTTCTGATTATAATAGAACGCCTTAATAACGTCTTCATATGATGGGATTTGATTTTCAGGAAGATCAACTAACTGTCCAAACAATGGATATTTAGTTTTACTTCGTGTACACATACTATCCATATTTAATATAATTTGTCTAAAATAATAAAAAAAACTACAACAAGTTATGTTTACAATAAATAAAAGCTGTTAAAACAATTTTTCATAAGAATTTAGTCAATAAATATTCCAATATTTATACAGACTATAATATGTTTAGCCCTCTCATAAATAGGCCTACATGTTAAATGAAGTGATCTTTCTACAGTCTAAACTATAGCATACTGTAGTATACATCTATATTAGCCTACTTGAATTTTACTAAAGATCTATTATTGCAAAGAAGAAAATAAAATTACAAAATAATATATTAGATATTTTGCTTGTTTCTAAAAAATCCAGCACATGGTTTGTTGCTAATGTTGGTGATGTCACATGTAAATAACGTTATAAAATTTATTCCATTTCTTTTTTAGCACTTGTAGTTAGGTGCTAAACCATTAGCCAATGCATTTTAGTCAAT
Organism: Hydra viridissima; assembly: GCF_058129835.1. Lineage (NCBI taxonomy): Eukaryota > Metazoa > Cnidaria > Hydrozoa > Anthoathecata > Hydridae > Hydra > Hydra viridissima. The sequence goes on from NW_028324302.1 coordinate 16,262,437, forward strand.
GATTTATAGTTGGTACGTATTTAGATTGTACTAAGGAAATGGTTAAAATACATCAAATAAAACTTTAATCAAAAGTTGGGACCCCTAATCGTTTCATAAAAAATCTTTAAATATTATTTTCATACTGTACTGATGCCAAGGCAACTTTTTGTTCATGTACAGGAAAGATAAAAAAATTCGACCCACCCTAATATATATATATATATATATATATATATATATATATATATATATATATATATATATATATATATATATATATATATATATATATATATATATAGGAGATGTCAGGAGACTTTATATGTAGCAACTGGCGTGTAAAAGTAAAATAGCATCTTCTTCGAAAATTCTCCAAAAGTCGACTTTACTAGAAGTTGAGTTTGTAAAACGTGTGATTTATATCATATAAAATCAATTAGTCTTACATATCTTGATCACTAAAGAATAAAGAGCGTTAATTTAAGTTATTTTGAAATACAGGTCGGCCCGAAAGTTTCAGAACCTTTTTTTTTTTTATTTATTCAGTGACTGTGCTTATGAAGCATCATTGTTTATGAATGTTAGTGAGAAGGTATACGTAACAACATAACAAATGCAGTTTTTTTATTAGTCTGTGTGCCCTTATTTGTACAGGAATAATCTGAAGTTCTTTCAGGATAGCGTTTTATAATGGCCTTGATATCATTTAGTTTTCAATTTCTCACTTTTTTAAAACTTAAATAACTACTGACCTTTTAAAGGTTGTGGATGACAAAACGCACTCTATTGCAAGCAATTCCGCACTTGCTCAATCATATTAAGATTAAGAGAATTTGGTTCATGTCAGCTATGCAGTGTGAGGTCTAACAGCATCTTGTTGGAGACACATTAACAACTATAGTGGATTGGCAAGGCGATTTTTTATGACTGCGTCATAAGCAGGCAGTTTTTATCTCGATAGCATTGTCTATTATCATTTTTCATTATCGTGAAGTGGGATTGCATTAACCATTCACACCTCATAACACAGCTCAAACATCAACACGAACCTTAAAAGCTGTCCCCACTCAGTTCTTGAAAATGAAAATATCTTGTAATAAAAAACTAAAAACTTTGGTAATCATAGATTCCTATTTTCTTCCATGCAGTATGATTTATAAATGTTTAATAATGACAGCAATAGAGTGTTCAGACTTTCTACATTTCAAAGGTAATTTATTGGTAAACACGAAATTGATCACTTCATAAACTAACTCCCGTAAGTCAAAATTGCTATAGTTAGATACTATTATTACCTGAGTTTTTATATAAAAATTAATCGCCATTAAGTTCCGATATAGAAAAGGATAACTTAAAAAAATTAACTAGGGCCTATATTTTAGGTTATTTGACCCAAAATGAAGAAGATACATGTCTTTGAAGTGGGGACTTCACGGTTTTTTTTTCCTAAAAACATAATGAAGTTAAAATGAAAAAATATTTGTTCCACGAAATCCTTTTTAGAGCTCATTTCATTCATAGCAACCGGCCTAAAATGGTGAAATAAACAAATATGGTGGAGCAAAGTCGAAATCCAATAATAGATTTCTTTCTTGTCTGCAATTTTTGGAAAATTAGAACTTAATTATAAAATTTTTCAACTAGTTTATTTTTATAACTTATCTTTAAAAATAAATTTTATTTTAACTAGTTTTTTTTCATAAGTCATCTTTAAAAATAAGAATCAAATATAAATTAGATAATTTAATGGAAAAACTCAATGGAATTTTAGTGATCAAAATGCTTTTCATAGTTATTCGAAAATTTGTTCAAACTTGAAAGTATGCAATGGACCAGTTTGGTCATCTTGTTTTGAAGTAAGTTCCAAAGAAATACTTATAAAAGGTATGTGGGTATGTAATATAATAAACAGTTTTATATTATTATTTTTATGACTTTTAGCTGGTCAATTGGATACAATGGATCTCCAGTCTACTTCATTGATGAAAATATCATATGCTATTTGAGCCTGAACAGTTTGAAGTTTCACAATATAAAAAATGATGTAGTGTGGTATCTTGAGTCTCCCGGTGATGGAATACAAACATTAGCTGTGAATCCTGATTATGGGTTTTTTGCATTTTCTGAGGATGGTTTGAATCCATCTATCTTTGTTTACAGAGTTTCTTCTCTAGAGAGCCCAGTTTCAGCATTTAAAAGTTTGAGCTCAAGTGGTATTAGTCTTGGATATAGCTCCCTTGGATTTGCTAACAATGGCAGGATCCTTGCATCTTGCACAAATGTTCCACATGTTAGATTATCTTTATGGTTAGTTAACTTATAATTGTTTTTAGTTGCTTTCATCTTTCTATGACTGCTTTTTGCTTTAGTATTAAGGTCTCTGTTGCTTTTAGGGATTTTATTGATGGCAGAGAGTTGTGTTTTACTGAACTTCACTCACCTGTCCTCTCATTAATCTTTAACCCTGCTAATTGGAGGCAATTATCTGGAATAACTAAAGATGGATTTAGTTTATGGAATATAGATCAAGCAAATGAAAGTTTTTACATTGAACTACAGTAAGTCTTGTAATTTCAATTGTCATTTTAATTTTACTTCATATTCCTCCCTCATTCATAAATTGTAAATGTGTTTTAATGGGGTTTTTAATTTTTTAAATTTTAATACTTTTTTTTAAATGTTTTTCTTTTTTCTTTATTACAATTATTCTTTCATAGACATAAATTTGATAAGTTTTTTAAACTTATTGCTTTAATAACTCAAAGATTGTATGTAAGTAAATAAGGTTTATTAACTTTGTGTATGAGAATACTAATTGAAAATATTTTTACAATTAAAGTAAATGATGATTGAAAGTAATGCTTCATCTAAGTATTTTAATCAATTTTTTTAACTTGGCCTGCAGCCCCAAATTTTTCAAATCATTTGGGGTGATTTGAAAAACTTTCCACCATCACTGTTTCGGTTTCCTCTAAGTAAAGTAGGTAATAACTTATTTGCCTTAACTTACAATTTTTTCTACCAGAATGAAAGTTTACATATTTATCTGAATTTAAAGTTCCTTTTTTATTGATTTTTTATTGTAATTGTGTAAGCAGTTTTCTGTAAAAGGCTGTCTGTGTAAAACATTATATTAAATAATAATTTTAACAAGTATTTATAACAAAAACTTAAAGTCATGTTTGTTTGTGATCAAAATATTATTTTGTTTTGAAATAATAATGTTTTGTTAAGATTTACTTTATATTTGTTTTTTTTTAAATATTTTTATTTGCTTTCTTTTTGTAGGAATGTAAAATTGCCTTATGAAAATGGAATGTTGGAATTAGAATTAACCAATAACAAATTTCTTTTTTATGATTCTAATCAAAGTTTAAAAACCAGTAAGTTTAGATACTTAATCATGCTTTTCAACATTTTTGCATATCAGATATTTTTTTAAAGTCTTAGGAAAATGTCTATTTCAGTTGTTATTTTTTCCCATAAGCCAATCAGCAGAAGAAATGCCATCCTGTTAGTCAGTGTTGGGCTACCAATCATCTGATTTACATAGGATGCATTGGAAATCAAATCATTTGTCTAGATACTGAATCTGGAAATGGAGCACTTTTATATTTTCTTAAGTCCGGTAAGAACTTCAAGGTAATTAACAAGATTTAAGAATAGAAAAAAAATATGAAAACTAGATTAGTTAGCAATATTTTTTCAAGTCAATTTGAATAATTATTTTTAACTCAATAAATAAAGCTTTTGTAAATCTTTTTTTTTTTAGATATTAATGGCCTCTTTGATTGTATTCAGTTTTGTAAAGATTGCTTAATAGCTGGTGGAAAGGTTAAAGTTCAACTGCTTTACTTTAAAATTTTGTAAACAATTATTTAAAAAAAGTTATTTTTCCTTTTTTGATCTTGCTTTTTAGGATGGAGTTTTAAGATGTTTTAAGATAACAAAAGAAAAGTTGTACCCAACTTTTGTAAAACCTCTTTGTGGTCATATTGGGTCTTTACAACTTGAAAAAGTTTTATCATCATTGGTTGTTGGAAGCAATGCAGTTAAACAATTTTAGATTTTTTTTTTGTCAAATGCTCTTGTTATTTTTTTGCTTTCTTTATATTTTTTTGTCCTTCTCATATAAACAAACAAAAAAAATGTTTAAAAATAATAATTTTAAAAAAAGTTCTTTATTTTAGGGTGTAATTTATTTAATGAACACAGAAACAATGTTTCTTAACAAAGTTGTTGATGAATGTTCTGGAAAAGTTATTGGCATTGACTGTTTGTCCAAAACACATTTTGTTGTAAGAGTTCCTAATTTCTAGCTATATTTTGATTTAAAAAGTATGAAAATATTTCAAGTAAAGAGTTTTTTTTTTTGTTTTTAAATATAAGTTTGAATTAAAAATAATGATAATTTAAAACTGGTTAGGAAGATTTTTTTAAGCTTTGTAAAATTTGTTTTAATAGTTATTTAAGACACTTGGCTATGCTTTTGTTTTCTATCAAGGGTTAAAAGTTCTAAAGATAGATTTAGTTAGTGAGAGTCACAAAATTTTTAATCCAAGTTGATAAGATTTTAGCATTTTATGAGAATTTTTTTTTCTGTGAAATTGCAAACAAAACTTTTACAAACATGAGTTAAAAATAGGTGTGAAAATGTTTCTAATACAAGTTCTAACAACCATCTCCTTTTTATACATTTAATTTAGATATATGCAGTTAATTAACTAGTTAAAAAATACATATTGTTTAAGAGTACTTTAGTATATTAGAATGATTTTACTTAAAGCTGTTTAGAAAACCTGCATTAATAAAATTGTGTAGGATAGGAGGTATGGAATTGTGTAGGATAGGAGGTATGGAAAAACTTTTCAGTCATATTTTTTAATTCTACTGGCCTGTTTTTTGTTATTATCATTTTTCAAGGAAAATATTATTATATTACAACAAAGAATCAAAAAAAATTTCTTTGTCATTTTTCACGGTTGGTCAAATAATTGCCCAATAGATATAAAACCCACAAAAAAATTGAAAAATTTCTTCACAGACAGACTTGTGGTATATCATTCTAAAAAACTCTTATATAAATTCTCAAAGTTAAGCTCAAAAATTATAAAAACCAACAAATTGTAATAACTTGAAATCAAAGATAAATCATTTTTGAATAATAAAGTTACAGTTGTTAATTATCATAAATCCTTAATTATGTTATCAATATGCTGATAATTTTTCAATGTGTCAGAAAAAAACTAGAAGTAAATTCATTCCATTCTTTGAGAATGGTGCAATATACAATGTTTTGAAATTTGATAACTTGTTTACTCTCTATAGGTGCTCTATTTTGTGTCCCATTGTCTTTTTTTGAAATACAGTGCAATATGTTCCATGTATTGTAATGTCAACATCTTGTTCTGCTTAGAGTGTCATATATTTCTTTATTTATTTAGTTGAGTGTCAGATTCTACATCATTACACTGGATTTTGCTATCATTTGATCTCAGAATCAAAAGCATTTTCCAGATTATTTTGACCCACAAGTGTAACACAAATTAATTACCCTATCTTATGGGTAATTTTGTTTACTTTATTTTAGTTGGAATGATATATAATGGCTTTTGTATAGCTCTGTAATTTGTAAGCTCTGTACTTATTTTCTCTGCTTTTTTACTATTTAATCTCAATGTTTCTAATGTTTCCTCGACACTGGTTGCTTGTCTATTCCAACTTTAGATTGTTTCAGTAACTTTATGGTAAAAGTGATTGGTTGTTAGATTTTTTCAGCTTTTTTATGGTTTTTTTTCCTTTAATTCTTTTCGTTATTGATTCCAATCTTCACACATTTCTATGATATTCAAAATTTCTTATACCTAGTCATTTTGGTAAATTTCTGAAGAATGATTAAAGTAGAGGTAAAGTTTGGTGTCATTTTGGTAAAGTTTGTCATTTTAAATGGATTTGTTGTTAAACTTATGTTTGGTGGCAATTAGCTGCTCCTGCTTCCCAATTAAATAGAGAAGATTCATTCACTTGGAAAGTTGCTTTGTTGCTATCAACAAAATCATACCCTTTCTTAGATAGCTTTAAATGCTTTTCTGGGTTCACACACATATCTTCAAGAAGTAGTACTTCAAATAGTAATCATGATGATTTAGTAGTTTACAAACTGTCTGTATTGGTATTCTTGTCCTTTCAGCTGAAATATTGGAAATCACAAACATTCTCACACACTTAGGTTTTTCTGCATTTGAAAAGTCTCAGATATTTAAGGATTTTAACTGGTTACTCAGAAGAACAATGTTTCTTGTGAAGCAATCTAAACTTTCTAAGTATCATCTTCTAGTCTTTTTTAATGTGAAACGTTTTTTGCTGTTCTAATTAAAACTTTTTATCAATTTCTTTACTAAGATAACATTTCACTTTGATTTCCAGTCTGCATAAAATTCATTTTCCCTTTTGTCAACAAACCTTACATCCTTCCCAATATCTGAAAACTACCAATGGTATTAACCAGATTAAGTGCTAATAAAAATGAGCATGCAAAGAATTATTGTGATTAATGATCCTTTGTATTTTATACAAAGTACATAGGATTTGAGAAGAACAGTATGTATCTCTTGGAATAGGTAATATAAAACAGTTTAAGTTTTAGTGAATTTTAGATAGTGAACTTTAGTTCAATTATTCTTGTGAGTATGTTACAAAAGTTGATTCTAAATAAATTGGGATCCAGACTCTTTTAGCCTTACACACTGTGAAAAATCCACTAAACAACTTCTTTTAATAGTTATTTGCCTAATAATATATTATTTTTTAAAAAACGAAAGAAACAAACAGGCAATCTGATTTCTTAGAATGATCATCATATCTTCTACCCTATCAATTTATTAAATTTCCAATGAATGTATTAAATATAAAAACTGTTTTACAAAGCAATGTTGTTTTTTTTATTATAATCCCACATTTTTTCACAGTATTAAAATAAAGATTAGTTATTGAAACTACTCTTTTCATTTGCTTATTGGTTATAGTAGCATTTTCAACCTATTATTGATAACGAAGTTTTGAATTTGTTTAGACATGCAGAATAAAAGGTTTAGTTCAGGTGTGGACAATGGACCATGCAAGATGTGTTGGAGATTTACATATCAATTGCGAGGTCTCAAAATATGTTTTGATTTTGGGTCTCAATACATTTTTGTCTCCTTTTAGTTTTCTTTATCCAAAACTGTAAGAAAAATTGACAGAACAACAAAAAAGAACATCAGTTAATATTTAGATAACTTGTTTTGCTGCCTCTGCCTCTTCAAGTACAGTTTTCATTGCAACTAGCTATGGCTCATTAATTGTCATTGATGTATCTATGATTGAGAAGCCACGAGTTGTGTTAGAAAAATCTCTTTACAGAACAGCTATTTCAAAGTTAAGGTATATTAAAGATGCAAGAATTTTTTATTTTACGCTGTTTTGTAAAAATTTGAAGTGTTATAATTGGTGTGCATAAAAATTACAATTGTTAACTTAGACTGGATACAAATTTAATTTTATGGCACACTTTAATCTTCAATGTAATTTTACCAAGTTTTTTGGTAAATATTTTTTTATACTTTTTTTTGTACTTTTGAATTTTTTAGTTTTGATGACACTGGAACTATATTGATTACTGCATCCAACAATGGTCACCTATTTCTTTTAGATGCAAGACCATCCACAGGTTGCAATGTTTTAGGACATACTGGTATGTTTTATCTGTGATATTTGTTATGGTACAATATGATGTTAATTTATATTTGTTAACTGGTACTTCTTTTTTACATTTGTTTTGTAAAAAAGGATAAATGAAAACTCACCTCTCACAGCAAAAGAGTTGCAGATTGCTGTATTCAAGTATTGTTATTATATTTTTCTTTAGAAATACATGGTATAGTAAAATACATAAGTTGTCAATGTATTTCAAATGAGAAAGATGCTTGGAAGGTTGTTGTTGGTGTGAGATCTGATCAAACTAAAGCATGCAAAATTCTGATTGAATTAGAAATTTATAAAACTATATTCAATGGTAGGTGTAACCATTCTTTTGCAATATTAAAAAAAGATAAAATGTTTTAGCCTTCAGAATTCAGACTGGTATTTAGCAATGCTGATCAAAAAAAAATTGAGTATGTGATATAATTCTAAGTTGTTTGAAATTTAAAGAAGAAATGGTTTTTACAATATTTACATTGTGTTTTTAAGTTATTTTTTATTTAAAAAAAAAAAAAAGTAGCATTTATTTCAATGATAAAATATTGTTGTTGTTGTTGTTGTTGTTGTTGTTGTTGTTTTTATTATTATTATTATTATTATTATTATTATTATTATTATTATTATTATTATTATTATTATTATTATTATTATTATTATTATTATTATTATTAAAAATTTAGGAGTCTCAAGTTCCAGCTATTATTCAGGCATAAAAATCTTAAAATGGCATCATTTTAATTAAGTTCACATTGCAAAATGCATCAAAAGAAAAAAAGAATTTGAAATAGTTGGGATTTAATGCTCCTAAATTTAAAAATTTAGGAGTCTCAAGTTCCAGCTATTATTCAGGCATAAAAATCTTAAAATGGCATCATTTTAATTAAGTTCACATTGCAAAATGCATCAAAAGAACTCGCGTTTTACTTTGAATATTGTTGCTTATTCTTAATGTCAACTGAATCTGATATCCTATAAACATATATTTTGATGATATTATTAAATAATTTTCAAGAAAAAAACAACAAAAAAACACGAAAATGTTCTATTAACAATTATTTAAATAATTCGCGAGTTTAGAATTATTTTATTCTATATATATTATATATATATTATATATTATTTTGTTCTCCAACTTTAAACGTTGAGAGAAATTTGTTGATTTTTTTTCTAAAAGTAAAAACTGTCACTTTTAAAGAAATATGCACAGTATGAGTGCACACTTAAAAACATAAAAAAGTTCATTTCCTTAAAGTTAACTTCTTTATTTACATAGCATTCCATAATAAATAGAAAAAAATTAGTGAATTAGCTATAAAAGGCTCTTAATAAGATCAATAAACTTGCCAGTTGATATTGTAATTTCGGTTAATCATTTTATGGTTCTTATAATAAAGCACAAAATGTTTCATTCCAAACATCAAACCTTCTCGTAATAGGCTCTGGAAGACTCATGTTTTTACTTTGTGGGAAAAAAATCATAAATTTATGAAATGCAACAAATAAAAACAAATTTCAATCACTGCAAAAAAAAAAAAAAAAAAAAAAAAATAGAATGTAAAATGGCGGTTTTTGTTTGAAGTTTGGAGACACGCTTGCTTATTTCCGGCAATTAATACAGAGATTATGCAGTTGTTTGAATATTATTATTATTATTATTATTATTATTATTATTATTATTATTATTATTATTATTATTATTATTATTATTATCATTATTATTATTATCATTATTATTATTATTATTATTATTATTATTATTATTATTATTATTATTATTATTATTATTATTATTATTATCATTATTATTATTATTATTATTATTATTATTATTATTATTATTATTATTATTATTATTATTATTATTATTATTATTATTATCATTATTATTATTATTAGTATTATTATTATTATTATTATTATTATTATTATTATCATTATTATTATTATTATTATTATTATTATTATTATTATTATTATTATTATTATTATTATTATTATTATTATTATTATTATTATTATTATCATTATTATTATTATTATTATTATTATTATTATTATTATTATTATTATTATTATTATTATTATTATCATTATTATTATTATTATTATTATTATTATTATTATTATTATTATTATTATTATTATTATTATTATTATTATTATTATTATTATTATTATTATCATTATTATTATTATTATTATTATTATTATTATTATTATTATTATTATTATTATTATTATTATTATTATTATTATTATTATTATTATTATTAAATCATAAACAGTGAAACAGGGAAGACCAAAAAGAATCTGGAAATGAATTTTACAGAAAAAACTCACCAATCTGCAGCTCAATTCTAATTTATTGAGGCAAAAGTTTGTAATTTATTAATAAAAAAGGTAAAGGAATAACTTATGTTACAAACAAGAGAGAACAGATCTGTCAGGAAAGATTACTCCAGTTAATGAATATTTATGTTTTGGAATGGTCATCACAAAATCATTATATGCAGATATATTTTGGGGCCATTTAGATTGAAAATTTAAAGGAAGAAAACCATCATTGAGAAAAACTGGAACAAGATTACCTATAAAAATCTTCATGCAGCTGAAACATTCTCTCCAACTAAGTTTTGTAAGGATACCCATTTAGGGATATAGTTTAATTCCTCATTTGATGATAAATAGTCAAAAAAAATATCTTATATTTCTGTAATTTGATGATCATTTTGATTTGTGCATTTTCTGTTAAAATCCTTTTAAAACTTATAAAATACAAAAACAAAAGCAAGTAAAATTAACAAGTAGTACTAACAACTATCTTCTATAAAAGTTTCATAAATTTCCTAACAATGAATTTAAAAGCTACAAAGCAAAAAAATATAAAAAGGTTGTCTTCTCTTTTTGACTACTGATGTATTTTAGATTAATAAACAATTTTAGGCATTCATAAATCTTTTTTTTTATTTAATTTTATTATAATTATTTAGGAGATATGTCATTATATGTGGATAGGACTCGACTTTTAAAAGATACTTCTATTTCAAAACAAACATACCATCTAACAACACCTATTTATGGCATATGTGTATTTTCAAAAAACGTGATCTATGCTCTTTTGAATAAAGGAAAGAAAATTGCAAAGTTTGTCCTGCCTCCTTTTGAGGTTTGTTTATTGTGTGCAACACTGTTTTTGTTAATGTTCAAATGGCTCTATAGGTTTTTTTAAACATTTTTAACAATATTTCAGACCCCTTCAAGCACCCAAACAATGGAGGCTTCTCAAATATATAACAATCAAACTGTAAACTGTGGAATTATTTCAATATCTTCACATGGGAGATGGATGCTTATTTCAGGAGTTGATGGTTATTGCACAATAAGAGAGATTGAAACTATGGTAATATTGTATTGGCTTATTTTTCTACAAGCATGTAAATATTGATTAACAGTTAGATGTTGCTTTTTAATTTTAGTTTTATTATCAGATGTATTTTATTTTAGTTATTTAAATGATCAATTCCATAAAAACTTAAAAATGTTTCAGAAGGAAATTTAAAGGTTTTTTTTTTTTCTTAGAATAATCCAATTATTAAAAGAGTAGCCAATTACCGCTCTGGTGGGGTTGCTGATGCAATATACAGTGTTGACAGTCAAGCTGTTTTAGTAGTTAGTAATTGCAATCATGTAGCATGTTGGAAATGGAATTACTCAACATATGGAAAATCTGAAGCTTATTTTTCAATAGCTGCTTACCAGCTTTTTGCTAGTTACATTTTAGATATTAAAGCTCAGGAAAATAGACTTATAGCAAATATGAAAGAAATATCAGGTTAGCTAATTATTTTTATTTTTTGGTAAAAACTTTAAGATAAAAATAGTTAAACAAAGTTCAAGTAAATCTTTTACAATAAAATCAATAGAAAGTATATCTCCTAATTTAAGCTTTTTAAGATGATTAACTAGTGTAATATCATCTTCCTACATGAATTTCTCAAAAATTATTGTTAACTCCAAAAGTAAGCTATATTATAAAATTTTTAAATAAATTTAAGTTATTGGAAAAACAATGGAAACATGGTTAGAAGGCTCGCTTACAAAAGCAAGTACTTTTTTTTTTTTTTTTTTTTTGTTTTTTTTTGTTTTTTTTTTGTAAATGAGTTTAGCAAAAGAAAAGTGTTTAATCTTTATATTAAATTATTTTTTCATTATTTGTAAAGAGTTATGTTGAAGAGAATGAGAAGTACACATTATTAAAAAACAAGTTACACCAGGACATTAATGAACTACGCAATCAAGCACTTGTATTAATATCCAATAATGAGCAAGTTCCAGAAATTGAAAAGCTTGAAAGGCAAGAGTTCCTTATAGACATGAAGGAGCATGAGTTTATTGTTCAACAGAGAGAAAATAAAATAAATGAGGTCTGTTATGAAGCAATTAAATATTTTTGGAAGAAAAGAAAATATATTTCAGAATTTAATATACAATTGAGTTAATAATCTGTAAGTTCTATTTTGAATTAAGTTACTTTAAATTGTTTCTTTTAGCTTCGAGCTCAGATCAACTTAGAAAATATTGGTAAGCAATTTGTTAGACATCTTATTAAACAAGAGTGTTGGGACAATATGATTGTTAAAGGTCGTATTTTAAAAGCATTTTCCTCAAATGTTAAAGTGTCAAACTATCCTTTAAGAAAAAGAAGTGATGCAGAAATATATCAAATACAGGCAGTAAACTTTCAGCGCAACTTGCAAAATATTGATAGCAAGATAAGAAAACTTCTTCTTGAATCTGAGCTTCCATCCAGTCAGCCCCTCTTCGGTATACTTTTTTTACCATTGATAGATGTTCAGTTTTTGGTTATCTTTGATATTTTTTTAAACGTTGATTTATCTATAACTCTTTAGATATTTTAAGTAAAACCATAAAAAATACCAGTTCAAACACTTATAATTTTTTTAATCATCTTTCTACAGAAAATTTGTTGGAAGGTAATGATGATAACAATACAGAAAAAGAAAATAGTTCAGTTTATGGAAGTCTAGCTGGACTTTTTACCTATAATGAATTTCTTCATAGTCAGTTTTCTCTTGCTACTAATGTTCAGAAAAAAGATCAAATTGTTTTGCTGAAGGTTTACTTTTTTAATTTTAAGGAAAATTTTTTACCTTTATCTTTAATTTTTTTTTTATCTTTATTTTTAAATTATGCTTTGCAATTACTTATTTAATATTATAAGGTTTTAAAAGGATTTTACTTAATGGTTCGTATCAAAATAGTTCCTTTTCTTTAAAAAAGTATGGTTAAAGAAATATGAAGAAGTTCAATTAAAGAATTCTTTCACTAAAGTGAAATGCTATGCAATTTTCAAATGATAAAAATAATACTTAAAATTTTTAAGAAGTCTTTCAGTAATAATTTTCTGTTCATTCAAAGTATGAAACTGCTTTGGTTAATACAGACTTATGGGTCAGACATTTTTAACATGAAAAAATATTTTGATAAAGTATCTTAGGAGGTAGAATGAATGATGAACAATTCCAGTGATAGTTGTAACCACTAATATATCTCTATAGCAATTTTATATAAGTAGTGTATTTTTACAATTCTTCAAAATAAAGAATTTTAGTAATCTTGTTTTTAATGTGATAATAAGTCAGGGAGTTGAATTGAAAAGGTATTGTGCAAGTACTTGTTAAATTTTTAAGGATTGTATCTGTAAAATTAAAGAAAAGTTCAATGAACAGTTTAATGAAATGTTGAATCTAAAGTTACAAGAAATAAGGCGCATAAATGAAAGGTGTATACGAATGAAAAAAATTGCTAAAGGTATATGAATAAAGATTTTCATTTATTAATTGTTTGATATATTATTTTATTATTAGTTCATTAGTTCATAGGATACAAATCAAAGTTTTAGCTGGTTCAATGATGACTACTCCTTTGAGTATTTTAGAATACTTTTTTAAGATTTAGGTGTTAATGATGTTGTTGTTGAAATTGGAGTTGATAGTGATGAAGAACCTGATCGCTTATTTCAAATACACGAAAAAGAAATTTCAGTTAAGAAGTATTTAAGCAAAGAAGAAATTATGAAAGCTGAAGAAGAAAGAAGAAAAGAAGAAGGTATATTTTAATTTAGAATTTTATTATTTATCTTAACTATTAATTACTATAAAATAGTTCATTTTAAGGAAATGCTCTTGTGAAAAGCGGTACAACAACTTGTGTCTGTTTTTATGTGTATGTATATATATAATTATATACATATATATATATATATATATATATATATATATATATATATATATATATATATATATATATATATATATATATATATATATATATATATATATATATATATATATATATATATATATATATATATATATATATAGTATTGTAGAAATTATGTTAATATCTCCAGTAAGAGTGCTCAATACAGCTTAGAATAAGTAGAGTGAATATATTATTACTATTGTTATTACATAAACTAAATAGTTAGCTTGGTTTATATTACATTACTTAAAGTTTCATGAAATAGCGATCATCAGATGTTAATAACATCTGAGCCAACCAAGCTAATTGTTTATTTTATATAATAATAATAGTAGTAATAATTATATATATATATATATATATATATATATATATATATATATATATATATATATATATATATATATATATATATATATATATATATATTAATATATATATATTAATATATATATATTAATATATATATATATATTAATTCATATATATATATATATATATATATATATACATATACACATACACATATATACATATACATATGAAGGGTGCAAGGGGAAAACCGGTGATGTCACAGTTTTTTCATTTTGAGAAAACAAGAAAAGTAAGCTTGAAGAAGCTATGCTTAGCTTCTTCAAGCTTTCTTTTCTCGTTTTCTCAAAAGCTTAGCTTCTTCTTAGCTTTTTTTTAGGTTTTAAATTTAGTATTATCTGTTGATTTTTTTTTAATGATTTACTTAATTGCAATGATGCAGCAACATACTTGCTATATAGTAGGGTGAATAACTCGAAAAATCTGAAAATGTGACGTCACTGGTTTTCCCCTTACACCCTTCATATATATATACATACATACATTCACAGAGATGACAGAATTGGATCAACATTTCAACTCTTATTTTATGTATGATGTGAATAAATCTTTATTAAAATGATATATTTACCAAGACTTTATGTTTTAGATTATATATCTAATTGATTAAGCTTGCCAAGCTCCAAAAGACCATTGAACTTATCTAAATTTTGATGAAGCTGTATTGTTGGTCAATATGAAGGTGGACTTTGTCAACAAAAAATATAAGAAAAACTCTCATTCCCATTTTCTACAGTTAATAGAATGATTGTACAATTTACCAGAGAGGAGAAGGAATGCACATCAACACACTCATGTTGTTCAGGGCTGTCTGACAGAACCTTGTGTCTTGTTAATAGAAATGTTTTAGATAATATAAATTGCAAAGCCTCAGACATAGCAACAAAAGCTGGTGTAAGTCCCAGAATAACTATCAAGTATTTTCATAATCTTGGCTACTATGGCAGAGCTGCAAGAAAGAAGCCACTTCTTCATCCAATCAATTTCAAGTGCATAAAGGATTGGGCTTATGATAGAGCAATGGCATTTTGAAACCATGTCTGTCTGAGAATAATGCAAGTTGTAACTTATCATATTCTCTGATGAGTTAAAATTTGTATTGTTCTCAGACAGGGGAAGGGTGTGGGTAAGGAGACTCTGCAGCCAAGAATTAGGCATCAAAAGATTGCACCCAACAGTGAAACATAGTGGCTTTTCAGTTATGAATTAGGTTGCAATATGGAGTGATGGTAAGAGCTAGTAGAGTCTCAAGGTAATATCAATTCAGCTAAATATGTTCTAGGAAAGACTTCTTCCAATATTCTTAAGTGATACAATGATCAAACATGACTCCTTTTCTATGGAAGATGGAGCACCTTGTCACACTGCCAAAACGACTCAAAATTGGTTAAATCAAATGTGATGAAGAAACTTTCATGGCTGAATCAGTCACCTGATATGAGCTCTATTGAACATCTCTGGGCAATATTATACCAGAAACTTTACAAAAAAATAAGAAGCCAACTTGACAAGAAATTCCTCAAGATGTTAATTTTGAATTAATTTCTAGCATGCCTAAAAGGGTTTCAGCATTGAAAAATGCTAAGTATTAATTATCCACATTGTAATGATTTAAAAACTTTTTCATTAAATCACTTGCCATTTTTTATTGAGTGTCTATTCTGTTGTGTGTGTGTGTGTGTGTGTGTGTGTGTGTGTGTGTGTGTGTGTGTGTGTGTGTGTGTGTGTGTGTGTGTGTGTGTGTCTATATATATATATATATATATGTATATATATATATATATATATATATATATATATATATATATATATATATATATATATATATATATATATATATATATATATATATATATATATATATAGCTGCATGTATTTGTGTGTGTGTGTGTGTGTATACATAACTATTACTTATATGCATTTTGTGCTCTTTTAAACATTAAAAAATATACATGGAAATAGCAAATTTTCAATATTTTGTTGGATTTCCTTTAATTTCTCAAACTGCCTGTAGTTGCTTTTTTGGTAATTTCAGTTAGGATACTATTTAATTCTCTTATAATGTTAGAGTTGAGGTAATTTAGATTGCAATTTTTTTACTTCAAATTCTTTATTCAAATTATCCTATAGGTGCTCAAATAGTGTTAAGATCAGAAGGTTAAGCTGGCCATTCAAAGACTTTATATTTCCTGACAATAATTGCTCATCACTTTCTGCAGTGTAGTTAGGGTCATTATTATGGAAAACAAACTTGGATTCATAATTTATTTTTTAGCTCTTGAGAGTAGGTTTTTATTTCAAGTACTGGTTAACATATGGTTTTTTTTAGAAAGAAAGTTAACCAATAATGCAGTTAATATTCGTGGACGTGCCCTTGATATGATGATGGGAGGAAGACTGGAAGCAAATTTTGATCTTGAGCTTAATCAAGATCTTCAAATGCCAAGTTTCATGGAGAAAAATGAAAGTGAGTGGACTGAAGAAGAGTTTAAAATTGCTAAAGAATATGAAAAAAAAAAGCAAATGGTAATTCTTTAGTTAAGTTCAATAGTTTTTCACTTGAAGGAGTGTTTGTTTGCAATATCAGTTTTAAATGTATATTAATTCAGTATTTGTAGCCTTTTCCAGGCATATAGCTTAAATCTATATTTTCTATTTGAAAAGCTTAAACTTTTGAAACAGAAAATATTCTTACTCCATTTTATCTTTATATCTTTCTAACGGTTAGCTCACAATGCTTTCTTTACAATGTCTGATAACAAGCATTGAAAATTCAATTTTTATTACAATTTTGCCATCATACATGGTGTATAAGATTATGAGTAATTTGTAATATGTATTAGTAATATGTATTCATAATATGTATTCTAGTACCAAAAAGAGTTTAATGATATTTTTTTTAATCAAATGCAGTTTTTAGAAACAAAATATTGGTTTTTAGTTGTTAATTGGTAATCTTCTGTTGAAGATCCAACTGAATAATCAATGTTCGTTGCCACAAATGAAACTTAAACTTTACTTTTTTGATTAATTTAGTCAATTGGTTATAAAAGCAGTTATTCAGTAAATTATGTTTTATTATTTATCTTAATTATAAATTACTATAAAACTGTTCAATTTAAGAAAATGCTCTTGCGAAAATTGGAACAACAATTTTTGTCTATTTTATATATATATATATATATATATATATATATAATATATATATATATATATATATATATATATATATATATATATATATATATATATATATATATATATATATATATATATATATATATATGATAGTCTCAAATTGTATAAAAACCAATTTCAAATATAAAAAATTAGAAAAAGCTGTTGAAAAATTTTTATGCAATATAACTTTATTTTAATGCCACTGCTACAGTAACAAAAAATTAAAATATTAAAAAGTTAAAAGTAAATTTAATCTGCATCATTAACATTGTATCTTTTTTTTCATTGAAAGGATTATCAAACTTCCATTTTAGAAATTAGTGTAATTTATTAGCAAAAAGTAGGAAGGCAGATGGAGGAGACCTGTGTTTTCAATCTCTTCCTCTTCTTCCTACCCAGCTATTATAGCTCCAAGTTTTTTTTGTTGGTTTAGCTTCAAGAGGAACGTGATAAATACAAGAAACTATTAGAAGCAGAGTTTAAAAAATTACAAGCTTCAAACCAAGAGACTATCACCATTTTTGATGAAAGGCTTCAGCAGTTGTTTCAATACAAAATCAAAGCAGACATGGCTGTTTCACAAGTATGTTTTTTTTTTTTAACTATTTTAGGTTTTTTTTTAAGTTTGTTAAAAAAGGTTTAGAGAGTTTCATTTTGTGGCACAATTTTGTCTTTGTATTTAGAAAAAGTTGTATTTAAAAATAACTTTTTTTGAATTTAAAAGAAACTCTTTAGTGCATGTTTTTTTAGTGTTATGTATTTTTAGGAAGAGTTAAAAATGATGCGTTTAGCAGCTTCAATTTCATATGATGAAGAAATGGGTGTTAAAGAGCAGAGATTAATAGAAGAACTTGATCAGTTAAAGGAGGAGAAGCAGCATAGTTCTAGTTTTGTTTCAAAAATTCAGTCTGACTTGGATTCTTTTAGAACCTCCTATGAAAATTTACTTGCAGAAGACAAATATTTGGAAAAGATATTTCGCAAGGAATTCCCAGAACTTGATCAGTTCACAGTTGATGTTTTGTACAAACTTTTTAAAAAAAGACCAAAGTAAGTTTTTTATTATTTTTTTAAAATTAGTTTTATACAGTTGGGCTTAAATATTGTTCAAGGCAAAAATCCCTTAGAGTTTTTTTTACATCTTTTCTTGAAATCTTACTTGTTTTTTTTCTTATACAGTGTTGTTTAGCATTTTTAACATGTCAACTTAAAAGAGTACTTTTGTAATACTTGTTGCTTAGAGTTCAGAGAACATTGAAAGCAGCAATTGATAATCATGTATCCCTAACAGAAGGCAATGCATGTGAACTAAGGCCACCCTCTTCACTTGCAACAAGTACAGCTGGACAAGCAGTTGAATGCACATTGAGTGAATTGGACTCAATAGAAAACAAACCAGATAAGATTTTAGTTGAGACATGGTCAAAACTGATAGCCTTACGTAGAGGAAAGTTTGAGAAAGAACAACAGGTATTTACTTCAAATTAAAAATAACTTTTAATCTCTTATGTTTTCATATCCTATAAGCTGCTTGCCTACTGTGTTTGTTTAGTTACATTTTATTTTCATGTATTTGTGATAGGTATCAATTGATTATGTGTAAATCTTTTTTTAAATTTGTATAGTTGAAATCAAAAGCTTTAGTGCTGGCACAGATAAATACTTTTTTGCAAAAAAAAAAGGAGTATGATAATGGATTGAAATGTAAAATTGAGAAAATATCTGAGGATATTCAAAAGTAAGTTATCCATAAAATACATTCTCTAATTATTTTTTAGAGTGTCATTGCAGCTGTTTACCATTACCATTATAAATGTTTTTTGATCCTATCATTTTAGAATTCGAGAGGAAAGGCTTCATTTTGCTTTAAATCTTGAAGTGCAGTTGATGTTCAGGCAAGGTCAAATAGAAGTTGGTGTTTGTGACTTTGTGCCTGATTACACAAACTGTATTTTGATACATCGCTCTATTGTAGAAGATTTGAATTCTACAATAAAGGTTTTTCTTTTTTCATTCTATATTTGTTATAAACTTATACATTGTTACTTTTCTAAGCACACTCTTTTTTAAATAGAATTTCCTCCTGTCATAGGCACTTGGTCAAACCAAGTTGGCAAGCATGCGTGAAAGCAAAGACTTTAGAAAAGGAATTCATCAGTTAGAATGGCAATTAAACAAAATGCAAATGCAGACTGAAGATCTTCAGAGTGCAGCCCATGATTTGCAATTATTAAGAGTGACAAAAGAATTGCAAATGTATTTGAGCGAATCTGACCAAAAGCTAAGTAAAGAGCAAGAAATTGGCACTCTAGAAAAAACTATGGAGATGTATAAAAAGGTGTCATTTTTATTCTAGATTTGAAAGGCATACAAAAATTAATTTTCATATTGATGTGTTAGCACAAAAATATGTTAAGTTCAATACATCTCAACTAAATGCATTTTTAAACTTTACTCTAAAATGATAAGTAAAAAGGCTTACATTTTTGTCTCTGAACCCTAGAAATGCTTTAAGAATGTAGTAGAATAATCTCCTTATATATTCAGGACTTTCACAAATTGTTTTGTTTGACTCAACTTGATACAGATTTGTAATAATACAACTCTATTTTGGTCAACTAATGATTTTTTTTCCCCTAACATTCGATTTAATTCAGATCATCCAATGCTTTCTTTCTCAGTGTTCAAATTTTGCTCTACTATTCGATAAACAAAGGAAACAAAGCAAACACTTTGCTGCCCAATTAGAAGATAAACTGACTTCAAATCTAGTCATGCTGACCATATAATGTTAATTGCATAACATGTTTCACACCTGGTCTTTTACTGAGTGAGCTATTGGAATTGAGCCAAACTTGTTTTGATTGTGTAGGAACACACTTCAAACTCAGTTTTAAGCAGTCAATTAACACTCTTCAATTGTTTGCCACAACCATTTTTTGTCAAGAGAGACCTCAATATTATTACAATAGGTGAAGTCAGCCTTTTTACTAAAGTAAAGTACAAAACTTAAAGTACAAAAACAATATGATTACTTTTAAATCATATCATTAATGTTTCTCCTCCATTTCACCAAAAAGTGTATAAACTACTTCTAAAGCAAATCAGAAGCTTTCAAGCATTCTCTTTACTGTGTATCAGTTATTGATGTTTATTATTATTTAATCTGTAAATGTAAGTTTTTATGAAAGGAGATTTGAAAGCTCATTAAAGAAGTTCTAATGTGTGTTGTATGAATATTCCAGCATTCATAAATATGATTCATTCAGTAAACTTATTTTAAAGAGTATTTGTGTATTTAAGTATCCATTAGTTTTAAAACACAGTTCACTTAATTACTCTTTAAATATAATAATAATGGGTATTTGAATAATACAAAAATGATCAATGATGGTTAAAAATGGGTTTAATTTTCAAAATCAGCTCTACCAATTTACTTAGGAACAGTTGTGAGTATCCACCTAAAAATTAATAGTTTAGCACTTGTTAGATGCATAAATATTATCAAATTCATAGATTCAAGTTAGTAAATTATTAACATAAATTATTTTATTGCATTTTCTTATTTGTAATTTCTTTATAAAAAATGGTAGTTTGAGCAGTTTTTTTTTTTTTATTATCAGCATTAATAGATAATTGTGAAATAAAACATGTACTTCGTTTTTTGTCACATTTTTTTATTATTTATATTTTAACAAAAAATAATAATCTGATTTATCATTTATTTTATTATTTATATTGAACAAAAAATAATAATTGATCACAAATAAAAATACTCTGATTTCATAGAAAAGAATATTTCTATAATAATTAAAATAAGAAACGTTATGAAAAAAGTAAAAGGAGTTCATAGGTAGTTTTATCTTTTCCATTTCATGTAACTATTACATGAAGTAGAAATGATAAAACTGTTAACTATGAAGACTTATTTCAACAAAAAAATCCAAACTTAAGCTGATTGACTTGCAGATAATATTGAACAAGAAAAACAGGTTACAGCTAAATTTTTAGATAATTATTTTGTTGGCTGTCATAGATATTGCCTGGCGTTCTATCTCAACAACATTTGAATTATTGTTATTGTTATTATTAAAAGATTCAGTTTATCTATCGGTAGAATTAAAAATCAATTTAAGTTAGAATTTAATTTATTTGTCTTAAAAGTTGGCAGGTTTATTAAGATAAAGCCTTACTTAATTGGAATTCACTAATGGAGATTTTTTTAGAATTCTTCCAACTGATAGGCAAATGCAGAAGACTCTTCTTTTTTTTTTTTTAGACATAAGTAGTTTATTTGGATATTTGGCCTAAAGGGTAATTGAAGACCATACTATTTTTCCAGTAACTTGTTTTTAATAAATATCAATTAAAAGAAAGCTTTAATTTTCCATGCCAGTATTGAATCATTGAGAGTTTTGTTTTTTCATAATTAAGCCATTTATTTCTCATCCAGTTTACTTTTTATTTTTTGGAATTGACCGTCATTTTAGTAACTTACTCTCTTTCAAGAGCTTGCAGGTCATAGAAACAGAAAAGTGTAGCAACATCAGACTTGATTCCATAAATTTCACATCTATGACTTGAAAGTGATTACTTCTGTTCACTACATTTTGTATGGTTGCCGAGACAAATTTGTGTTGACTGGTTACTATTTATCTAAAAATGAAGTCACGCAATTAACCCTTAAGTGCACTAGACCTTTTTGGTACTTATGGCTATATATAATTGAATACCACTTGAATTATGTGTGTATCATAAAGTATGGTTTTGAGAGATATGGAAAATGTGCTTTACGCAGCCATTGATATGTTGTTTGTGTGTTATATGTGAAATTTTTTGTTAAGGAATCAATTTTTTTTTAATGTAAAGATTCATCAGCGAAGCATGAAAGATAAGAAACGTATTGTTAACGATCTTCGTCAAGAAATCAAAGAAAAAGAAGATGCAAATAATAATTTAAAAATCAATCTAGAAGAAATGGAATTATCCGTTGAAGAGAGACGGGCTGTAAATGAAAGAAATGGTATCCAATTTTTTTAAAATTATTCACTATTACACACACATATCTGTGTTTGTGTGTAAATATGTATACTTTTTTTTTTTTTTTTTCTTTTTTTTTTTCTCACGAAAAGAAGACGTCAAAGAAGGTGATAAAAAGATGGTCGAAATAATAACTCGAAGAAAACTCGTTGATTTGACGCGAGCTCAGTCTCTTGAAATTACCTTACTACGTTCAGAAGTCGATAATCTTCGAAAGCGCAACTTCCCGACTTTATTAAAAGAATGAATTGTATATATCTCATTATTGCCATGATTAGAAAGCACAGCTTCTTTCTTTGGAAGATCCTAATTTTCTTTTAATGCGTACAAAATGTATTTAATGGAGATTATAAAGATTTGTCTTAATATTACATGAAATAAAAATATATAAATATTAAGTGGTAATTAATTTAATGCATTTATTCTAACTCAAGACAAAAAGATCTGCATTTTAAAAGTCTCTACAAAATTCTTTTTGAATCTAAAAGTTCTATAAGACGAATTCTTTTTGAATGTTAGAAAAGTCCTATAAAATTCTAAGTCTATAGGAATTCATTAGGAATCCTAATGAACTTTTTGCCTAAGGAATATAAATTATGAAAATTTTTCCATTTTTATTTAAATACGGCGGCCAGTGAAAAAAAATAACAAGTAAGAGTAACATCCGTTGTTACTCATTTTATTGAGACTTAATACTGACAAGATGTTAAATTTTATGTATTAGCTGTATTAAGTATAAAATTTTTCATTTAACAACAATATAAAGAGTTAAGAATATTCTGACTAAAAGAGTTTAAGATTGAGTAACCAAAAATAATAAAAATCATTTTTAAGGTCTAGCTATCATTCCTGTCATTTAAGGAGGGAAAAATTCTTTGCCCGCCCCATTTTCTACGCACACATAAAAGAAATACTTAGATTAATTTTATAAGTCGTTAGGATAATTATCTGAAAAGGATTTCTTGTTATAGATATATCCTGCTATTATAAGGATATTTTCGTGGTTAAGTTAATTGAATCGGTTATTTGATTAAAAGGAAGCTCCAATTTGATTAATAATAATAATAAGCTTTGTATTGATCACTCGTTTCAATGCCAGTCTTTGAATAATAATTTATATGAACGACGCTACATAACCAAACGACGACTAAGTTCTATTCCTAAAAAACTTAAATTTCTTTCCTGTGTGTAAAACAAAACAATTTTAAAAACATTCATCTAAACTAATGATAACGACAAACCTCGTTATATTCGGATATTGTCTATCTGATTAAAGTTGAATTACTCGTGCACGATTAAAAAGTCTACGTAGGTACATATAACCTTGTGTGAGCGAGAAATCCCACTTTAACTCAAATCGCGTGGGTTTGAGACAGATAAGTTAAACAACAGCATAAGTTCAATATTAGTTAATAATGTTCGTTTCGTTTCACACTATGGTACTTGGTGTGATTACAATCTGCATTGGCTGGCAACAAGGTGAACTTCAAGGTAAAAATAGAAAATTTTGTTATGCAAACAAAAAATCTTTCAAGTGGTTTTTTTTTTGTTTTTTTTTTTTAATAAACTTATAAAATCTGTTTTCTGTTTTTAGCGCTATCTTCTAATTCCACAATTTTTGGCACAGAGATATCACTCGCTACATCGGAACACCCACAAGTGAACTTATCTTCTAAATGTAGTTTTTTAAGTTGGTTTTTTTTTTCGTTTCTTTAGTAACAACGCCAGTTTCATAATTTTTATTCTCGTTTATACACTTCGTGTTTTAACTGCTTTTAATCAATAAGTAGATATAATGATTACATTGGCCACAATTATAATTTATATAAAGCGCACAAGAGGAACTTTTGTTCACTGAGTGGTATAATCTCAGGAAAGTCAAACAGTGTTTCCATAGAGACAAAGTTTTGGTAAAATATGTGTTTAACTTAAAAGCCGTTTTTTTTTTGTAATCATAATTTATGAATGAATTAAAATCGGCAATTTTACTTATAAAACTTGATATTTAAAGAAAAACTTTTTTTTTTTTGTTTTATTAGACGTATTCAAGTATTTTAGTAAGGAAAACAAGTATGAGATCTACGGCGACGTTGGGGGTAAAGCGTATTTAAACTGTGAATTAACTACGAACAGTAAACCAAAAGTGGTTTGGTATAAAGATGAAAAACCATTGTCGGAAAGAAGTTACCGGTACTTTAAACTCTCCTTGAATTTTACTTAAAAAAGCGTTGTATTCACAAATATAGTTTCAAGAGCGGTTCTTCACTACGCGACTTGTTTGCGTCAAGGCTCTATAATCAACTAAAAAGCTTGTACGGTTGTTAGTGTGGAAATCCGCTTGCAATATTTAAAGACTCTTATTCGTTTAGAAGACTAAAAACCAATTTAAAGTTTGAAATTTTGATTTTTAGATTCTATTACGAAATGGACTTGGAGCACATGTATGTTTTAAACTTTGACGCCTTAATGATCACGGACAATGGCAGCTATGAATGTGTTGTTGGTGAAAAATATGAAAAAAAAATTTCAAAATCTTTTCTACTGAAAGTTGAAGGTAAATTTATGCACAATAAACAAACTAGTTTCAACGTCAAAGGTTTTTTTCATGCTTTGACTCAGTATTAAACATAAAGATAAAGTCAAGTAGCAGAAACGAGGTTTATGCGAGTAGACTTTTGGTTTATGCAAACAAAATTTTGGTTTATTTTCTTCTTATTTTGGGTAGATTCATCCATTTTTTGAGCTTCTTCCATGACGATTCTATTAACGTGACTTTCTAGAGAATAACTTCATGCCGCGTTTTAAGCGCAGTTTCAACAAAAACATTTTAGAAAGCAACAGAAACTGATCTTTTTTTTTTGTTTTATTTACGTGACATTAAATTTTTTTTGTTAAGTGTTCAAAATTTAAAAACCATCCGACGACTGGAAATAGTATTGCGTACATATGCTGCTATTGATGTTCTCTATGCTTGATAAACTTTTAAGTGGCCAAATACTATTTATAGCGTTCATCATCTTCATGCAATTTACTGCTTCTGTACAAATCATTGTAATAATCTTGTTAAAATATTTCACTTCACTTTAATTTTGCCTCGCTCAAAATTAAGCTTAAATTACAAATCTTATACATCCTGTTGATTTTGATTCGCACCCGAACCAATTAGCTCTTTTTCTATCAGTTAGGATAATGTCACCTAGACTAAAAATAATATTAGTATATTGGAATAGAATTTTGGAATAGAATATTGGAATAGAATTTCCATTTGATCGTGTAACTCTTTGTGACGTTGGTAATATATCCTACTACCATTTTTAGAACATCGCTCTTTTGAGAGTTTACAGATAACATCGCTTGTTCCTATGCATTCTACCATTAACGCTGGAGAAAACTTGATGATTACCTGTACAGCGTCTGGTGATGAAGGTTTGTTTTGTGTATGTATTTTAAGGATTTACAATAAACAGAAACTAAGCTATCTTTCAACTAAAAAAAAAAAAAATTCTGCACACATAAGTTCTACTTTTAAATATGTAAACGAGCTTAAGAGAATATTTGATCGCAACACTTATTGAGACAATGTGCCCAGTAATCTGTATATTTCACGGTAATGTTTCGATAATTCTCACAGATCAACCGATGTTTTTTCGTTGGGATCACAGACGACCAACGAACGATTCTGCAAACTGGACTAATCATGCAGGTCTAAAGTATCACGTGGTAACACTTAAAGTTGATAAATGCTTCGGTAGAAGCGTACTTGAAATATTTCACGCAAGTGTATCAAAGGTTGGTGAATACGTGTGCATAGTATTTAATAAAAACACATTTGTGACTAAAAGCGCTTGGGTAATTGTACAAGGTAAAATTCATTTGACTTGGTTGTAAATAGATATATAAGTAAACCCTTTGGCATTCAGTATGAGTATACAGTTTTGTAGTAACATTCGTTGTATTTTTATAGATAGCAGTAGACCAATCACAGCCATCCTTTCAGGTACAGAAATTGCATTAATAGCGTGTTTCTCTGTAGCCATTGTAATAGTGTTGATAGTTATCTTAGCAATTCTTCGTATCAAAAGGAAGCGAATGACAAGGAGACGATCGCATTCCTATCATTATGAAGGACATAATATAGATTCTTTGATGCCACACTTACGAGTTTCGTAAATATATGTTTGGAATGATTCTTAATCATGAATGACACTGGGTCATACTTGGGACAGCAGAGGTAACTAACTTGTGACAAAAACGTTGATCCAGTTTTAGCAAATTTGGCAGTCCTAGCAATTAAAATTGGCGGCTTAGTTTGGTGTTATCATTCAATTTAGTAATTTAATTTGAGTAATTATTTAATGCCAGGGCTGTCAAACTTTTGATAGTAGTATGAAAGAAGTAAAATCCAAAAAACTACTCAAATTTAAATGTTTCTATTAAAATTTTGTATAAAATGTTTGTTAATTTTTTTCTATCTTCATATAAAAGATTTTCACTGCATTTGCATTTTTTCTTTGCATTCATATTTATGTGTAAATGTAATATATATTAAATCTTTATATTTATTATATATTAGAAAAGGATTAGTTTAGTTATATTGTGACAATAAAATCTAGAGGAGTAATTTCTATAGCTTTTTATAGAGATTTGAATTTGTGGAATTTTATCTCAACTCGTCTTTTTTAAAAATGTATTAGTAAACTTAATTATTTTAAAAATTTATCGGTCTTGTATAAAAAAAGTTATTAGTGCAATCAGTCAAACTATTCCCATTAACCTTAATCGCTTAATAAATGTATATTCTAATTTATTCTACTCTTTCTTTACTCAGTGTTAGTAAATGAATTGGAATTCAGTTTCATCATCACATTCTTGCCCTCTTTTTCCATTTTCAATTTATAACTTATAAATCCTGAGAAAAAATTAAGAGACGGGGAATATGTAAAAGATTTAAACTTGTTCTTTGATTTATTCAAATCTGATTAAGAGAGACATTTATTAGATCGGTATTTCAAGTATTTAGTCGGTATATTAGATCGGTATTTCAAGTATTTTTTCCAGAATGAACTAAAGATTTTATCAGTAAGCTAATGATAAAAGCTTCCCAACTTGTGTTTATCAAAAATAATCTTTCCCACAAAATAATATATTCAAATAACTCATAAAGCTATATTCGAAAAAGTACAACAGACACACACACACACACACACACACACACATATATATATATATATATATATATATATATATATATATATATATATATATATATATATATATATATATATATATATATATATATATATATATATATATATATATATATATATATATATATATATATATATATACTTTGAGACTACCTTTAATTCTTTTGAATGAACGATGATACTTCAAGTAATGTCATTCAAAAGAATCATACCGTAATATAAAATTTAAAATCGATTAGTTTTAAATACAAACACAATATGAGGAGTCTTTTCATTTAGTTAACAGCTATATAAAAAGAATTTTTGAAGAAAAAAAAATTGCAACTATTCTTCCGATTTTAAAAGACTTAAGAAATATTTCTGTGTTACAATCATCAACCAAAGAAAGGACTGCTTACAGTACATTCATCTGATAGATGTTTACTTGATTGACACCTTAAACATACTTTAGGTTGGCGCATTCCAAACATTAAGTCAGTTGGTTGCTTATCTTCTACATTTGCTTCCGATGAAGCCTTTCCATGACAAGCGAGTTCAAAATTAAGTATATTTTTATTTTGATTTTGATTTTGATTTTGATTGTTTGATCTTGTTACTTTTTGAAAGTCTTTATTGTATCCTCTATTGCCTCTGCCTCGATAAACTCCTTTCGGTCCACTTTGTGAAAATCGGTCCCTGGCATTTCCCCGATAGTTAGTCTCATTACAACTATCATTACGTTGGTAGTTCTTTGTATTGCATACTAGGTTAGAACTTACCTCAGGCCGAGTCATAAACCCACGACCTTTTGTTTCAAACTGCAATTTTTTGAAACGATATGGACTTCTTGTATTTTCATTACCGGTTGCGTTTACCTGAAAATTATTTTCATATTCATCGTCTTCAATAAGCACGTCAGGCTCATCTTCATTGATACTTGCAATAAAATTTTCGGTCATTTTTTTAGGATCGATTTTATCCTGATTTTCTATGAAATCCTCTTTATTTGTATCGAGCATGGGAATTGACTGAGACACTTTCGATCCATTAAAGGGGGTTTTTTCAAAAACCTTTCCATTTTTATTTTTAGGATCTACTTCTTCATCAATTTCATTTTGATCATATTTGTTATTGCTTAAGGTAGATCCTGAACTAAACTCATATCCTTCACATAAACTAGTATCAGGTAACTTATACGAAGGCTTACTAAAGTTAATTGCAATTCTTCGAGTTGAATTGCTCGATGTCGTTTTGTTTAAAAATGAAGAATTTTCATCAGTATTTGGGAACTTCTTTAACGCCTGTGACGTTTCATACTCTTTTAAAGTTGAAGATGGTTCAGTTAGAATGGGATTATCTCGAAGATGTGGCAAATTAGAAGTAATAGATTCTATAGCTCGGGAACGAAGTTTCTCAAAGTCTACAAAATTTGAGCAAAAAATAAAACTTAAATACAAAAAGTTAAAACTCTTAAAGTTTGAGATATTTTTTTCTTCCTTATGTTAACATTACATATTATCATAACAAATGTACTGAACTTCGTACTTGTTTTTTTTATAACGGTATCAATGTGAAAGGCTGTTAGTCTTTTTATATTTGCAGCCTAAAAAAAAAAGTATTAAAATATTTTAAAAACCGAGTTTTTTTTCCACGTCCTTAAGAAATGTCAAAATAAGTTAAAAATTAAAAACTCACCTCCATCCGAGTTCTGATTGTTGGTAAGGTGATTGCTATGTCCTGTATAAACAAAGTAAAAATTATATTTGGTAAGCATAGCACACAGGCTTAAAAAAATGTTTTAAACTACTGCATAAGTAAAAAAATTTTATAATTGATTTGTAAACCAGCTTGGTAAAATATAAAAAAATGAACATTTTTGCAAATAACATGTCATCATCTCATGATATTTAGTCACAGACTCTTACTTAGTCTAGTCCTTGGCTAAATGTACTAAAAAGGAATTGGAGCATCCAAACAAACAAACAAATTTAGAAAGATAATCTCTTTACATCAAGTTTGTGTTTTATAAAAACTGGAATAAGTTCAGCCAAATCATCTTGTTCTCTGAGCAGCTGCTTGACACATAAGAATGGATCTGATATATTAGATGAATAAATATCCTTTTCGTTTATTGATTCAGAGAATTTTTCAGAAGACGCTGCAGCTTCAACTAAAACAAGAAGTGAATAATGATTTACAATTCTTATTTAAAAAACCTGACAGAAATTGGAACCTATTGAAGAGAAAAAAAAATTCTTAATGTCAATTTGAGTTTACCCTTTAAATCAGTAAAGCGATTTTCTTCAACCTCATCAACCACATTAATGTCACCTTGCAAACTTTCTAAAGTTTCTTTGTTTGCAACCTGTTTGATAAAAATGCTGGTCTGTACTTCAATCATAGCATCCAGGAAGGCTTCACGGACTTTTCTATGATCAGAAAAAAATTAAATTAAATTAAAACCCATAACTTGACATTGGCGTAACTTGAACTTAAACTCACTTTTTTTTACAGAAAATCTTTTAAAATGCTTGTTAGAAACTTGTCCCTCTTGCAGAACAAAATTCTAAACCCTGCTTTTAACATCAGTTCATTTAAGTTTAGCTGCAAAATTTTTACAAAGGCTGCAAATGAAAACAGAAATTAAGAGTAATAATAATAAAAAAATATTTCCAAACAATATAAAAACTTGCATTACACTAAATTTATGCAGATCTAAACTGTGTAAAATATATTCAATAAATTTTCTTATATTCAATAAAATTATATCCAGTAAAATATATTCAATAAACTTCTATAAAACATTTTCACCATTCTCATAGGTCAAACACAGACCTCCAACATATAGGGTAAAATGTTATGAATTTCTAATAGTATTTTATGACTTTTATGGACATAATAATCAAATATTGGGGGATTTCAAGAAAATGTTCAGATTCTTATATTATCTCATTCCATTTTTAAATATTTTTTTTAAGTTTGGGTTTTATAAACATCCTTTAAACTAAATAACATACACACTAGTAACTTATGTTAAATAAAAGCTAATAGATAATACAACTTCATGCAAAAAACCTTTAACAGTCAGATTTGTAACATGAGTGAGCTCATTTAACAGATTGTAAAAAAAATTTTGGTATGTAAGAATGTAAAAAAATTTTGGTATGTAAGAATGTAAAGTATGGTTTATAGCTCAATATGGTGTTATAACTCAAACTGAAGTATCATTTAGTTGCATAATATATCTATTAATTGAGAATCCATTCTCTGGGACACTATTTCCATAAGAAAGTAAGGAAACAACTTTAAAAAGAGATGTAAGGCAACATAGCTAACCACTGTCATTCTAAATTTTCAAATGAATTGATAAGTGTATCAATATCAAAACTGCAATCTGATTTGGCAACCACTTGA
Organism: Hydra viridissima; assembly: GCF_058129835.1. Classification (NCBI taxonomy): domain Eukaryota; kingdom Metazoa; phylum Cnidaria; class Hydrozoa; order Anthoathecata; family Hydridae; genus Hydra; species Hydra viridissima. The sequence goes on from NW_028324302.1 coordinate 16,293,636, forward strand.
AGAATAGCAAGCTAAAAGACTTACAACCAGTAAAAAGCTTGACATCTCCCAATTGAGTGCTATTACAAATGTTCTGAAGAACATCTGAAAGCAATTCTATTTTATTATCACAAAATTCTTCCATTGATGAGCAAAATGGGAAAACTTTACTTAATACTGCTTCCAATGATTTACATACTTCCATGTTGAAGTATGTAAATCATTGGAACAGCCCTTTGAGACAGCCCATAGGCACTCATTACTGCCCCTTTTTGAAGGATCAAGAAATAATATATTGTTAAAACAGCTGATTCCCAAGGTAATTTGGATTTTAAATAGTTTGTAAATGCTTAATAAGACTCAAGACAATTTTGGTAAAACCTCTTGCCAATTGAAATTTCCAAGGCTTTTGAAAAACAAGATTTAGTCTTTGTGCCAATGTCAATTAGATTCAATGATTTAAAGTTTTCCATGTCAAAGACATTGACCATCAGCAACTTGTTAACAGTCTTTGTGGATTTGGGGTCATTATTATTATTATTACATAGAGAAGCTTTGCTTTGATGAAATCGGACATTAGTTTTTCAAACCTGCTACAAGTAGTTTTAACATTTCAAAGTAAATCAGGTGAATTTAGAGTTTAATCAATTGAAATGTCTTTAAGAAATTTTTATTATTTATTTTAAAATGTCATGACTTTAAAGTCATGACATTTTAGGATAAACAAAAAATTTCTATGTCCAATAAAAAATGTCCAATAAAAATTTTTGGGACATTTTGGAATTTTGAGACAGAATTGGAGCCAGTAAACAACTTTTTTTATTGTTTTCTAGATGACATCTGCTGTTTTCTATTATTTGCAGCCATTTGCATAAAAAAGTAATCCATGAAAAAAAGATTTAATGCTAGAAAAAAAAATGCAATTTTCAAATTCAGTGAAAATGATAAGATTTGAAACTTATTTATTTGTTTACTGTAAGTGCATTTGTTTACTGTAAGTGTTTTTATGCAAGATAAAGATTTAGATTTTTACAACTGAAAAAAAGTATATCCAAGAAAACAGCAAAAACATTCCTCCTTTAGATTTCATTTATACACAATTAAAAAACACTAACAAAAAAAAAGTAAAACCAAATTTAAAAAATACCTAGATAGGGTATTGTTAAGTATGCTCTCACGTAGAAAACATAGAAAACTTTTCATCTGCTTTGAAATCTCTCTGAAGTCATAAAGTCATTTATACATAAACATCAGCTAAATACTTTCTCAATAGTTTATTAAAATCCTTTTTTAAAAATAATTTCACTAAGCTGAAAAAAACAGAATCCAGCATAACTTTTAAATATATAAAAATAAAATAAAAAAGATTACAAGATAAAATTTACTTATCACACGAAATCATTTGTTTACAAATTTCCAGTAACAAGTATTTGGTAGATAAGGCAAACACAATTGCCAAACATTCTTGAAAGCTATTTGGCAGTATCTGAATAAAGAAAATTGTATATAAAATATTGCTATTACTATTAAGTGAAAAAAAAAAAAAAAAAAAAACAAATAAATACAAATAGTTAAAATAAAATTTCACCTCATTCGATTCTGGATAATTCCATCTCTTAACGCACTCTTTAACTATCGGCAAAACTGTCTCGTAGAACCTATTTTTAAATTGTTTTTATCTTAGAATAGGGTGCTTCCATCCTTAGGGTGTGAAAATTAGAATTATGAACTTTTCCTCCATGTTATATTATTTAGTAAAAAAAAATTTTTTTCAAAAAAAATAGCTTCTTTGAAGAATATTTAGGACTTGCACAACTCCAAAGTTTGGTCATAGGACATGTTTTTTTAAAAAACCATTTTTTCCAATATCAACTGACAAAATATTGTGTTAACTAATGTTATTTCCTACTTGAAATAAAAGAAAAAGATGATTTAGATGAGCTCCCTAAATGTGTCCTGCTGATCCAAAAGATAACATTACATGAATTTGTCACAAAAGGAACATGTTGGTTTTTTTTTTTACAACTTTTGAACTGTCAGAAGACCTTTTGGAACTTTAATCAAACAACTGGATGGACATTGATCACACAAAGAGCCTGCAAGTTATCAAATCTATCAAGGTCATCAATGACCTTGCAGAATGCAGTGTTGTACTAGTGTATAATTTTATCTTTTTAATAACTTGCAATGAAGAACAAAAGCAATTCCTCCTACAGGTTGTTGAAAATCACGGAAGGTAGTTCTCAACTCCTTCTAAGGCTGGAGCCATAAAATGTGTCAGAAGAATTTAAGAATGTATCATGTTATTTGAAAACCTTAAATGTACTATTTAGCTTAACAAACTGCAAAGGTCAAATTTAGTTTTGTTGTGGAGGACATTTACACAAGCAAAAATTAAATGATATTTTACACAATTTAGGAAATCAAAGCTATTTTTGGGAAACTTTGATCCAGTTGTGCAAGTTCTAGATATTTAATTAAATTTATTTTTCAACACAAATGTTTTCTTATTAAATAGAATGTAATGGTAAGTAGGTCAATATCATTTTCAAACTTTTAGTTTCTAGGACTACCCTAATGCACATATAGAAGAGCATGGTTAATCTTTGACCTTAATTTTTGTTGTACGATTTTAACTTTGTAAAAATAAATAAAGACAAGTCTTCTTATAAAAAACACAATTAAAGCAAGAGATAACTTTGAGAAATTTTAAAGTCGCACTTCTATATCTTGTATATATTAAAAAAATATATAAACAGGATGCTACTTGCGTGGTTACAGAAAATAAAGTTAAGCTAGAAAAAACTTCAATTTTGTATTGAGCTGAGGAGTAAAAAAAACCTTTGAAATGAAAATATATTTATCTAAATAAATTAAAACAGCTTAACTGTTGTTTATTTAGATTTTTATTCATTTCAAAAATTACAATTAATAATTGTTTCTTATTAAATGTTTATTATAATTGTTATTTATTTTCTATGCAATTTTTATATCATATTGTAAATTATAACTTGAAGATGTCAACTTATATTCAACACATATCCTCAATAGTGGTACCAATAATCACCAAGAATAACTCTTTAGGAAACAACTACATTAAAAAATATAATTCAAAGATGTCCACATGTGTTCAATAAACTTTGTTAAAGTTGTGGTGGTAAGAAAAAACTAACTTACTTTTTACCAGTCTGTCGAGGCAAGGAAAGCATATGTCCAAGAAGCCGGCAAAAGTTTTTGCCATTTGTTGAGAGCATGTTATCAGAAGAACAAACCTATTTATAAAAAATTTTTTTGGTCAAAAAAACTTTTTGTAATTATAATGACTAAGTTTGGGAAAAAAAAATTTGTTAAATTTTAAAAGGACAGTTTTTAGCTGCAAAGTGTAAAATAAAGTGTGTGTATAAACTAGCATCACTTATTTAAAAAAAAACCACCAAAAAAAGCAATTTTAAAGACTTGCTGGATTTGTAAAAAGATTGGCAATATAACTTTAAGTTTTGTATGCAGATGTCAATTCAATTTACTTTAGTTATAATTTTTTCACTTTCTCAACTTAATCACAAAATACTGAAATTAGTAAAAATGTGATTTAAAATTGACATAAACTGTAACACTGATCAAATATTATAAGACACTTGGCAAGATTGCGAAGCCAAACCAGAGTAATTTTTACTTTTCCAATAAGTCAAAAGTTTTGTTGACAGTGTAATTCAAGTAATATTTTTTGCATTCTACCATCAAATTTAATTTTAAATATTGGAAATAATGCATATAAGGAGCTGGAGCTTTTTAAAAAAAAAAAAAAAGAGTAGATCTAGAAAAAAATAAAAATCAACAGAGTAGATCTGGGAAATAATGAACAGGATCCAGGGAAAGACATTCATTTTTTAGACTAAACTTTATAAAACTTCATGGATTCTTTCGGCAATTTGGAACTGTTGTACTTGATTATTTTTGTTTACTTTCTGTAATTTTGATTGCATCTTATTATTTTTTTTTTACTTAAAAAAAGGAGGATTCAGAATTCTTGGATAAGAAAGAAAAAAATGAATTATATAAATCAAGTTTTCTTGTAAAAAAAAGGAATAAGCACGCCTGTGAAATTAAGCAACTCAACAATAGTTTCTCTTTAAATTATGTTTTGTGTTAACTTAGCTGACTATATAGTCAGTGTTCTATTTTAGCACAACTTATATTTGAAGGTAAAAGTGTTTCCTCTTTGATTATCAACATTGATATTACCAGCTTTTATAGATGGGTGAGCTATTACTTTTTCATATTAAACCTCTACTTTATGTAATAGATTTTGTGATTTGTTATGTGTATAAATTTAGTAGTATGAAAATTCCACTGGGAGGTTTAAAAATTGCAAAAAAACAATTTAAAAGAATTGTGTTTAAGTTAACTAAAAGGAAAACAGTGTAAAATATTTTTTTTATAATAGGACTTTGAAAATTGTTTCACTTTTTATTAGACTGATCTCCTTCTTTAAGTCTGAAGATACAAAATGTAAAAAGCAAACATAGTTGTTTTTCATTAGTGTGCAGACTAAGATAGGAGCTAATATTCCTTATCTATCTATCTATCTATCTATCTATCTATCTATCTATCTATCTATCTATCTATCTATCTATCTATCTATCTATCTATCTATCTATCTATCTATCTATATATATATATATATATATATATATATATATATATATATATATATATATATATATATATATATATATATATATAGCCCATGTTTGTTTTATCATACTATGGCCATGATATCTATCTATCTATATCTATATATATATATATAGCCCATGTTTGTTTTATCATACTATGGCCATGATATCTATCTATCTATATCTATATATATATATATATAGCCCATGTTTGTTTTATCATACTATGGCCATGATATCTATCTATCTATCTATCTATCTATCTATCTATCTATCTATCTATCTATCTATCTATCTATCTATCTATCTATCTATCTATATATATATATATATATATATATATATATATATATATATATATATATATATATATATATATATATATATATATATATATATAGATATATAGATATATATATATATATAGATATATATATATATATATATATATATATATATATATATATATATATATATATATATATATATATATATATATATATATATATATATATATATATATATGGCCATGGTAGGCCATAGTATGATAAAACAAACTTCCAATAAGATAACCTAATTGAGTTTTTACTTTTTTATAGTCAGATTTAGTTCTCTTTAACTAAGACCAATAATTTAGAAAATATTCATAATTTTAAAAAGCATTCTAATTTTATTGGCATTCTTGAATTTAAATAAACAAGCAAATAAATTTTAAAAAGATAATTTTTAAAAATTTACTGTTATATTCTCTTGTCTATGTGCATTAATAATATCAGGAAAATACTTTTGGAACTCAATGGCGCTGTGCTCTAAAAAAAAAAAATGAAACAACTTTAATCATGGATAAGTGTTTTGATTGTTGTCATCACTATCATGATTATTGTAAACAGTGAACTACTGTAAATAAGTATATTTTGAAACATTTTTAAAAAATCTTTATATAAAGAACAGTAATTTTCAAAATTAAAATTAAATAAAGATTTTAAGATAAATTAAGATATACAAATCTTATGTGGTTAATTTTTATAAACAGATTTATATTAAACTTTGAGATGCATTAACAGCCTATCAAGCTCAATTTCAACAGGATACGAACTAAATCTACACTTCTATCATTTTTCTAATAATATTAGTGAAATTACAAATTAAACTTAGAACATGTTTGTGATATAAAAATGCTTACTTTATTACTGCTACCTTAATTTATTATTGCTTAAAAATACAATTATTATAATCATTGCTTTTGATAAATACCTGAAACTAGTTTTAGCAAACAAGGTCCAAACGGCAAGAACTCTTCTTTTTGAATACTTTTTTTTACCAAAACTTCAATTATTAATTTTATTTCACTGCAGTCTACATATCGAGATAACAATGGAGCTTCTATATTTAAAAAAAAGAGATTTTTAAACCATTAAATTATATCTTGTAAATGAAGTAACTTAATGGTTTAAAAATCTTTTATACAAAGAAATTCTAAAAAACCTTTTTTCTCTTAAAGGATTTAAACTTTTTAAATTTCTTTTAAGAACACAGCAAACTGACATAAAAAACTTTCTTTTTATTTATACTGAGGTATATAAATATTTACTTGTTCATAAGTGTAAAAAATTACAGAAAAGGATTACAGAAATAGATTTACCTATGAACTTAGCGCTCATTCCTACCTTCAATAAAATTTTCCAATTCATTAAAAACAGTGTTAATATTGTCTTCAGTAACATTAGATAAAATCTAAAACACAAATCAATAACTTTCTTTTGCTTGTTTTTGCTAAAGAATAAAGTTAAAAAAATGTTTTTGCTAAAGAATAAATGACCTACTAATTGAAAATCGTATTAAAATAAGTTCCCTAACTATTTGTCACCTTGTTAATTCTGCGGTCACAATTGAAGAGATGCCAATCTTTATCTGCATGGGAAGTTTTATCATCAACTAGGAAATTTTTAATGGGAACTTTGCATTCTTCCTCAGCTATTTCTTTAGTCTTATGATTATTTTCAGCTGCTTGCATAACAAAATCATTTATGTCTTGGCAGTACATGTCTAAATCTGTGGCTCTATTATCTGCATCAGCCAACCCTACCTCATTTGCTGGATTGCTTTGCTCATTTTGTGTAGTTTTACTAAGTAATTTAATTGAAAGATCATTATTGTTAAATTTTGAATCCTGATTTCCACTGAAACTTTTATTTGAAAGCTGTAAACAAAAAATATTTAAAAGCTAAAAAAGTTAATTAAATTATTTTAACCATAGTTATTAATGAATCTTGATTAAGAGAAAGATGTTGTATAGGAAGGTTTGGCAATATCTTATCTCATAGTAGCAAGATAATTATTTTCAAAGGTGTAAACCAGAAGCAATAAAAAGTTCAAAGATTTATAAAATTTGAAAAAGATTTCATTTAAATTATATAAACTGTAACATACTTTTGCTTCACAATTAGGTTGAAACCATTGCAATTCTATAATAAAGTTTATAAACATACAACTGTATGAACTGGTAATAATCATTGAAATATAAATAAAAAGAACTAGTGGCAAATATTGTTTCATAAAGTTGTTAAACTTTGTACCCTTAATTAAATTTACATCAAAGCAAAAACTATGCCAAGTGCATAGTTTTTGCTTTGATAATTTTTAAAAATAGCAGATCAAATACATTTAATTTTAAAAATCATTAAGTTCCAAACATCTTACTTTCTGAATATCTAGAATCGCTATTTTTAGGTTGATCAAAATTAGGAACTTTTGTAACACTAACACCACATCCCATTAAAGCTGAATTGGTTGGATCAACTTTCATCACTGATTGTTCTGATAAAAATTTTTTAATAATTCCTCTTCCTCTTCCGAATTCCATTTTACAACCAACTGTACAATATTTGATCAAATAATTAGATTAAATATATTTCTTAAAAACATTATAAACTTACATTCAAACATATTCGTTTACAGTATTTAAAAACAAAAGTACTGTTTTAAATTAGGATTTTTAAAAGTAAAAAAAAAACATTTATTTTCCATTATTTTGTCATATTTATGTGTGTGTACCTATATATATATATATATATATATATATATATATATATATATATATATATATATATATATATATATATATATATATATATATATATATATATATATATATATATATATATATATATATCTGTGTGTGTATGTGTGATACTTAGACTCTCAAAGCCAATGATTCTTAAAAAAATGTTTGTAGAAGTGAAGGAAGTTTTTGCTGGGTAATTTTATGCTTTTCTGACTGATTACCAGAAAACTCAGATATAAGCTTGAAGACTGATTTTTAATTACTTTTTTGCAGGATTTTAAAAATTTAGAATCTTTGTGAAAACAGTTAATTAACAATTTCCGGGTTTTTAGAATTTTATTGAAAATAATAAAATGGCTGTAACTTTCTCGAACGTCGCTAAAGGTTTTTAAAATTTTTTGTAAGTCATGCCCATATGAAAGTCTAAAACCCAGCACCAAAACTTTTTAAGAATTTTTTTTGGCCTCTAATGGCATTCCATGCCTATGTGACGTAAAACAGGATTAAACTGGAAAATTACGCAAACTTGTTTTTATAAAATTAAACTTAAAAATTCTTGAGCGAGCTGAAAACATAGAGTAGAGGGGATATGACATAATTTCTTGTATGCCAGACAAAATGGTTTGTTTTTTTTTATCATGAAACATAAGCCTGTAGAACATGGAAATTTTTAGTAAGAAGATAATACAGAAGTGACGACTTTATTTTCAAGGTCTGTTTGAAGATTTGAACTAAAGCGCTTTATTTTTTTTTAATCTTTTTTCTTAGCACTCTTTTTCCGAGCTTTTTTTGTGTGGTTTGGTGGTTTGTATTAGTTTTCTTTTCTTAAATCTTGATTTTTTTCAGCATCACCTCATTTAATCATTGTTGCACAATTTGGGTCGTTTTTTTTTATTATTAAATAAAGAATCTTTCAGACGTGCCAAAAAGATTATAATCTCTATGTCAGTAGAAGCATCAGCAATACTAAATTAAATGCAAATAAATTTATTAACCACTTTTTGAATCTAGATTCTTTCACTTTTTAATTTGTCTTCCTCAAAGTTTCCTTATTTTAGACGGTTTTTAAAAGAATTTTTAAGTTTAGGAATCATTTAGGCAAGGGTTTGGAGATAAGTTATAGTTTAGTTAACAAAAAAAAGACTAATTTATTTTCAATGATTGAGAATATTTTATAGGACATTTTTTTATATCCATCACTTTTTTTTTTTTTTTTTTGTAACTACATATTGTTTAGTTCATAAAAAACACTAAGGCCACATTTTAAATAAAAACACATGGGAATTGAATAAATGAAAATGTTGAAGAGCTTTAAAAGTTGATTATTGAAGAAGCAGAGTTTCAAGTAGCAGCAGCAGAGATGCATGGTTCACAAATGAGCACTAGTAAAAAATAGAACCATCTCAGGAAAGTAATAAACAGAACTGTCTCAGGAAAATGCGTGGTTAGTAAAAATGGTCATTAAATTTGGGATTGACTAATGTTTAAAGCAGACGATGTAGTATAACGCTGGGAGATTGCTAAGAAGCAAAGATTATGCTTTAGATGCTTGAATATCTTACATTCGTTGAAAGAATGTAAAAAAAAAAAAAGGAGAATATGTCGAATTGATGGCTGCACAGAAAAAAAATTGTTTGCTTTATAAGAAAAAACACCGAAGCAAAATTTAAATGAATTCTCAATAACTAAAAACATGAGAAAAAGGTTATTAAAAACTCTCTTGTGTCAAACCTACATTCAAAGAATGCCGTGAGAATTAGACTGCAATGTCGAAAAAATGGAAACATTTAAAAATCATTTAGTTCCCATGCGTCGGACCGAAAAATTGAAGGTGATGAAGATTTGCAGAGAGGAAATACAATGAGCCCAGATGACATTAAAGCACTTAACACTATGCAGAATTCACTAAAGATGGATAATGGAAGATATATGCTCAAGATACTCTTGAAAGAAAATAGACAATTGGATAACAATTATACAATAGCATTAAGTTGTTTGGCAAACACGGAAAAGTGTCTAATGAAGTACAAAAGTCTTGGCAGTGACTATAATAACATTATCAAGCAATATCAAGAGAAAGGATACTTAGAGAAAATTGATAACAAAAATATATCCATAGTTGGTACATACCGCTTTTTCCAGTTATCCGTCTCAATAAATCAACTACTTAAGTTAGAATCGTTTTTGATGGTTCTTTAAAATATAATGGTAAATCAAATAATGATATTTGTTGATTTACATTGTATGTTGCAGAACCATCAAAAACGATAAAAATGGCAACATTGTTTGACCCATTAGGAATTGCCTCAACCATTCGCATCAAAATTATGAGGCAAACATTGCGGATTGATGGACTGGAGGAGGATGATAAACTTCTGAACAAACAGCTAATTCAAGTGAAAATATGGTTTCAGTAATTAGAAGATTTTTTAAAATTTCTATTTGAAAGTTGACCTAAAAGATGTGACTTTATGGTATGGTAGCTTGAATGTTCTGTGTGCAGAACAGAAACCCAAGTGAAAATTTTTTGCCAACTGTGTTGGATTAATTGAAAACCGAGCTGAAACACTGGAGGTACACACCAACAAAATAAATGTAGCTATTTTAATAACTAGAAGAACAACATTAAAAGATTTGGCAAATAACAAAACATGGTGACATGGGGTGATTTTCTTAAACTCTCTGGATGAATAATGGCCACCACCTGATGGTATTGAAATGACAATAGAAGCATCTAGTGAAATAAACAAAATGGCTGCATTAACAACTATTATGTTTTCCACCCAAAACACAAACTAACTGGTTGATATTTGTAAATATACGTAAAAAGGTGAAATAACAATTGATAAATATTAAGAAAGTGAAAATAAAATAATTGTCAATACTCAAAAAGAAAATTTCGAAGAAGTATACAAGAGCTATCAAAACGAAAACGTTTTCAATATCAAGTAAAACTATTTCTTTAAAGCCAAAGTTCGGCGAAGAAGATTTAATACGCTTTTGTAGCAGATTATAAAATTGTGAAAAGCTGCCTTATGATGTGATATATCCAATCATTTTACTAAAAGGTCACATAATAACAAAATTGATTACAAGACAGTTTCACGAAGAAGGAAATCACGCCATGGGAACGAGTTAACTATTAACAGAATTGTCAGAACGATATTGGGTCATAGGAGAAAGAGAAGAAATCCATGAAAGAGAATCACAATCCAATAAATGTAAAATAAGAAAGTGCAACACTGCCCAGCAAGTAATAGTGCCTATACTAACTATTTGCTTTAAAGAATCACTACGAATGTTTGCAAGAACTGGTATGAATTAAGTTGGATTACTTCGTACTGTTCAAGAAAGACGTAGAACTGGAAACCAAAAATAATTTATGCCTGTTTACGTATTTAATATCAAGAGCAGTAGTTGCAGTATTTATAGTTTCGCAGCAGTAATTGTAGTCTCGAAGTTGCATATTATATGGATACTAATTTTTTTCTAAATGGATTTTATCGGAGTCATAGAAGAGGATTACCAGTGGAAGTACAGCCAGATAACAAAAAAAATTTTATTGGTGGAAATAAACAAGTGAACTAAAAGAACTTTTTAATAACTTAGGTAAAGATAAAGTTAATAGCTCAGCAGCCAACAAAGCAATCAAAGCGTATTTCATTGCTCCCTTAGAACCACATCTCAATGGTAGATTTGAAATAATAATAAAAACTGTAAAACCAACATTTACTGCAGTACTAGGAAAGGTTGATATCACAGATAAGGAACGTCATACAGCCTTTACCGGTGCTAAAAGTTTTTTAAACTCTAAACCACTAACCTATCAAAGAACTCATATTAGAGATGATATATAACTGATTTCTAATCAATTTCTGGCCGGAAAATTTAGAGGCCAATTTGCTCCCGATTTAGTTGATACTAAAGGTTACCATCCCAAAAAAACAATTTCGCCATTTTTGGAAACGGTAGATGTAAGAGTGCTTCCCTCACTACCACAATTTTATAACTGAAATTGTGAACAATTAGAGATTAAAAAGGCGACATTGTATTGGTAATTTCTCCGGATACACCCTGAGTAAACTGGCTAATCGGAAGAATAATAAAATTGTATGAAGATAGCGATGAACATGTTGGAATCGTAAAAGTTGTTACGAAAAGGAATTTATACGATCGATATCAAGACTATGTCATCTCTAACTTTTTCAAGACTGTAATCTCTAACAAGTCATCTCGAACTTGAAAGTTAAATACTTAATAACTTCAAAGAAAAGGAGGATGATTCGAAGAGATTTCAAAAAAACTTGCGTTTTCCTTGTGGTGAGTGCTTGCTATCATAGAAACACTAACATTCTAAATTTACAAACGTCACCACAGCAACAGCCACTAAATGATAGCGTGCACATCACCGTAAGTAATCTTAATTTGGACTTATTTCTTGTCTTTTAATATGTATAGCTTGCAAAATATGAATAAAAATACCTATTCGATAAAATCAATAATGTAAATGAAAAACAAAAGAAAATCTTAGGAATATTAAAATAACACGTAATCGGTATTATTCTTTGATCACCATCGGATCAGGCTTGTTTTATCAAATTGCATAAACCACGTTGTTTTTTTTTTATTATTAAATGTTTAGGAAGCTATTATGCTATTATGGTTATATTTACTTTTATTGCTACCCTCGTTATGGTTAAATAAAAAAAACGATTGCTCTCTTTTTTCACATCTTCTAAATGCAGTTGTCGAAAAACATACAAAAATACTAAATTAATTAACTATACCACCACAGCAGTTCTGCTCATGCCAATTTAAATGCCACTTAATTTTAAAACAAAAGAAAATGTGATGTAAAAGTTTTATTCTCGGTGCTTTTTAATGTAAGGTTTTACTTTTTCTATGCGAATTTATCCGTATCATACGGTTTTAAAAGCTAATAAAACAAAAATACCACAATCGCATTGTTCACTTGTTTCAGTATCGTAAATTTGAAAAAATTTAAATTTGTTTTTTTTTTTTATTTTAAAACTTTCTGGTAATTAAAATAAAAAAAAATCATCTTAATTTTATCCGCTGGGAATTCCGTCATGTCAGGGAAATAAAGTTTAATGGCTATTTTAGTTATTGCTCAAATATTAATTTGGTTGCATTTGAGTTTTTATCGAGGAATTTTCTATATCACCTTTAAAAAGCGAGGTTTGTTATAAAAACTTTAATATGTTAGAAAAAGTTTTGGGATGAGATGCCTGAAGAATCATTATTACCATTACTATTCGCAGCAAACTTTCGTAATTTTCTTTTTGTAGTGTTAAAATGATAATACTTTGTAAATACGAGTGTAGTTACTTTTTTTTGTAAATATTTAACGAGGTGAATTTTGTTCGTTATAAGTTGAAACATATTCTTTCTACTGTGTTTATAAAATATTTGGGAATCAAACATTTTACATGATGTAAAATAAATCAAAAGAAAAACATTCGCAAAATTTTATTTGGGTGGATTTTAGACATTTCTAACTTCTCAAAGTTTAGAGTGGACTATTTTTTAAATCATATATATGTATATATATGTATATATATATTTATGTATATATATATATGTGTATATATATATATATGTGTGTGTGTGTGTGTGTGTGTGTGTGTGTGTGTGTGTGTGTGTGTGTGTGTGTGTGTGTGTGTGTGTGTGTGTGTGTGTGTGTGTGTGTGTGTGTGTGTGTGTGTGTGTGTGTGTGTGTGTGTGTGTGTGTGTGTGTGTGTGTGTGTGATATTTATTCGAATACTTGGCAATAGATAAAAGTCAGTTTGTAGTTATCATTAATAACTATAAAATCCAGAAGTATCAGTAAGTAGCTTAAAGTGACGTTACGTTTTACGGCAGAGTTTAGATTTATTTACGCTTTGTGCTTATCAAAAACTAGCTTAAGTTCGCACATTTTTGTTAATGTATATTTGTTTAATAAAGAGACACTCAAAATACAAGGATGCAGCTAGGCGCTCGCTAATAAGATTTGTTCCTTTTGTATTTTTTGGAATTAAGATTGTAATTTTACAATTTGACAAGTAAACACTCTTGTTGATAAGTGAAAAGTCTAACAACGTATAGTGGTTTGCGTTTTCAGTTATTTACTTTGGAAACTGCAACTAATCATGTAATTCGACTTTTTAATATAAACATTTGTTTGCTCTTCAATAAAAAAAACCTATTCATTGTCTTCAATCGCCAAAATTCAAAGTAAATCAGTTATTCTTGAAATTCGATGCGTTTGTTTCTACAATTGATACATGTTTGGGTAAACTTGAAGATATTGTATATATTTGTATAAAGTATAACGGTTCTTTAAATTTTTCTATTAAAGTTAGAATCGGGCAAAAAGATATCGTAAGTATTAAAACTTAAAATATTTTGCATGTTCAAAAAGTCTTAGGAATTTACCAATATTTTTGATTACAAAAAAATGACATAAGAATATTACCACGTAATGGGAATAACACGCTCTCATACATGTTAATGTTTTTATATAATGTCCTCTATCTTTACTTTATTATATTTTTAATAGTCTAAAGAAAGATTTTTTTAACCGATACATGTCACATTGATCAGTAAATCGGCCTATAGCCCCGATTTAGACCAATGCGACAGGTGGGTGTTTTTAAATATTTGAAGAAATCTCCCCGACAACATGATTTTGCGTGTGCAGAAAAACGCGCCGCAATGGTTCCAGGTCACAACCAGCTGATCGATTTGAAATGGAACAATTGTATGTCTATTGTAAAGATGTCATTAGGCGCGATGGAGGCTACATTACAAGGAAATAACATGCTTTCTCATGAGCTTATGTAAAAAAAAAAAAAATATTGGTAAACTCCTACTACTTTTTCACATGCAAAATGCATAAAAAAAAAATAATTTTTTTTTAGCTATCTTAACTGCTCTTTTACTTAACTTTTAGGCCAATTATGACAACAAAAGAAGACACCATACTTGAAGAGGACTCTGTAAATGATGAAAAGTCACAAAGTAATTTCAAAAATAGAGTTGGCGATGTGCTACGAAGAAGTAAAAGATTCATGTATGGTTGATCTTAATGTATTCAAATTTATTTGCTTTTGGATAACCGAAATAGCCAAAGGTAGGTGGCTAAGACGGTTTCAATTGCTCTTGATTCGAATTGGCTTTGTTTTTTTTAATTGGACTTAAAATAAAATGATTTAAAATCCAAAGGGTTACTGGCTGCCTAATTTTGATAAACACGTGTATGGAAAATTATATTTATGGTAAATGTATGAATTAAGTTTGTATCGTTGCCAATCAACTGTTATATTTATGATAAATGTATGTTCTGTAGAATTATGGTTGTATGGTCGGTAATTAACTGCTATAGTTAGACTACTGTGTTTATCGGGGCAAAAATTCAGAAATTTCTTTCCATTAGATTGGCGTGGGTCAGTTGAAAATTAATTTACGCTTTAACAACATTTGAATATTCGTTGAAAGATTCTCAAGAAAAAAAAGAACTATAACGGATATAAAAGTCTTTTAAACCCGATAGGAAAAATATAATTTTTTCTAAGTAGTAAATAAAATCATAATTTATTGTCTAAAAAAGAAATCATATTTTTGTATTACACAAGTCACATAAAGTGAATCACTAAATTTTCTACGGTGATTTAATACTTTTGAAAAACGAAGTTCATATGAGAAAGGAAATAAAGTAAACGACATTGTCTTTTCTAATATATAGACTTGAATCTCCGAAATTTTTCTGGGCCATCTCATACTATGTTAATTTTAGCAATTTGTAAAAATGGAGAATATAGTGAGTATCATAAGTAAACTTGGGCTGGCAATTTTCATTTCATATATATCTTTCAATTTTTCTTTGTTAGTTGTAACACGGGTTGAAGTCCGATTCTTGATATTACAGCAACCCTTCACCAATTTCACTGATTTTTATTTGTTTTATTTCACTGATTTTTTTATTATTGATAATTAATTGTATTCTACCTTAACTTCTCAATTAAAAAAAAAAAAGTGAAATTAGGTTATTCATTTTGTTAATAAGATAGAAATAAAATGCCGAATAAACTTGTTTATACATTTCCACTTTTAATCAGCAACTTCTTATGTTATGTTTAAGCTTGAATTAGCATCATGGTACCTTAGATAAACAAGTAATGCTAAACCAAAGACGACGAGCCAACTGGTTGTGAATTCGGTCTTCTATTCGATAGCATTTTGTAAAAGTAAAATTCGATAACATTTTGTAAAAGTTCGATAATTCGGTCTTCTATTCGATAATTCGATAACATTTTGTAAAAGTTCTAAAAATGTTTTTTAAATTACAGATTCTTTGTCTTGTTCAACAACAACAACAACATCTAATTTAGAAAAGTCTTAAATTACAGATTCTTTGTCTTGTTCAACAACAATTTAGAAAAGTCTTAAATTACAGATTCTTTGTCTTGTTCAACAACAACAACAACATCTAATTTAGAAAAGTCTCAAACCTTTATGAATGGCATAAGTACCTATCAAAAGATGCAGCGAATCCATGATTAAAAATAAAATTAATTTTTTTATAGCATAAAAGTTTCAGAATAAAAGTAATCCAACAGCATCAATGAAATGCAGCAGAGAGTATTTAAACGATTTTTAAAATGCAATTATGTTTCAGACTTGTAGTTAGTTTCAGACTTGTAGATTGCAAATAGTAATTATTTTACAGATTTTGGATCAATTTCAGTTTTCAAAACATGATCCAATTAAAATTGTTTTAAATCTCACAGCAAGTCATAAATTGAATAAGAAAACAAGTAAAACAGAATTGCATTCTCTTGATTTAATCATAAAGCATGTTAAAAACCATACAACATGTTAAAAAGTTTATAAAATGAAACTCACAAATGTTAAGAAATATATCATCGTTCTTATATAAAAATTTCGAATATTTAGCAAGCCTCCAGGTGTCACCAAAGACTTCAAATTGATTGTCCATAAGTTTCATAAAAGACGTCAGATTGCTTGCTATTAACTTTTATAAAAGACATCAGATTGGTACAAGACCAATAAGTTTCATGAAAACTCAAAATATACGTGCTATCAAAATAAAAGATGTAGAAGTTTTTTGTTTTTCGCAAAAATCAATTTTTTTAAAATGAGCAAAATTTTAATTTGGGCATATATTTCTTTATTTACTAAGTCTATAAAATGTATCGTAAAAAAATAAATATTTTAAACGTAGTTTGTCACCTTTAAAATCATTAGTGGTTAATATTTATAGAGTAAATCAAATTTAATTGTTCATTTTTATATACTCAAAATTTGATTTTTAAACAAACCATGATAATGGTTTAAAGCAGCCCCTTTGTCAACCAAAAAAAACAATTGTATTATTTTTTTTTCTTTATGCTTTGTGTAACTAACATTAAAGAAATATGTTTTAGCCTAAAATACTGTGATTAAATTGCTTTTTAGTTAGAATGAACGGAGTAATAATTAACGAAAGTTTTTAGCCAGGCTAATTATAAAACCACGTGCTTCGTAAGAAGTAATTTGCAAAAAGGCAAGCGGCGCAATATGACCTTTTTTGCTTGCTGTATAGAAATAACGACAGGCTTATAAAATCAAGTCGGTTCATCAGCAATCTTTTTCTATTGAAACATTCATGACGTTTTAGTAAATTTTATTAGTTATAAGAAATATTAATGCAATTTAAAATAACCTTTTTTTCTTTTTTTTTTTTCTACATTACTAATAATACTTGGAGGTCGAGTGGTTAAGTTAATATTAATCAGTTTTTTTACAGATCAACCCTGCTACCAATAACAAATATTTGTGCAAAACACATGAGTTGTCTTTCGTTTTTCGTCATAACGTCGACTCCAATTTATCATAAGAGACAAAAGCCTAAAGTGCTCAGATCTGTTATAATATTTCTTTTATTTGCTGTCGGATATCACCTCATTCAGTTCTTTGAACTTACTTTGTTTAAAATTACTACAAAACTTCTCTTGTTTATTATTATTTTGTTTTTTGAAAACAACATTTTTATTGAAAGTACGATCATTTTGTCTTATCTTGCTGTACACATTACATTTTTCTTCCGGATGTTTTTAAAAATGCTAAAATTTCAATCATTCATTATTTAATGAAACAAATAACCAAATGCTCAACGTTGTTTTCATGTAGAGTTGTTAAGTTTTATGATTGGCTTTACAAAAAAAAAATAAATAAATAATTTAGAAGCCATTATTTGTTTCTCAATTTTAATTTAAGGTAATTTTTTTCTTAATCCACAGCTGTTTACTTAGCTGTAAACTTTCTTCCGTATATGTTAAACTCAGGATTTTAATAATTTTCAAGAAAATGAGCCGCAGAAAAAAAATCAATTTTAAATTCTTTTACAAAAAGGTTTCACTTAACTAAATGTCTGCATTCATGTTACAATGGTTGACAAACCACACGACAGCAATTCTATTCCTACTATTAAAATAACTATTTACATCTAGTGTATTTTTTTTTTTGTGTGCCTGTAATAAGTCATAATTATTCTTTTAACAATATATTGGTGGAGATTTCCATTAGCTCCAATAAAGGATGCGAACAGCAAACGAAATTCGGCTAAAACAAATCTTCTATAAATATCTTACAGATATAAAGTTCTACTTATTTTACATAAAGCATATCATTTATCTTTTTTTTTTTTTTTTTTACTTTATTCATATTGTATTGTTATTTAACTTGAGTATTATCATTTCAAAAATATAAAACCGGTCATTACTTTGTCATTAACAATTTCCAAATAAACTTTATTATAAAAAATGTGAAAACTAACGTTGTTCTTATAGGAGTGGCAGAAAAAGAGGGTCATTCATTGAAAAAGAAAATGCACCTACAAACTTAGAAAGGGATATGAATGGTTCACAGTCAGGCTCAATTAAAAGAGGTGAAACATTTTTTAGAAACTTTAAAACTTTAAAAATTTTTGTATATCATAAAGTTAACGCTCAGCATAATCCACTTCAAATGATAAGAACATCCTACTATTGCTGCTGATGGCTGTTATAAAGGTGATAGTTACTATAAAATAATAAGATCATCCAACTATTGCTGCTGATGGCTGTTATAAAGGTGATAGTTATAAAAAATGATATAAAAAAAAATGATAGTTATAAAAAATGATAGATATAAAAAATGACACTTATGCGCTTTAAAAGCATATACTCGTTAGAAAGTTTGGATATAAAGCACATTGAAGTATGTCTAATCAGATTTACGCTCATGCTGCTATTTATACCTATACTCAAACAAACAGCTCTGACACTCATAACTTTTAAAGTATTTTAAGAGTTATGACAGCGCTATATAATCCTCATAAAGGAAAAGTTATCTCGAATTTTAGAAAACTGGCGAAGCAAACTTAAAAAACAATAGCCTATGTGTGAAATGTGCACTTAAAAGAACCAATTTTTTTAAAAAGCTGAAAATGATCTTAAATATTTTAAATTCTGATTATTTGTTTTATTACGAATTCATATTAACTATAACATTTCAAAAGTTCAATTTTTGGTCCTAAATTAACAATTACTTTTGTTGCCAAAAGTTTGAAATACTTTGAGTCATTTTAAAATAATGCCTGGGAGCGAGACTTCGAATGTTTATTCACAGTGATTCTGTCATTTTTCACAGTCATTTCTGGTTGGAGTAGTTTAAGTAATAAATGCTATTTGTATTTTTGTCACTCATCTAGATGTTATTTTCCTGCACCATCAACACCATTCTAATGAAAAGTATTTAATTAGTTTTAAAAGATTGGATCTTATATTTGCTAATGATATTTGTATTTAATTGTTTACATCGCGATTAACGCAACCCTGTTAAAGCACGCTCATTCTACGTCTATGGCTACTGCGCCGAAATACCGGAGCAAAGGTTTCATTTTAAACTGTTATCTAGTTAAGTTTTTTTTAAATTAGACCATAAAAAGAACAGGAAGTTAAAAAGAAGTGCGTATTGTGTAACATTTTCTCTTCGTGTTTTTTTATTTGCTGTGATTTTAAAGCATTTAGCTAAAAAAAACTTAACTAATAGATCTAATACGTTAAAATTCCTACGTTAAAATACGGGGTTTATTTTAAAAATATGCTAGGTTCTCTTGATATATTTTACTAATAAACATATATTCTTTTCTTTATCTTTATTAACTTGAATCGTTTTAATTATACTTACTTTATTGTTATATAGTGTTATCACACAATCTAAATTTGGTTTTGTTCAAATTCAATTTTCTGACTTTTAAAACCTAAAATTTTTCAACTAAACCCCGTGTTTTAACGTATGGATAACGTATTAGTTTTTTTAGTTAAATGCTTTAAAATCATAGCAAACCGGTCAGCATCCTTAAAAGAAATAACGTTTTTTTAAATATTTATTTTTGTAAACCCAAGGTTATATTTTGTTTTCATTTCATATAAAAACACCCTTGGGCGCTGTGAGCATTTGTTATGCTTATATTGTAAAAAGTAACATGTCATTTTGCGAACTGAGGATTTTCACGATCCTGAATTCCATACTTTGTTGACTAACAACTGTGATTCGAGACCAGTCCAAACTTTTATGTTTATCAAAGAGATTCTTCCATTACTAACGTTAAGTAATATATAATTAAATTCTTATTAGTAGAGCTTACAGATTTATTCCTAAAACACATATTTCAAATAACTAATTTTAACTCGCAAAGTTTTCAATTTAAAATTCTAAAATAACACTAATAAAATCTGAAACGGTAGCCTTTTTAATTAACAAATTCTAACTAATCATCGGCATTTGGTTTTTTCCGTTAGTAACGTATAACAACGAATAATAATGAATAAATTACAAACTTTCATATTTTTTAAGATAAATAGAACTTTTAAGATAAATAGAACTTTTAAGATAAATAGAACTTTTTTATACGTTTAAAAAAGCAAAGGTTTTTTAGTGTGCCAAACTGGCACTATTGCGTAATATTTTCAAAGGTTGAATGATTAATTATCCAGCATTCGCGTTTGGTTTTTCGGTTTTTAACGAATAATAACGAATAATAACCAACTTCTATATTTATTTTTAAAGACAAATCGAATTCTTGAAGTTTATCAAAATAGAATTTTTTTTATGCGTTTAAAATTGTAAAGTTTTTGGTATGACAAGTTCAAACAAAAATTTATTATTAAAAATTGTTATAAGAAATAAGTTTAATAGCTTTATTAAACGAATAGCAATAATGCGCAGTCTTGAAAGGGTTGAAACAAAATAACACAAGGAATGCGATAGGTATCGCATTTTATTTTCTAGAATCTTACAACACTTATATATATAAGGAATCTTAATTCTGGAATCTTATAACACTTGTATATAAAAATTTTATAAGTTCGCTTTTTTTTAAATGACCAATATAGAAGTTTGTATTCGTTATTATTCGATAAAAAGCAAAAAAGCCAAACGCGAACGCTCATTAATTATCGTAAGTTCGATTTACTTCAAAAGACAATATAGAAGATTGATAGAAAATTATTTTGTACTTTATGCGTTATTATTTGTTATCTAAGGGAAAAACCAAATGCCAATTACTAATTCCAAATAAATAGAATCTAAAAATAACCAAACCATATTAAATAGACTGTAGAAAAAAATGACGCTTTTAGCTTACCAAAAAATTTCGAATAATGCCGACTGATATTGTATAATAGAAGTTATAAGTAATTTTGATAGAGGCCGGCTTAAAGCTGAACTGTGATGGTTTATCTTATTCAATGCAAGGGGACTAAATAGTTGCTATTAAGTTAATAAATAAAATTAGAGCAAAAATACTATAGAAGTATAGAATCAATAAATGCGTAATTCGTTTTTTATAAAACCATAAAAAGTAACATTGATTTACATTTATATGTATGCTATAAATGTAAGCTCCGATTTTGATGGAATGTTGCAGTTTCTGAAGATGGCACTAAGATTTTTGTTTCAAATAGAAAGTATGCAGGAGAGTAAATGAAGGAGGGAGAAATTACACCGAAATCGTTAATGTACGTATAATTATGTTAATCGTGCAATTAAAGGTGGCAGTTAAGTATACGGCTGGTGTGAACTCTATGCTCTCATTTTTCAACCAACTATAATATTACAACCAATAAAAGAGTTGTATTATTGGTTGTTAGTTAACTAGAGTAATAGTTCATTTAGGAAAAGATATATTAGCTATCTAAATATTTTATTACATATCAATGAGGTATCTTCTGACTTTAAACATTTGATACATCTTGAAGTTGGTTAGGATTTAAAACAAAAAAAATCAGATATGTAGATATTCACTATCAGCTTTTCCTTCTATTTTTCTATTATTAAAACTTAATCAGTTTTCTGTTATTAAATACTAAAACATATTAGCAAAATACTGAAGGAAGTCATTTTACAACATGATATTGGTTTGACTTAATTAAAATGTAAGCTGAAGAAGTTTAGTATAGCAGAAGTTGTTTTTTAAAATATGTTGCTATTGTTAATTTCTTTTTTCAAATAGCTATTCTATTTACCCACATTTGTTTTAGATCCAAGTACTATTGGAAATGGTAGAAAAATAAGCCAAACAGTTTTTAGTTCGGAGCAGCAAGTTCTTATAGATGGTAGAAGTAAGTACACCTTAAATGTACAAATAAACACCTGTCTATTTTTATCTTATTATAAAAGTTCATTAAGAGTTTTTATACATTAAATGTTTATATTCTATAATTTCATATTAATTATGTAAAATGTTCTCTTTTCATATTGTCACAATTTTTTTTATTTTGTATTAACAACTTTTCATTTATATCTATAAAATTGTCTCTTTTCTAATCACAGTTCAATAGTTAGTGTATATATATATATATATATATATATATATATATATATATATATATATATATATATATATATATATATATATATATATAATAAACAAATTAATGTAAATATTATTTTTTAAAATGTCTTTAAAGGATGAAAGAGATTAAGAAATATTTAAAAATATTGGTACATTACATTAATCCTATGCGTTAATAGGTGATAATGTTTTATTATAAAAAGCTTGGATTGAATTAAGTTATATTGAATTAAGGAAACATTTCTTTAATGAATATGCTAACTGAAATAGTAAATAATATGATTTATGTATTTTATTAAATTTTTTATTTTAGTAAGTGGCCTATAATTTGGTTGCATTTGTTATAATTAGGTTTACTTGCTGATATTTGTTTCAAAGGAGATTTTAAAACAAATAAATACTTGATAGTGTTTCAAAAATTAATTTATATAAAATATATAACAAAGCCTTATCAGTCTGTTTAAATAAAGTTGTTGAAATCTGACAAATATTTATAGCATAGGCATAAAAGAATGAAGGATACTCTGTAGTTTAAATTAACTAAACAAAGTTTTTATTTATTAGACTTATTTAACAAGTAAATAATATATATATATCTGAAAGTTTTGTTTTTTATAAATTCAAGAATATTAATATGACATTAAATAATGATTTAATAGAGAATAAGATAAAAATATCTATTCTAATTTTTAACAAGTAATATATATTATCTTAATTGTTATTAAAATTCATTTTTAATGTACCTAAACCTTAGCCTTATAACTTCTTTTGTTAATTTTGAAATTTTGCATGTGGGTTGAAATTTTGCATGTGGGTTATGTGTGTGTCTGTATATGTGTGTGTGCATACATACATATTCATATATATGTATATATATATATATATATATATATATATATATATATATATATATATATATATATATATATATATATATTTTATAGATTGAAATTTTGCATGTGTGTTGTGTGTGTGTGTGTCTACATACATACATACATACATACATACATACATACATACATACATACATACATACATACATACATACATACATACATACATACATACATACATACATACATACATACATACATACATACATACATACATACATACATACATACATACATACATACATACATACATACATACATACATACATACATACATACATACATACATACATACATACATACATACATACATACATACATACATACATACATACATACATTCATTCATATATATGAAGACCACATAAAATTATTTTTTAGGTATTAAGCAAGTTGAGGTGACTGGTGAAAAATCTCCAGAACCTATGGATTCAAAAAAAAGTAAAAAATTAAGTCGGAAAAAATCAACTGATAATTCTGAACTAAACATTGCTTGCCGTGACTTAGGCAATGCTAATTTTGAGGGTTGGCTCATGAAAAAAGGTTCATGGTTTATGTTTTTTTTTTGGTTTATTTCTCTTTTCAAAAATATTTGCATAGTTTTTTGTTTTTTTTTATATTCTAGTAAAATATTTTACTTTTTTACATGAATGTATGGATTTAATTTAGAGTTAAATTTTCATATTAATTTTAGTAATATTAAAAATTTTACAAATCTTTTAGCTGGTGGTCATGGTTTAGTACCAGTTAGTTGGAAAAAATATTGGTGTGTTGTTAAATCAGGTATTATTTATTGTTACAAGACATCCTTTGACATTGCTGCTGATTATGCAATACCTATTAAAAACTTCTCTATCGAAGATGCTGATGAAAAAAAGAAGATGTAAGCTATTTTGTGTTTTCTAATATTTTTAAAGTATTTTTAATTACTCTCTTTGTCCTAAAAAACTTTTCCAATTTCTATTCTAAGTCTTTTATGAAAATGGAATAGTATTTTGGGACCAAGGGAGTATTATTTTACACCATCTTTAATGATCTCTTAATTTTGTTTTTTGGATGTACAATTTAACACTTCATAATTTTTTGTTTTCTTCTTTTATCAAAAAAATGTTTTTAGAGCCTTTCGAATGAAGCCAAATGATGAGGTCACAAAGCATGTTGTCTTTGCTGGTGACAATGAAGCAGAAATTAAAAAATGGGTTGAAATATTAAATCTGGTTATCTCTGGTGTTGATATCTCATTGACAAAAAGTATGAAATTATTATTTTTTTGAGAATTATTTTCAATTTCAAATTTCTGATTTAGAGTTCTTCAAATTTCATGAAAATATTGATAAAACTCTGTAAATATCAGCAAGTTTCTATTAATTTCAATACATACATTTAATTTGCTTGTTTTTGAATATTTAAGCAGTATAATTTTTTTTTCAATTTACATTTCTACCTTGAATTTTCCTGTTTTACCTTAAATTTCTACAGATGATGCTATACCAGATTATGCAGAAAGAAAACGGGTCTATAGCACAAATCAACAAACAAAAGAAGTTAAGCGTCATGGAGCTTCTGCATTTTCTTCAGGTGATTTTCTATATTTGCAATTTCTATAACTTGATCCAACTTATTCAGTGTTTATTCACATTATGTAATGCTTAAATATTTTTTATAATTTTTCCATTTGTAGCAGATACAGAGACAACTGGAATGCCAGGTGGATTTAGTACACGTAACTCAAGCATTTCACAGCCACGAGCTAGACTTTCAAGCAATACTTCTAAGCCTGAAACATGTTTAGCAGGTTAGTTTTATACAATTTGCTTGTTTTAAGTTAGAATTTTAATCTTGAAGATCTTAAAAAGCCGTTTTTGCACAGTCTTTTTTTGTTTTTCTTTTTTAAATAAGTAAAACATTTGCAGCATAGAAATTTTTAAAAGTTTAAAAGCTCTATGCATATTTTGTCAGTTTAATAGATAATATGGAAAATATTTACCACAACATGGATTGTACCTATTTTTTTCTTACCATGTTTCATTTTTATTAGTATAAGATTTAAAATAATAAATACATTTTTTATTTTCTTTAAGTAATTATATTTAATTCAAGTTTTGTTTCTTTGTTAGTGGGTTCAATGTTCTCTTCTATTGCTGATATTGAGGTAGATACACCCACCAAAGATGTGCCTATAAATGAAATTTTATATAAAGAAGTTGTAGTTGAAGTGGATGAAGCTGAAATAAAAAAAAAAGCAGATCTTGAGCGTCTAAATGCTGAAATTGCAAAGCTC
The DNA here is from genome assembly GCF_058129835.1 of Hydra viridissima. Classification (NCBI taxonomy): domain Eukaryota; kingdom Metazoa; phylum Cnidaria; class Hydrozoa; order Anthoathecata; family Hydridae; genus Hydra; species Hydra viridissima. The sequence continues at coordinate 16,319,431 of NW_028324302.1, forward strand.
AATTCTGATATGTTAGTCTTAAATCCTAATGGAGAGAGAAAGAGCTTTTCTTCACCAACTAAAGTTTTAGGAGTTAAACAAGAAGAAGCAGTGGTTATGTCTGTTAATAGAACACCATCACCAAAAAATTTTGTTAATGAGGCCACAGTTGAAATGATTGTGAAGGATGAAGATAAGCATGAAATAAATAAAATTTTGTCAGGGTTAGAAGTGACAGAGGATACCCATCTTTTATTACAAAGAAACAGTGATAAAGAACTTCCTGATAAAATTGAAGAAACTGAACTGGATAAAATTCATTCAGATAAAAGCAAACAAGAGTATGTTGAAGAGTTTTCTCATAAAGTTTCAGAAAATAAAAGTGTTTTATCAGAAGATAATAAAATCGAAGAAAATAAAATTGAAGAAAATAAAATTGAAGAAAATAAAGTTGAAGAAAATAAAATTGAAGAAAATAAAATTGAAGAAAGTAAAATTGAAGAAAGTAAAATTGAAGAAAATAAAGTTGAAGAAAATAAAGTTGAAGAAAATAAAATTGAGGAAAATAAAATTGAAGCAATTACAAATTTTTTGATAAAAGATTTCTCTCAGTTAGATATGGATGATCAAAAAAACATTTTGAATACAAATAAAGTGGAAGATGGAACTGAATGCAAAGACACAATTTCAGTTGATTTACATGTCACAGAAACTGTTGCTAGTAGTAATTTATATGATGCATCAGTTTGTAATGATCAGTTTACACCAGAGCTTCATGATGACACAGTTGTCAAAATAAATAACCATACAGTTGTGACAGAAACTAAATATGATTATGAAACTGTAGAAACAGTGGCTGATAAAGAAAATATTGATCTAAATATATCATCAGAAGATCCTTCAGAAATACTCTTTAAAACAGATTCATTGGATATTGTATCTACTAGGAGGAGTGTTTGTGAAGAGCATGAAAAAGATATTTCTTCAGTTCATCAGTCAAATGAATCTGTTAGTCAACTTTTGCAAGATGTTTGTGTTAACGTAGTTAAAATTATTGAGGAAAATGATAATAATATTCAGATTGCAGCTGACAATCAATCAAAAGTTGAAGAGTCTTCTGATAGTTCTAGTGAGGATGAACTAAGTTGTGAAGAGTCAGTTTCTGATCTAAAAGTACCGTTTGAGAAGGACTTATCTAAAACAGAAGAGTTATTTGTTCAGCAAGTGGATAATTTTGTTGCCAAAGAGACTGTTACTCTACCTTTTACTAAGCTTTTTGAGCAAGATACTTTGGATAATCATATTCTGTCTTTTAATGAAGTTGTGGAAACTAAACATGGCATTTTACAAGATGAAAAAGACAGTATAAACACTGTCTCCTATGGAGTTGATTGTTCATATTCATCTACTGCTGTGGAAGAAAAATTGGTAGCTGGTTTGCTTCCATCTCTTGAAAAAGATGAAAGAGTTATATCAGTAAATCTTGGCGATGATTTAGAGATACCACCATTAATTGAAACTAGCCTAAGTGACGCTATTACAATTGAACTTACATCAAATAATCCTAACAAATTGGATTCTTCGTATATTTTTGAAAGCATTGACACATCTTCGTGATTTCATGAATTTCATATTTTAAACCCATAAAGAGTTTTAAGATTAAACTTCTTTGATACGCTCAAAACTTACAAATGATCAAGTGAAAAAATTTTTTAAGCTTTTCTTATGTTTCGGTGAAATAACTTTCTTTTTTTTTTTTTTTTAATTTTCCTAACCTCTTCATTCTCTAATATAAATCGGATATTTTTTTGTTTGTTTTTATTTATAGTTTTAGTTTTTTAGATACATGTAGTTCTTAAGAATTTTAGAAGAAGCTAAAAGAATTTTTTACAAACTCGTATACTAAAGTTTCTTTTTAGATCTTTTTTTTCAACACTGCTTTCAGCAAATGCTCGCGTTTGCTAGGTTGAATTATATCATAATCTTTTTTTTTTTTTTTTTTTTTTTTAATCTCTTTTGTTAAAAATCCTTTTAAGAAATGTTCACAAGTAGCTTAAAAAACATCATCTGTTTATAAATGTCACTTTAGCTTAGTTTATCTTTGGCGTTGTCTCAAGCTTTTATTGTTTTAAACTCGTCGTCTTAAAGCTTCTTTAGAGTTTTTACAGTATTTTAATTGGATTTGTTTTTCATTTTATTACTGATTTATTTATTTGTTGTGTTAAAGCGGATTAAATTTTGGAGTTTTGGCATACTTATTAATTTATATGATAGCTTTTGAAATCTAACAGACGTTAAAATTTGCAACGAAAATTTAACATGTTGCAAAAAATATTCATTTAGGAACTCTTCTTTGTAATTGTAAATAACAGCATTATGTATTACGTTGAGATTATTTTTTTAGCGAATCAAATACTTTCTTCTTGTTTATAAATTTACTAAGGTCCTTCTAACAATTCTATTTTTGAAAAAGAAACCACTGTCAGTGTAGTCTTTATGTTTGTTTTAGTAACTATCTTGAAATCTAATCAAACAAGACGGCATTGTCTTATAAAACAACAGATATAATTCGAGAAAACTGTTAAGAGATATGATTCGCGTAAGTTTATCTTGAATCGTTTAAGCCCTAGCAAATAATTATCTTGAATTATTACGTTTTAATAGACAACTGAAAAACGCGTAGCTGTTAGACATTCCTTTACCCACTCCTATTCCTCTTTTAAGCTTCTAAGGGTCGAGTATATAATTATGTGCCGAGCCAATCTTTTTATAAATTCAATTTAACTTATCCGCAAAGCGTTTAACTTTTAGAAAATCCTGCTAATTTCAGAGTAATTTCAAAGCCTTTACTTGGACCAATATTTTTACTGAATTTTATACATTAACGTTTGTTTTTAAAAAAATAATAATAATAAAAAAGAGAAGATACACGATAAAATTAGATACATAATAAGAAAATACAAACAGCAATTTTGAAGTTCCAGATAAATATTTGAAGTAAATAAGTAGTAGAGGACATTAAAGTTACGCGCTGAACTTGAACGTTTGTTTAATGATTAACAGCCTGGCGCTTTTTTTTTTTTTTTTTTTGTCATGCCCATCCACTATATACCTCCTAATCATAAAATATTTTGGTATTTTCATTAAACTTAAGTACTAAACTCTTGTTTAAAAAAACAAACATTTTCATATCGATAAAAAAAATTTGATTTTTTGCAAGAATATGAAGCCGTTATTAATCGGTATATAAACAAAACTTAGTTTAATCGATGGAAACCAGGTTGAATAGAATATCTTGCAGTTAAATAAAGGAAATTACAAAAAAAAAAAAAAAACAGATAAAACCTGAAGATAAAAGGATTTTGATATACTGGAGCTACTAATAAGATATGCCTTAGCAATATGGCGGAGTGGAAAATGCGTGTAAGTTCTCATGGGTCAAGTAAAAGTAAGAGCAATGTTGATGATAACGATAGTTTTCCACCACCCCCTGAACTTCATCGTTTTCTTCCGAAAGAGAACGGTGTTAAGTGGCAAATCGAGGTACTTTTAATTTTAGCAATATTTAACACAAATGTGTGCATGTCCCTGTGTGTTTATGTATATGTGTGTGTATACATTATAAATTTTTTTAGCAAATATCAATAAATATAGCAGTGCAATATAGGGTTATATACAAATCATAATTATCAAAATTTTAAAGTTATATCCTTAGTAATAATTTTAGAAGAGGCTATTTAAGTGATGTTTTGACACTTTTAGCAGACACTTGGTGTTCAAGATGGTGCACCATGCTTAAGTTGTGATGATTGTACTGGTTTTAAAAGCCATGATTGGAGGTATGATTAACAAAAAAACAAACAAACTTTAAATGAATGTGTAAAAATATAGAGTTAGATATATTTCCTAAACTTTAAAAACCTGTGTGTGTGTGTGTGTGTGTGTGTGTGTGTGTGTGTGTGTGTGTGTGTGTGTGTATGTGTGTGTGTGTGTGTGTGTGTGTGTGTGTGTGTGTGTGTGTGTGTGTGTGTGTGTGCATAAAATGGTCATATGGTGCTGGCTATTATCTAATTGCTTAAACTTCAAGTAACCATAGATTGTTGCCTAACTTAGGAAGGGAAATAAAAGTAGAATTCTTTTTGCAAAAAAAATGTGATTTGTATAAGCATATATATATATATATATATATATATATATATATATATATATATATATATATATATATATATATATATATATATATATATATATATATATATATATATATATATATATGCTTATACAAATATACATATTTATATAGCATTCTTATAGTTAAATTAGTTGTTATTTTATAGAATATTTTTAAAAATTTATATAGATGTTACACAGTAAGTGCAAATTCCTTGTGTTCTAAGAGATTAAAAGTTGTTATAAAGAGAATAGTTGACATGTCAGTCTGGTTTTGATATGCTATTTCTTGAATCTTTTTGTATATAGTTTCTTTTAAATCATAATAATATCTCTGTAATTTTATTTTAGCATGAAGCCTTTTGCTTTACTTTAATTTAATTTATGCCATTTTGAGCATAATTTGTTATAGAAACTTTGGCGGTATAAGCTGTTCTTCCAATCAATCTGAAAGCAAACAATTTTTCAATAAATATTTGACCTTCACAGCAAGTTCTATTGTTTAAGGCTTTTAAAAATGTCAAGTTTGCATGCAATGTGTATTTTGTTATCTTCTTAATCATGTTATAACTGGCTGCAAATTTCTATTGTAATTTATGTAAAGATTTATTTTAAAAAAAATTTCAAATGCTTGATATTTGTAACAGGAAATCTTTTATTGCACTAAAGGATTTTCTAAAACCAAATGTTGTCATATTAATGATTGATATTTCTGACTCCTTGAATATGGTTAAAAAAAAAAAAGACATTTAACAATAAATGATACTTAATTATTCTAATCTTCTATTTCACAATAAAAAGTTATCTTGATTAATTAAATTAAACAAACTAAGATAATTGTCTGATCTAAAAAAAAAAGTTTGGAATTACTAAGTAATTTTTTGATCCCCTTTTGGAATATTTACTGTTTATATTTCATCCCAACATAGAACATATTTGGTATACAAAATAGAATGCAAACAGATTTTAAATTGCAAAAATTTAGTTTTTTAATTTTAAATGGTTTAAAATTAAAAAGCTAAGAAATAAAAAAAATTCTTTACCAGTTGTTCACTTGAAAGCAATTTAATATTCATGATGTATGTGGAGTATCAATGATGGTTTTTAATAAATAATTAGCTATCCATTGAAATTTTGAAAAAAAGAAGTTTGATAAATTAGTGTTCACTCGACTTTTTTCATTATAAAGATGAGCTTTCTTTCAAGATATTTGACTTGCAATTATGTTTTTTTTTTTTTTTTTTTTTTTTTTTTTTTTTTTAAAAACATTCATATGTACCCTCTTTATTCTGAAAACAAGATAAGATGGCATTAAAGGTTGCAAATTTTTGTGGATGTTATTTTTTGGGGTCAGCAATTGCTATAATATAAATCTCCAATTGTAATATGTGGTTCTTGTTACTATTAGGAAATCATGCAAAGTTTCTTTTTTTCAAATGTTTTCTTAGATTAGTAGTTTATTTAATTTAATCATTCTTAAATAATAAAATCTGTTTTTTTTTTTTTACAGCAAATTCAGTTTGTTTAGAAGCTAAGGGAAACATACTCATAGAAACATACTCATAGAAACATAAGTTTGTAAAGTATTCTTAATAACTGTTCAAATTTATTTTCTGTGTAATCAGACAAGATGATTTTAACATATTATAAAAGTAAATGTTTGGTTAACTGTAGTTAGTTAATATTTTAGCTTTTAATTGATGCAAATAAAGTTTTGATATTATTGTTGTTGATTAGTCATCAAACAGATTCATATTATTTAAGTTAGTCATTTGATTTCGAAGTTAATTTTGCATGTAGTCTTTATTAGTTTTTTCTTCCTGCTCTTTCTAAAATTTGGATTTGTTTAATATTTTTATCTGTAAAGTCTTTATCTGTTTTCCTGAATAGAAGATTTGATTAAGTTCAAGATATTCAGTTTGAAGTTCTGCCTACAAATATTTGATGTCATCAAATTCTTTTGTTTGCTATTTTTGTTTTGGTTCTTTGTTTGTATATTTTTCTGCATCAGAGATTTCTCTTTATAATGCACAACAAGTTTTATGTTTTTTTTCCTTATTATTTACATAGACTTAGTTGATAATGTTTATATATACTTGTATTGTTATTAATTTTATAATAAATGTGTATATGTTCTATGTATAATATGTATATACGCAGAAAGACATACACAGAATGGTTTTTTTTTTTAAAAAAAAAAGCACAATAAGTTTGTTAATACTTTTTTTTTTTTTTAACACCATAGAATTAACTATATTTGATAAACTTTTTTTTTTTTGCATAATAGGAAAATTCTCTTTAACTAAAATGTCACTAACAAGTTCACAAGTTGTTTAATATCTGGTACAAAGTTCATTACTTTTTAAATTAATAATCAGCTTCTTTATATGCATGTAAAAACATATACTGGAAAATACTATAAAAAAAAAAAAGAGAAAAAAATAGTTTTAAATCAAAGTCCTTTTTTTTCCCCCGATTGTCATAACTATTTTGTTAACTAAATCAGCTTTTATGTTAACTGTCAGCTTTCAGAAGGGTGGCTCCAGCATCTTGTAATAATTTCATCCAACATCTGCAACAGTAATTTCATCCAGGATTTATAACATTAGAAAAAATTAAAGAGAATGAGAACATCTTAATGAGATATAAGAACTTCATCAATCAAGAGCTAATCCAAGGTTAAGTCATCATGAATTTATCAAAACCTCAACAAACACTTTTCTTTAAATATAGTTAGAAAGTTCTTAAAAAACCGATTATAAACACCAGAGATAAGTTCAAAAGATTAAGGTGGTGTAAGGAGGGAACTGCTTGGTCTTTGGAAAAACAAATATTCTTTGGTGATAAAAGTAAATTTGAAGTAATAGATAAGGAAAACAAACTTTTCGTTAAAAGATTTAACTTGTGGGAATGATGGTATTTGGGGCTGATTTAATTTTAATGGAGTAGGTTTGTGTAGTATATTAACAGGTTGAATCAACCAATATTATTTTTGTTGTTTCGTCAATTTTGATTTATTATTGTTTTTGTTTTTTTTATGTTTTATAAGAATTTAAAATACAATTTTATGTTTTAGTATGACAGCCTGATTCAAAATTTAAGATAAAATTTAGGTCAATAACATATAATAATTTTTATTTTATGGTATTTTAAGTAATCTTTAAACAAAAAATCTTAAGGTACCTACCTTTTTGAAACCACTGTATATGCATACATTGTATGTATGTATGTATGTATGTATGTATGTATGTATGTATGTATGTATGTATGTATGTATGTATGTATGTATGTATGTATGTATGTATCAAGGGGTATGCCTAAAAGAATGTAGTATAAAATATATTTGTTATTATCACCTGACCTTTGACGATATATGAACTTCTAAAACTTCCAGAATTTCAACAGTCCTTTATAAATGTAAATTAGGTGACACATTTTCTAAATGTTGTTCCTGGCATTGTTATTTCCTTAATTTTTGCTTAAAAATTCCACTAAATAATATGGAGATATTTTTTAAAATTGTCATATCCCAAATATATATATGTATATATGTATATGCATATGTGTATATGTGTGTGTGTGTGTGTATATATATATATATATATATATATATATATATATATATATATATATATATATATATATATATATATATATATATATATATAAAATATATCTATAACACTGCCTAAGTTATTTTTAAACTATGCAATATTTTTTTCGTTGCTATATTTATGTTATTTCTATTGTGTTATATTGCTGTTTGCTATTAATAAATTGTATGCAAACCATAGTCATTTTAATGTTGTTTTATATAATAGTGTAAATGCGCCTTCTAGTTGGTTTTGGCATAAATTATTAAAGGTTTATAAGAGTTTAAAAAAGTTTATAAAAATGTTTACATCTTATCAACCATCATTAAATGATTCATGTAACCCAGTCCTACCATCAAATAGTTTGTATGGGAAAGAATCAAGACTTTCCAGTGAAGTTGAAAAAGAGAATGGTTGTATGAGAAAAACAGAAATAAATAAAAATGTGCCTCATGAACATTTAGGATCTTCAATAGATATACTGTATGATGTTGCCCTACAGAAAGGTCCAGTTATTTTAAATAAAAATAGGCCCAATAAGCGTAATCCTCCGCCAAAACCTCCTAGAAGAAGTGTATGTAAAAATTCAAATGAGTTAAAAGTATCAAGTGTCCAGCATACAAATTCTAAAAGTTCCACACCACCCAATGCACTTGGGTAAGTTTAAGCTATGGTCTCTAGTTATGTTTATTGAGATACTAAAAGCTTTGTAGTTCAAAATTCCTTTTTTCTTGTAGAAAAGTTTGCACAAACTGCTCGTGTGACAAAGTTGATCATGTGATAGATAATAATGACTTAAGTAATGGTTTTAAAATGAAACACATCACTGATAGCATAGTTGATGACAATTCTAACTTAGCATCTAAAGAATTAGATCATTACTTGTGGGTTCCACCAGGACTAGATGAAGATTTGGTATTTTTTATTTATTTATTCATTTTTTTCATGTTTAATTCTACATAATAGATTTTTCTACTGTTCATAGACTAGTTTTTGTTGCATTTTTAATCATTTTGAATTTTGTAAAGAATTTTAAATCATTAGTTCTCTTTAAAATTACCTTTAATTTAATCGTTTGATTCAATACAGGTAGAGCAGTATTTTTCTTGTCTACCAAATGAAAAGGTTCCTCACTTTAACAACCCTGATGGTATTAAGTACCGCAATAAACAACTAATTCTGCAGATACCACTTCAAGATTCTAACATTGAGAGTCTTACAAGTCTAACACCAAAAGAGAAATATTTACTTGACGCTTTTAAACGGGAGAGGGATCCAGAAATATCAGTTGGAAAAGTAGTTCAGGCAAAAGAAAATCTGGTAAGAGTTTTGCTTCAAGTTCATCTTTCATGCACTATATATTTTTTAAAACTAAATTTTTAATTATAAAATGTTTTGCCTTTTAGAAATGTAAGAAATGTAAAGATACTATATTTGAAGATGATGTTTTTGTGGAGGGAGGCCCTTTGAATAAGGAGTATGCATGGCATCCGTCTTGCTTTACTTGCTTTCATTGTAATGAACTTCTTGCTGATCTTGTCTATGGTTATCGTAATAAACATATTTTTTGTGTCAGACACCATGCTGAGCAAATTAAGCCAAGATGTGTCATGTGTGATGAGGTAAAAAGCTTTAAACGGGATTTTTTTAAGTTACTCTGTTTTTTGATTTGTTTAAAATAAATTTTGGTTAGTTCATAATATGTTTGGCTTGATTTATAGTAAATTTGGATTGATTCATAATAAATTTAAATTGGTTCATAAATTTGGATCGGTTCATTTGGTACTCTAAGTTTTAAGAATGTTTTTATGTGAATATAAAAAATTCATATCAATAATTCTTCACAATTTTTTTAATGAATTTTTTTTATTCTGAAAAATACTAGTTTTTTTTTTAACATTATGGAAAAATGACTAGAAAGAATTGTAGGCAGTTTGGTTTACTGTTAAAACTCCAGTAATCACATTTTATCTAACTGTATAAAACACTCACAAGTTCTGGCTTATATCAGTTGTATTATTTTCACTGAAATGTGGCTCATGTTGATAAAATTAATGTGTGGAAAAATATCATCTTTATTCAGTTTACGCACTGAACACTTAAAGTTTTAGTTTTTCATTAGATTTGCCAAATTGCATCATAAAATTAAGTTGAAAAGAAAGTTGTGACCTTTTCAGACTATTAGTGATTTCTTGAAAGTGAACTTATTTTGTACCTAGTTTTAATTTTTAAAATTCTTGGTTAAAGCTGTTGTTTTGTTTTTTTTTACTGTTTTGCTGTGGCTTTTGGTTAAAAACATTTTTTTGTTGCTAAATATTTTAATACATTGTTCTGCAATAGTTAGTATTTGGGGGCGAATATGTTCGTACTGAAGAAAAGGCCTATCACTCACAACATTTTATCTGCTCCTATTGTGAAAGAGGTTTGACTGGTGAGCAACATCTTGTTGATCAAGGACTGCCTATTTGCATTGTGTGTTATGATGAAAAGTATGCTTCTATATGTCATATGTGTGGAAAGACAATAGGTAGGAACCAGTTGAAGGAAATTTTTTTTAAACTTTTGATTACTTTTTAACCTATAATTTTTTTCACTTCGTACTACTTGATTTTTTTTGTTGTTGTTGTTAAGGAGTAAATAATGTTTTTTGTTGCTCATACGTAATGGTTTTGTTTTCTTTTAAATTGCATATGACATATACACATCACCTTGGATTTTAAAACAATTCTTTACCAATTCTATTTTACTATTCTGTTATTTTTCTATTCTGATGTTTTTCCATTCTGACAATTTTATATTCTGAGTTATTATAGCAATCTAAGAACTTTATTACTACACTATTAGCTTTCAAATAGTGCAAAAGACCAGAGTTTCAATCAACATTAGATAAAGACGCGAAAAAATATTATTTAATAAATATTTATTTAGTTATTATATTTTGATTTATTAAAGTGTTTCTTTTGCAGGAGTTGATGAGGAAGATGTTATATACGATGAAGAACACTGGCACGATGCATGTTTGATTTGTAGTCTCTGTCATTGCAAATTGAGCGGAACAAGTTTTGTTGTGAAGGATGATAGCTTTCTTTGTTCAGAGTGTTATCAAAAGACAGACGATAAACGATGTAAGAAATGCATGAAAGGCTTTGAACCTGGCGTAAAAAGGTTAGTGTTTCAAAATCAAGCAAGATAAGAAATTTTTACTTTAACCAGCTTTTGCATTTTATGTTTTAAAATGTATGTAGTTACATTTCATATTTGGGTTTAAACGCGATGTATGATCAATACATTTAGATTAGAGTTGAAAGGTGATTTCTGGCATGAGAATTGTTTTGTGTGCGAAAGTTGCAAGAAACCTATCACCTCAAAACGATTTATCCATCATGAAGGAAAGCAAGTATGTTGTCCTTGCTTTGACGCACATTTTGCTAAACGTTGTGGAAAATGCAGTGAAGTGTTACGCGAGGGCGGCGTTGCATGTGGAGGGAATTTTTACCACCGAGATTGCTTTGCATGTGATAATTGTTCAGATCTTATTTCCAGTCAACCATTTCAGCAGAAAGACGGGAAGAGGTTCTGCACTCCCTGTTACAAATCTCTGTTCGCCAAAAAGTGCACAGCATGCGGAGATCATATAATAAACGGCGAGTTTTACACTGTGGATTCAGACAACTGGCACAAAAATTGCTTTCGATGTGTGATTTGCCACGAAATATTGTACCGACAATCTTTTGCCCAAGAAAACGGCGTCATCAAATTAGTTTGCGAAAATTGCCAGGAACAATGATTTCAGTAAAAATGATATTTATATCAGATCAGTCTGTTTGAAGACTGTAGCATGGTGATGTATAGATTTGTCAATTCTGCTTCGGCAAATAATGCTAGAAAACATTAACTAGATATTGTCATTCTGCACATACTTTGTATCTATCTTTTTTTGTAGTTATGAAAGGTAGTTTACAAACATAATTTTCTAAATGAAAAAGACATTTAAAAAATAGATAAAATGCAAAGTTAGAAGATCAATATTTTTCAAAGGATTTGTGGAAATTCGCATACACGCTAAGAACAATTCGGTTGCGTTCTCTCAAATTTTATATATAAACAAGACTCACTACCCATCGATTATGGCCAAAAGAGTTATAAACTTCCTTTTTTTATTGATACTTTTATTTGGTTTATTGAACATTAAAAAAAAAAAACCTTTTTCATCAATACAATATTGGATTTGTTTGTCATAATTTTTCTTTTTTACAGATTTTTTTTTATTATTTCTGACTTATTTTAAAAATTTAAATCGTTCTAGAAATTTAAAAAGGAATTTGTCAGAGTTCTAAAAATAAATTTCTTTTTCCAGTAAGCTTATCTGCGATTAGAGATCTTGTCTACGACTAGAGATTTTTGCGAGTAAAGCAACGAAAATCTCTCGGTAAATGGGTGTAACAGTTATATTTCGTGAACGTCAGTCTCTGAATAAGACTAAGGGAAGTTCCCCACAATGGATTTTAGAAGCTTTGAAAGATAGTTGCAATATCTAGAGGATAAAAGTTAAGTAGTAGATAAGCTGGTTTACATGATGCCGCTGCAATCAAGTTTGTGGCAACATCGTTGACAATTTTATTTTGTCGAACTAAAAAAGATTAACAGATTTTTTTTTTTTCAAAAACATTTGTGAGCGTAATGATTTTTTTGTCGAGTGAGGTACGGCACATTTGAAAGCTGCAAAATTTCTGAGCACATTTAACAAAACGACGGGAAGATTACGTAAGGTGAACTTTTGCAAGTTGTAATCAGAGTTTCATTTCATTCCTACGTCCTTTAGGAATGACTGGGAATCATTAACAACGGCTAACTCTCAAAATGTAAATGATACAACCTTGCCGACCGCCCTCCTTTAAAAAGTGAGATAAAAACATTTTGAACGTTATGCTCAAATGTCTGCTTCTAAGAAAAGAGTTAAATCTTAAAATAGTTTGATCCGATTTAGTTGAGTAAATTAATTGTTCCGAATAACTAATGCTAGTTTTCTAGGGGATAGTCAATTATCCTAAAGGACAATTGGGAGAGGAGAGCACCGTTTTTTCAGGAATCCTCCTTTGCTCAGGATGATCATTTTGATCATCCTTAGCAAGGAAAGGGCCATTAATTTGGGAGTAAAATAAAGGGAACATTGATTTTTTTTCAAAGTACCTTACCAGCCTGATTTAATGGCTGTAGTTCCAACAACAAAAAATTGATAAGAATTTGGGTCAGAGTTCCTTTTAATTATTTCTCTTAGCATTTATCTAAAAAGATGATGACGCACACACTTGCACTTTTTTTTAGAAAAACACTAAAAAAGAATCGTACCTATTCGACTATTAAATTTTTGCATATTTAGACCAGACATAATTTTTAATAACCAAGCAAAATTTAATTGGTAATTTATTCTCAGAAAATGTTCAAACAGTCAATTCCACAGTAAATGTTTATTAGCCTCCATCTAAAAACATAATAAGAAATTAGTAAATAAAAATAATAGTGGAACATGTCTTAATCAAGTTTTCTTTTCTAATGAAAGAAGAAAAAAAACAACAATCTTTTAGAACTTTTATCAGTGTATTGTCAATTTATTTAATAACTTTTGTGATTTTATTTACTAAATGGCAAGTTTTACTAAATTACAATTAGAAGGTGCTTACTGTGTTTTAATTACTTGGGTACGCTTATGGTCACTCCACGTCTGATTTCACCCCACCCAATCAACCTTTTAGTTAAAGAAAAAAGTTAAAGGAGGAAAATGATTACAATTAAAAAAAAAACAACAAAACAACAACAACAACAGTTACAAAAGATAAATTTATTGACCTCCAATGTCTATCTACTCTCCTGCTCAATGCAATTTTCTCCCCAATTTCTGTACAGACAGGTTGTGTAAGAACTATTTTAGCTAAATCTGCTTTAACAGCCAGTACTCGGCCACCAGTTGATAAAGAACCTATATTCACCATCAACATTTCGTTTTTAGCAAGCTTTTGTACCTAATAACACAATTTCTTTTCACAATTAAATTTTCAAAACTTTTTAAATAGAATAATAAATAAAATTAAAACCTCAATTTTTACAACTTCACAAAATGGTTGAAAAAAATAAACCTTTGCTCCTTTTTTATCGCCTTCAGTCTTAACACCAAGTAATCTTCTTAACAAAAAATAACTTATTTCAAGCTCTGTATACATGTCAGGTAATGCACCAACTGCACCTAGCACTTGACCAACCATGCGATCAGCACGACAAAGTGTTGGATCAATTTTAGTACCAACGCCTATTAAGCCTCCTGGTGCAGCATACTGCAAATCATTGTGTTCAGCAAATAATGACACTATTTTAGAAAATATAGGTTGGCATCTTAACTTGCCGTCAGAATCCTTTGATATTATCCCAGGACGGATTTCTATTTCTTGATTAACCTAATCAAAAGTTAAATAACAATTCATTTGCATTAGATATTCACAGGCATCAACACCATTAAATGCCTTTTTAAACTTCTATTTAATCATATTTCTCAACTCTTTGATTTATCAGCAAATCAAATGTTTAAGAGTTTCAGCAACCTAGTCAAAGGAAAAAAAGAAAGGAAAAAAAGAAATGAAAAAAAGAAAGGAAGAAAGAAACAATTTTTACATACTTTTAAAACACCTCTAAGAATACTTCCACCAGCAACACCACCTTTTAGATCCTCAACCTCACAACCCGGTTTATTTACATCAAAAGAACGAATAACTAGAAAAAAACATTTGTAAACATGACCAAAAAAACTTATACAAGATCATAAAAAACTGAATAAAACAACAGCAGAGTAAAATTTTACCAATTAGACGTGGTTGTGATTTAAAATCTCGAATAGGAACTGGAATTTTTTTGCAGATGTAATCACAAATCACTTCAATATTGTATTTCAATTGAGCAGATATAGGAACAATTGGAGAACCTTCAGCAATTGTACCTAGTAGATAATAAGTAGACAATAAAGAGCTAGAAATATTGCTTCATTTAGCCAAAAACCAATAAAAAACATAAGAAAATTCAGATGTTTCATTTTGTAGTTTTAAGTTGAAAGCCATAAAACCTTTTACAAATCTTAGAATCTGTTCATGCTGTTCTTTAGCTTGAGTTTCTTTAACCAAATCAATTTTATTTTGCAAGATAATCATATGTTTGAGCTTCATAATTTCTATAGCTGCTAAATGTTCTGATGTTTGTGGCTGAGGACATGATTCGTTGCCAGCTAAAAGAGTTTTTAAAATTATTAAACAACTCTATATTATATTCTATAAAATGCGAACATATATATTTTTGAATTTATATGTATGAAATTATATACACTATATTTACATACACACACATAAAACTTACACAAACATATACTTATCTTTACCTATAAGTAACAAAGCAGCATCCATAACAGCTGCACCATTTAACATGGTAGCCATGAGAATATCATGACCAGGGCAATCCACAAAAGACACATGCCTTTAAACGAAAACAACAACAAAAAAACAAAATTGATAAATTACTTTAAAACAATTTATAGACTAGTATATACTAAGCAGTTATTTTTTGTGTGCATGAAATCACAGTAAAAAATTTAAACAAAAGCAGAAAATGAAATCTATAGAATTAAAGTTTATTCTTCAAAACTTTGTGATTCCGCTAGGTAGCTTTTCCAACAAAAAGCCAGCTTATTCCACTTAAAACAAGCTAGGCAGAGAAAAAGATAGGTACAATTTTGCTAATATTTACAAACACTCACCAATTGAAACTCCACTCTTTCTCTATAAACTTATAAATCTTCTAAGAATTTGCTTATTAGTTCATTTAAAACTTCATTTTTATGCTAACTTGTATTTCCTAATTTGCTAACCTCTTTTTTCTTTTCTAAAAATTATTTTGTGGATGAAAATAGACTTAAAATCAAATTAAGATGGCACAGGATAAAAAATCATCTACTTTAGGCAAAAAAGAGTATTATTTCTACTACTGAACTAATTATTGCATAACATATCATTCATTATCAATAAAGTTTAACTAACTTAGTATCTTTTAGTTTTTTAAGCTCTCCTTGTTTACAACACTGAAAATTATAAATAATTATAGTGCTTATGAAGAAAAGGTTTTGATACAATGATAAAACTAAATATCATTCATTGTACAAAGTCATAATAGAATTTATAAAGAAGAGCTTCTTACATTCCTCTATAAAAATTTCCAATAACATTTAACTTTATACCTGATTAGCCTAAACTTTCCAGTACAGCTTGGCCTATCACAGGGAAAAACATCTTCTTTGTTACTACCACAAGATCGGTAACAACCAGGTCTTGGACATGCAGAATTATCGCATTTGTATATCTGGAAACAAAAACTCTTTTTTTTATTTTTTCAGTAATAACAATTATACATGTACTCCCTGGTAGAGCCCACAAGTTTTCTATACATGTATATCTTTTAAACTATTTAAATTGTATATTTACAGAATAGTTAACTATACATTTTTTACTTATCAATTTTACTTAAATATCAATTATTTTTAGGCTGATATTGCCTAAAGTTAATTTCAATTGTAGTCTCACAAAAACGTGTTGGATTACTATCCTTAAAACAAGCACAAAAAAATGAACATAGTTTAACAGCTATTACCTTAGCATTGGCATATCCCAACTTTATAGTGATGTTTCTTTCCAACTCATTTTTAAAACGAACAGTCTATAAAGATAAAAGTAAATCTAAAAACTGCACTATTTAAGATTTAGTCATAATTTGAATAAAGCACATCTTAAACAGAAAGAAAATATTGAAATTTATATATGAAACACTAAAAAATAGCCATCATATGAAATATATATATATTTTTTGCAGTCTCCAGGTAATTTTTGCTAGTGTATACACTTACAGGATAACCTAGATTATATACTTTATCTACAACATTCACACTGCTTTATATATTGCATCTAAAACATTCCAGTTTCTAAGAAATATTTTACTTGTCATTAACTAGACATTGGATTTGAAAAACTTGAAACCAAATCTGCTTCAAGAATGTTAAAAAACAAAACAGCTTGTTGCATTTCAATAGACAATTCTTTCTATATGATCTGCCAAACCTATCAGCTGATTGTAAAGGAACTTCAAATCATGTGAGAACTTTCTATCAACAAAACCAATTTGTAATGCTTTCATAGCATTTACACATTATATCCTACAATATGTATTACACAAATATTTTTTCATAAAAAGCATAGTCTAAAGCATGCTGATATATGCATTCATTTATATCTATTGTGTAACATACCTAAGTACTAAAGTTAAACTTTTCTATCTACAATACTACTGTAACTCAAAATTACCTGAACACCAGATATAGCTTTCACAACTGTTGATTTTCCATGAGCTACATGTCCAATTGTACCTTTAAAAAAAAAACTTTTTATCAAAAAACTATTTTCTGGAAAACAACTTTAAAATAATAATAATAATAATAATAATAATAATAATAATAATAATAATAATAATAATAATAATAATAATAATAATAATAATAATAACAATAATAATAATAATAGTAAAAGATAAGAAAACTGATTTAAATATACTTTCATTTCTAATTATAAATATTGAATATACTTACCAATATTTATTGTTGCTTGGCGACTAATAATTTCAGGTGAAAGTGGATTTAGCCTTGAAGGATCCTTTTTATAGAAGGACAAATGACTTTATTCAAGTATATTAATGAGTGAAATATTTTATGTAATATTTACTTAAAAACAAATCTTACTTTCTATTTATCATAGTCACTGGAAAAAAAACTTAACAACTCAATATATAGTTTACACAAGTTAATTATATTTTGATATACTGTTATTGGTATCTGATGTAGAGTAGTACTTTCTGTTAGAACTCAAGAAAAACCAACATGTTCAAAATGATTCTTTAATGTAACAAAAATCAAATAAGATACTGTAGAGTTAGAACCAAGGTTAATTAAAATTCGGATAAATTTAAGAAATATGAACAAGTCAGTATACTTTTTTTTTTTTTTTTTTTTTTACAAAATAGTATATTATTTGTAAGCCTCCTTTGAAATTTGCTTTTGTAAATGTATTTTTTTTAACGAAAACAATTTTTTCTTACCAATGTAACTAAATCTTGCTTAGCAAGATGAGGCTGAGATACCGAAATATTGTCCAAATCAGCCATCTTGTTTTTCAGAAATATTATGTGATGGAATTTAGATAAGGTAAAGGTGGTTTTCTACATGTTGGGGGTAGCCATCTTTGAGAAGCATGGAAAAGGAAATAATCAGTCTTGGTTTTACTTAACTATTGTTTACGGAGCTTACGTGCATAATTTTTTGTTAAGGAAATTCAACCACGAGTAAGATATTTTACCTTCCGAACCTAAAGGCCGGTTTCAAATGGTTGTAAAATTCTAGAAATTATATTATACAGTCACCTACCCATATTAAGCGACTTTCAATCCATTTTAGACTATTGTCAAGCAATTTCAAGTTATTTTTAAACGAAATTCTGCTTATCATCATTATCATTATTAAAAATGAAATTTTGCAAAAAATGAGCGTGAATTCTTAAATTAAACTGCATATTTAAATTAATTGCAACCAACGAAATCACAAAACTACTGGTTGTATTGCCCCCAACGTCAATTCTAAAAAACTTAGTCACAATAACTAATTATTTGCAGCAAAATCACGAAGTAGAGATTAAAAATCCCTTCGAGATTTAACCTTAATTTTTCGGAAAGAAATTATGTTAACAACCCTACCTCAATGTCAGAATTATAACCGCTTTGTTTAAGAACTTTTGGTATCAAAAAAATTCATTTACAATTCAAATTTCTAAATACTTAGAAAAATTTAAGCATTACTAATGTTTTTACATTTAATATATATTTTAGTATAGCAATAATAGTAGCATTCGAGATTTAAAAGACGTGGCCACTTCTCCCATCTCTCTTCAATAAAACTAATTATTCGACTGTTTGTCGCAATTAATAAATACTTCCTATTTAAGTTTCCACTTGTCGCGTAAGTTAAGACAGTTTTAAAAAAGGCCGTTGCTACTTTATACGCATGCGCTAAATTTTATTAATTTTTTTTTTTTTTTTAAATTTTTTTTTTAAATCTTGTTGATGTCATCCATATCCCTAACCCTTACCCTTACCCTTATCGCCTATCTAACCAGCTTAAATATAAATCGCACTGTTATAATAAAATGATTGCGCATGCGTGTACAATATTGCACTCTGAGCAGCTTGTGGCTACATAGAGCGCATTGCGCTCTACGAAGACACTTCGTTTAAAAAAATAGAGTTATGACTTAATACTGCCACAAAGTTGATTAGTTGTAGATAAACGGTGAAAATGAGCACACTCTTTTAAGTAAAGAAAAAATGCGTACACTGTATAAAATATACAGTTTTAGTCTTTTATCATTTTATTCTCACAATTTTCTAATTATTCTAAAAAAAGTGATTAACATTAAAGATTACTGAAGTCTTCAAGCACAAATTCCATTTTTCTCAAAAGTAGAAAAAGTGGACAACTGTGGGTTTTCCTCTGTACTCCTTTAACTGTATTGTTTTCATTTGAAGCTGCTTCTCAAAATAATCTCGATTGAATCCGAAATAATGATAAAAAAAAAATTAAAACCGATGCTGAAATTATTTTTGTAGAGAAAATTAATTTGTCGTTTTTTAAAGATCCAGAGTGTGCGCAATTGTAAATTTATGGTTTTTGCTAATAATCGCGAAAAATTTTTAGAACTTTTTTAATTACGAAGTTCGTTGTGTTACGAGAGGGGTGTCAGTTTTATAAAATTACTCCCTGATAAATTTTAAAATAAAAGAAAGCTTGAAAATTACTCTTTTACGCTTGGTTTCAAATAAAATTTAACTATCGCACGACGGTCGCATCTATTACAAGATTCAATCTACTACATTTAATGTAGTAGATTGAATTCATTCTCAATAATATCGTCGAGCATTTGTCTGACGAAAATGAAAAAATAGGTGATCTTTGTCAACATAAGGTTGCGCAATAGTTACAAGTTTCTGGTGTAATAAAAATATTTTAATGAAATCAAGAATTAACTAAATATTCTAAGTACGCATGCTCAATTCTGTCCAATAAATATTAGGCAATAATGTAGGTATGGTTTCTACTACTATTAGCTTTTTGACATACGCACGTGCTATTATTTATTTTCTCGCCTCAGAGAATAAAAGTAAGAAACCAGGTCACCTAGTTGTTTTATAAAATCTCACGTGTTAGCAAAAAACATGTTTTAAAATGATTTTGATTATATCTTTGAAATCTAACCTAATATACTGTATAAATTTTGATATGAAATCTTATTTTAGTATTACTTCATTTATGAATTATTTTAAACAGAATGTCTAGTTTGAGCTTCATCTTTTATTTTCTAATAGTATTTCAATCCCATTTATCTATATATCAGATTAATACATAATTCATCATTTTGTGTAAAAATTTCTACCTACCAATCCATTTTTAAAATAGCATTTGATAATGTAAAAAAAAATTGCTACCTTATTCATAGTATAAGGATTTTTAATTTTGTTTTTTAAATTATTTAAAGTTGCATTTTTGTCAGAGTAATATTAATTGTATTTTTTTGGTGAAGGTTATAAAAGTATTTACAACAATAACAAAGTTGCAGTTACAGTTTTACTTATATAGAGTTTGAAATTGTTAAATTTTTGGTTGTTTAATGTAGTAGGGATGAAATACTTACTTGTTACTGGAGGTGTAATTAGTGGTGTTGGAAAAGGGGTTATTTCTAGTAGCATTGGGGCTATATTAAAAGCAAGTGGGTTTAATGTTACTGCTATCAAAATTGATCCGTATTTAAATATTGATGCAGGAACATTTTCTCCATATGAGCATGGTAAGATAGAAATATATTATGCTTAAAATATAATAAATATAATACTACTACTTCTACTACTACTACTACTACTACTACTACTACTACTACTACTACTACTACTAATACTAATACTAATACTACTACTACTACTACTACTACTACTAATAATAATAATAATAATAATAATAATAATAATAATAATAATAATAATAATAATAATAATAACAATAATAATGATAATGATAATAATGATGATAATAGTAATTTTATAACAATCATAACAAAAATTTTATTACTAGTGTTACTATTGTTGTTACTGCTGCAAAGGTTATTACAATTGAAAGTAATAATTGTAGTAGAATATATTTGTAATTGTTATTTAACTCAGTTATTTTTACAGGTGAGGTTTTTGTTCTTGATGATGGAGGAGAAGTAGATTTAGATCTTGGAAATTATGAACGCTTTTTAAATATTCAACTACACAGAGATAATAATATAACCACTGGAAAAATCTATCAGAAAGTAATTGAAAAAGAGAGGAGAGGGGATTATCTTGGGAAAACTGTTCAGGGTATGTGTTTAATATATGTTCTATAGACAATCCTATCTCATTTAAATACTGAATTTCAATTGTTACCTTTGCAAAAGGTAAGCCCTGATACACTTCTAAAAAAAAAAAAAAGAAAAAGAAGAAGAACATTTTTTTTTTAAATAAAATCCATATAAATTATGTTTGGTTTGTAGTTATTCCCCATATTACTAACGAAATTCAAGACTGGATTGAAGAGGTTGCAATGCAACCAGTGGACAAAAGTGGAAATGTGCCAGACATCTGTCTTATTGAGGTTGGTATAATATATGTAAATTTAATTAAGAGATTTGTGCATAGAAGTAATCCCTTTAAATGTCTTAAGAAAAGGCACAAAAATATAATCCTATAGTGGGAGTTAAACTTGCTTTTTAGGATTAAAAATGTGATCCATTCATGAAAAGTATGTATATAGTAATAAATTGGTTGGTCACCTTATAAAAGGGGTGTTAATTTCAATTTCTAATTAGTGGTATTCTTAGAATATATTAATCACTTGTTAATATGTTCTAACCTAAAGTCTTATAGAAGTTCTCTACCTCATAAAACCTTATAAGTTTCTCATGAGTTTACTGGGATACTTTTAATTGTTTTTTCAAATCAATAGTTGATAAAATCATCACTTTTTCCTATTACTTAATTGTTCTTGACTAGTTCTATAGTGAAGATTTTTTAAAATTAAGCTCATATGAAATCTGGTTTAGTTTTTGGTGAAGAAAATTTTGGTTCATAAACTTGTTTTATTCATGCAATAATGTTTGCGAAAGTGCAATCTTTAATATATTTATGTAAGTAAAGCGATTTTCGATGCTTTCACTATCTTCATACAGCTTAGCATAACTGAACTGATACTTTTAACTGAAACCAGAGTAATTTTAGCATCCTTGTTTCTATCTTCTAACAAAAGTGGTTCGCCAACATTGTAAATAGTTTACAATATTAGTGAACCACTTTTGTCCCATCATCAAACTGTTTATTTACTATTATTATTATTTAATGACATGTCTCTTGGATGTATTTGGTGTTAATACACCAATTATTTACAATATTTTACTATTATATTATGTCTATAGAAATATTTGTTTGGTGCTCTATGTTAATAATTTAATTTGCTTGAGACCAGGATATATTTTCATGTAAGAGAAAAGATATAAATACAAACACACACATGCACAGATATACAGATTTATATGCACACACACAAGTTATTTAAAGCTTAAAAATGTGTTTTTTTCTGATCATTACTTTACTACTTAAAGTGTTCTATTTAGTCTTTCATTATATAGCTTGGTGGAGTCATAGGGGATATAGAAGGTATGCCTTATGTTGAAGCAATGCGTCAGTTTCAATTTAAAGTTGGGCCTGGGAATTTTTGCTGTTGTCATGTCAGCTTAATACCTCAGGTAAGCTTAGCTCAGCATTTCTTTTTAAGTCTTTTCATCTTTTATTTGAAAGTATATCAAAATGTTGTTTTTTATATAACAACTTCTAAATAAAAAAAAAAAACCAAATAAGTTTATTTATTTGTTGTTTTTATAAATAATATTTATTATTGTTATTATTATTATTATTATTATTATTATTATTATTATTATTATTATTATTATTATTATTATTATTATTATTATTATTATTATTATTATTATTATTATTATTATCATTGTTATAATTATTATCATTATTACTATGATTATTATTATTATCACTATCATCATCATTATTATTATTACTACTATTATTTTTATTATAATTATTATAATAATTATCATCATCATCATCATCATCATCATCATCATCATCATCATCATCATCATCATCATCATCATCATCATCATCATTATTATTATAATTATTGTTATCATTATTATTATCATTATTATTATCGTTATTATTATGATTGTTATTATTATTATTGTTATTGTTGTTATTATTATTACTATTATCATTATTATTATTATTATTATTATTATTATTATTATTATTATTATTATTATTATTATTTTTATTTTTGTTATTATTATTATTATTATAATTATTATTATTTTTATTATTGTTATTATTATTATTATTGTTATTATTATTATTATTATTATTATTATTATTATTATTATTATTATTATTATTATTATTATTATTATTATTATTATTATTATTATTATCATCATTATTATTATTATTACTATTATTACTATTATTATCATCTCAATCATCATTTTGATCCCCTAAAAAATGCCAAGTAGGGATGTCTCATTAGTTTAGATCCACTGTTCTAGTTCCTTTTTTAGTAGTTTCTAAAATGAGTGCAAAAATTTGAATTTCTATCTATATTATGGGTGATATATTACAATATGTTATATATAATCTTTTATAGACCTCTGGAGGTGAAATGAAATCAAAGCCAACTCAAATGAGTGTTAGAGAATTGCGAGGATTAGGTCTTACACCAGATTTGGTAAACTAAAAGACTTTTTTTGTATAACTTCCTTTTAAAAAATCTAAAAGAAGCTAAAATAAATTTGTTTCTTTGTCTCCAGATTTTGGCACGTAGTAAAGTTGAATTGGATGCTGCGTTAAAGCAAAAAATATCTATGTTTTGCCATGTAAATCCTGATCAGGTATTTATATTTATAAATGAATTTGTTAAGGTAATTTAAATCATTATATTTACTGTTGTGGATGGAGAAAAATAACTATTTTTTCTTTTGTTAATTTTTTCTAGAAAATCTTTGTTTTAATTTTATCTTTTTTTTTCTTTTAACTCTTCATGAGAATTCTACTTTGCTTTACATAGGTAATCAGTGTTCCTGATGTGTCATCACTTTATCGTGTTCCAACTTTACTTTATGAACAAGGTTTGCTTGATCAAATTGCAAAAAAACTCTCACTGGCTTTACCAATCATAGATTCAAGATTATTCCTTTTTAATTGGAAACAATTAGCTGATAGGTTTGCATGTTAAATTTCTTGTTAAGGAAAAAAGAGATTTGTTTTTATTTTAATAATGCTTTAGGGTCATTCCATGTCAACTCAACAAAAGACAAAAGTTATTTTTGTTAAATTTTACTTCACCATGAAGTAAGAATGCTATTTAAATCTTTAGCTCATATCTTAATTAAAATTTAGAGAAAAAAGAAATTTGAGCAAAAAATGAATTTGAAAATTCACTTTTTATTCGAATCTCACAAGAGCATATTTATTAATATATTTAGCCTATTGTAAGGGGATTAAATTATTACTTTTAAAGCAATAATGGTTTACCCCTTAATAGTTCATTGTATTTTAATTAAATGAATAATGTTAAAAGCTTCAAATTTTATTTCATATAAAGGAAAAGAAAGTTAACATATATTATAATTGAAGTATTTTCAATTATCATATAGTTATATTAGGAATGTAATTTTACTTTAAGGCATGATCAGCCATATGAAGAAGTAAAAATTGCTCTTGTTGGTAAATATACAAGACTTGAAGATGCTTATATGTCTGTCATCAAAGCATTGAGTCATTCAGCACTTGCTTCACGTAGAAGACTTGTTGTTAAGGTATATTTTTTATATACTCTCTACTCCTAAAAAATAATCAAATCAAAAATTTTTATCAACATTATTAGTTAAAATACGATTATGTATAAACTTTCAAATGTGAGTTTTCAAAAGAAAATTTTAACATTCTGAGATATTTGATACATTTAACAAGAATATAAAACAGCTCTGAGGTGTTGTAAACAAAACTTAATAAAACTTGAGTATCTCTAAACATAAAAAATGCTAGTAAAAAGAACTATATTTTTTTTTAGTGGATTGACTCTGAAAGCATAGAAGATTCTACCAGAGAAAATGATCCTGTGAGGTATCATGAAGCATGGCAATCATTATGCTGCTGCGAGTAATTTTCATTGTTTATTAAAACTTTTTTATTCTTTTTGATCTAAATTTATTATAAAAGTATTAAATGAAATACATACATTTGTATTACTATATTACATTACTTTATTACTTATTACTATATTGTTTTTAGTAAATTATCTTAAACTATCCATTAAAAAATCTCTCCTGAGATAATAGTGTAACTAAAAAATATATTTAAAGCTCTTTCATTTGTGTCATAAAACGTGAATAGGAAAAAAGTTTTTGTATGTTTCAGTGGTGTACTTGTACCTGGTGGTTTTGGCCAACGTGGATCTGAGGGAAAAATACAAGCTGCTCGTTGGGCCAGAACAAGCAAAACACCATACTTAGGTGATTTTTTTTTTAAAAAAATTAATATTGTTAAATAAATTCTACTTTTGATGGAATTGTTTATTTAATTCATAAAACTTTTTAAAATTTTTTACTGAACCTCAGAAGTTGTTTCTGTTAAGTAGAAAATACCAGAAAATATTTAGAGGTAACTCATGTGAATTAAAATTTATAAATATTAGCCAATTCAGAAATAATTCATTTTACAATTTGCATTACTTGTAAAAAAAAAATAAAATAAAACTCTTATAACTGTTTGCTTTAACTGAATTTTTTAGTCTGATCACTTTCTAAGTAGAATAAACTTTTTTGTATCTGGAAATTAAAAATATATAAATATAAATATATTTATATTTATATATTTATATATACACACACACACTTTGATTTAAGGCATTTGTCTGGGACTGCAAGTTGCTGCAATAGAATTTGCAAGGAATGTATTATCATGGAAGGGTAATTTACTGTTTTATCTTGTTATGTTTTTTTCCTTCAAGTTTTGTATGACACAGAACTCAATAATAAATGCAGGTGTTAAATTAAACATATCCCATAAAATTTCAGCATAAATAACTGAAAATACATTTTGAAATATCACTAAAGCAATGACCACTTCATCATGATAAGTTTTACTTTAAATACCAGAATGTTGATTTTTTAGTTCAATAAACTGCTTATCTGCTTAAATGACTGATGAATATCTTTTTTTTTTCAATATTTATCTTAGATGCAAACTCAACAGAAATCAATCCACTGACCCCACATCCTGTTGTAAGTTAGTTTTAACAAGAAGAAAACATGAGTTGAAAATAAAGTTGAAAACATGTTTTGAATAACTTTATTCATTATTTTGCTAAAGATTTTATTAAGTCGAAGGTCAATCAACTTATAGGTAATAGAAATGCCAGAACACAACCAAGGTCAGTTGGGTGGAACAATGCGTCTTGGAAAAAGGAAAACTATTTTCAAGAAACAAGCTTCTGTTATAAGTATATTTTTTAAAAAATATTTTTTCAAACTCAAACTATTAAAGTTTCTTTTCAAATTTGTTATGTTGATGGTTATTGTTTTTACTTCAGGGTCATTCAATAAGAATTCCATATAAGAAACTCGTTTTACAGTAATATTTAATTTTAGTATCATGAACTGATTTCAGAACTATATTTGTAGATAAATACATTAAAAAAATATTATTAGCACTTCATAACTTGTTTTAACAAAAGCATGAGAAATAATCAAGGTTAGGTACCCATTTTTTTCCTGTTATACAAAACAATATGTTAATATTGTTTTGTGTAACAGAAATTATAGTTAACTTTTCTTTTTATTATTGAAAGTTTTTACTGGTTAAATGATATTTGCATTTTTGAAGAAATTTGTTAACGATAAGCATGATACTTTAACTTTTAATGGGAAAATAAAAACAAATTTTTTTTACCAAAAAGACTTCACTTTTTGCTATGCAAAAATATTTTTGATTAACCAATTGTAAAAAAATGTTTTTACTTAACCCCTGATGATTTGAACCAGGTACTGGAGTTTTATAATGCAGCAACATATCTCAATTAACTCCAGGTATGAAGAATTTGGTGAAAGTTAATGAAGATAAAAAAAAAAAAAATACAAAAATGTTACTTAGTACTCAGGTTAAAAGAATGATAATTGCCTTGTACTTTTATTTGAATTAGATCATGAAATAAAATTTTCCAAATTTTGTGGATTATGTTCTGTACAGAGCTCACATTTTAAAAGATTCCTCTATTGCTGATCTGTTCATCAGAATTTCATTTATATATGCAAAGCCATAAAACTTAACTTTATTCCCACCACATAAATTGGGCAAACAATTAGATTTTCTGCAATTCAATTGGAAACTCTGCAAACCAGATTGTCTTACTTTTTTGTAATTTGTGACAATTGTTCTACCATCCAAATTTTAACGCTATTAGAGGAAAAAAATAAAGAGGGTTTAGAAGTAACATACATAAGTTGCTAGAAGAAATTCTCAAAATCTTTCACAGGAGTGACAGGTCAAACAGTCTATGCTCTATGCCCTATGTTTGTCCCAGCTACAACTTTTGAAACAAAAAAAAATACCTATGAGGCATTAATCTACAAAGTCCCAAGTATCACCAGATGTAAAAACTAAAACCTAATTTCTATAGCTAAACAAGAAAAAAACATTTAATGTTTTTAAGGCATTTTGTCCTACTAATTGCACTTGGAGCCCCATCATAAAGGTGTTTTACTTTTTTTTTTGCCTTTGTTGAATGGAATTTTTTAAAAATTATTAAAAACACTTTAGATGTATGTGGGTGGATTTAACTTGACAAAAGCCAGTCTTTAACAGTTTAATATGGGGCATGACACTAAATGTCTTTTTTAAAAGTGGCTGTAAGTAAACAAAAAGTTGTAACAACTTTTTGTTTACTTACAGTTCATAAATTATTAAAGGTTTTGTAAGAAAATTTCAAAATTTATATTAGTGTGTCTGTTTATTTTGTATAAACCAAACACTTGTTAGTTTGTAGCACTTATTTTCTTGTATTGAAGTATCATGAAATCTTTTATAACCACTTTTAAGTTTATCCCAGTTTAAAAAAGCTTCAAATTTCTGTTTTGTCAAGGAAAGATTACTAGTTCTTTTTTTATAGAAATTCAAAGATAATAGAGTTCATTTAAGCATATGCAATTCCTGTAGAGCAATACTAAAAAGCCTGACAAGGGAGACAATTTTTGCCTTTGCCTAACTAAACAAAGTGATTATTAGACCACAGGTTTGATCCTTGTGATAATTGAATTTGCCAGGTCAACCAATTAAAAGTACATCAAGATTTAAAATAAATATAGTAGTTTTGATAAATTATACTCAGTCTCTGTTTTCAAAAGAGGAGTTAAATTTGAATTTTCACAATCCAGTTTGAAAACTTAAAGAAAATGATAGCTACTGATTACATAACTGCTTTGAAAATTCTTCCTCTGTAATATCTCAAAAGGTATCCTCTCCACAGGGCACAATAATACTGAGCAGAGAAAAGTAGTAAAACTGTAGCTATTACTCCAGTTTCCCCCGAAGCTCAGTGTACTCAAAAAAACTTCTCTAACTAATATGGATTCCCATAATGAAATGGAACTTTCTTTCAACAACATGTGGGAAAGCAACTGTTGTTGAGGGTAGGAGGGCTTTTAAAACAATTCCATAGAAAAAAAAGTAAAGGTTTGACAAATTATTTAAAATCCAAGTCAGTTTATTGATGCTAAATATGAAGATTCAACAGTTAAAATAATATATTTGACCAAAATCAAAATAAGTAGACATAACAGTTATGTGATATGTTGTGATTAACAGAAAATGTTAGCATCCTTAGATTTAAAAGAATTTCAATTTCTACAAAGCTATTTACAGTTTTTAACAAAAAACATAGACTTCAACTCCTAAGGTATGATACTATATGAAATGACTCTACATTATTTTTTTGTTTTCTTTTTATCAAGGAAAATTGTATGGTGATGTTGATTTTATAGAAGAAAGGCATCGGCATAGATACGAGGTATAATTTTATTTTTAATTTTTACGTAAGCATCTTGTAATAGCTAAGCCTAAGGAGGACACCACAGCTATAAACTTGTATGTGAGCTATGCAAGCAATAGGCCTTTGTATGTGAGCTGTGCAAACAATAGGCCTTTGTATGTGAGCTGTACAAACAATAGGCCTTTGTATGTGAGCTGTGCAAACAATAGGCCTTTGTGATATAGCTATAAAGTTAGGCTAGTCACCTAAATAGGCCTTTGTGCTATATAGTTTGGTCTTTTTGTTGAGCAAACAATCATACTGCTGCTTAATTTTTACAAAAATAAACGGTTTGTGCTGGATTTTCCTCAACAAAAAAAAAGGATCATTTTCTAATTAGGCAAATTTTTGTTTTTATAATGGGTTGTCTAGCTAGGAAAAAAGATTATGAGCACTTCTGTTTATTGTAATGTGTTCATATTGTAAAAACAAGTTGTTGAAAGACAAATTTTTCATGAAACATCTTTAATTCATCTTAAACATCTTATATTTAATTCGTATGTAAACATCAATTTGTTGCAAATAAAAAATATTTTACATTAGAAATTTGTACTTAGAAATACCAATATATTTGGATGTGCTATTTTTATTCTTTTGTGCATGTGTGCGCATGTGTATTTATATGTAGTATTATCCAGATTGTTTCATTTGGTAAAATGTTAAATCAACTTAAATCATTCATCAACAACCTGTAATTGTTCCATCTATCGTTTTCTTAATAAATATTTTAGCGAATTCGTTATTAATGTAAGCAGATAGAGATATAGAGATTATTGTAATTGTGTCCACAAATAAACATTTGTGGAAAATAACTTTGTTGTTTTAACTAGATATCTAGTTAGATAAAATAACTAAATTTTTTTCTCTAAATGTTTATTTTATGTATACGAAAATTGTCATTTCTTAAATTAGGACTTTCTTAAAGCATAGGACTTTGTTAGGTCACACCACCGTAACATGCTGCAAAAAATTTATCAAGAAGTGTAATTTAAAATGAAATAAAAATTGTGTAGATAGTTTGTGTAAAATACACTATGTATACATATTTATATTGATAAGTTATAAAAACATTTTTTATAATTTACTTTTTTACTTCCTCAAATATTTTATACTTTGACTTGTTAAGAATGGTAGTGAGCGATAGTTGTATCAAGTAGTGAACGATAATTGTATTGAATAGTAAACAATAGCTTGTTTTACTGTTGCCTGAGTATTTTTTTGTGTGGTGCATTTTTTCATGTAAAGTATTTTCGTGTAAAGTATTTTTTCGTGTTAAGTATTCAGGCAATGATAAAATAAATTACAGCATGAAAAAATGGTTTGAAAATCTGTAGTCTACAACAAGAACAAGTAAACTTCATTTCAATTAAATTTTTTGTTAAAAAGTGCGACCTATTTCCCAATAGCTCCTCTTATTCCATTAGCTCTTAATCCAGTCTCTGTATCACATTCGCACTTATGCCATTTTCCGTTATGCTAGTTTGCAAACACATAGTTTGCACCTGTTTATAGTTATTAAATTCTCTTTTAATAAGGCAACCCTTTATAAATTAACCATCAATTTATTGCCAGAAACTATTTATGAAAGCTTTATATGTGACTTTAATCAGTCGATTATATTTTTATGAGTACAAAATATAATAGAGATTATGAACCAAAAGCACGTAAAAATTATGATTAATACCCTTGTTATTAGGTCAATCCTACATTAACTCATTATTTTGAAGAGAGAGGCTTCACTTTTGTTGGGACTGATATTGATGGAGAGAGAATGGAGATTGCTGAATTGAACGGTGAATTATGCTTTTAAAGTTTTTATGTTTTTTATTTTGCTTTTAATAACGAATTATATTCCCATTATTTTACTAGCTAATTTCAAACTTTTAAAACTTTGGCTTTATCATGGACGTATAAGAGATAACAGCAATAGAACCAAATTTTAAGCTTAATTTTATATAGCTAGACATTCTTAATATTTTAAGAAATAACGCTGATGATGATATAGAAATTGATATCATTTACTTAACTACTTTAGTACATGTATAACTAGAGATATAATAAATAATACAAAATATCAACTAGTTTTGTAGCTACCTAGAGCACAATGGTTTCATGTCCAGGGAACTGCTCCATCTACTATATTGCTGTAGACTTCCAGTTTATGAATATTATAGAACTTTCTGTTTTTTAACAAAGAAAGTTAAAAGTATTTCACTGGATAAAAATTATAACATCTTTAAATTTGATTAAAATTTGATTCCTTAAAGGTCCATTTTTTTGGCATTGAATGCAGAGAGTTTTTTCATTTTTAATGTTTTGATGAACAATACAAACATTTCTGGAGCTCAAACAGCACTACAGTTATGGATAAATAACTTATAGATAAAATGAATATAAATACAAAAAGGAAAATTATAATTTGTCACATATCTAAAGAATTTAGCAAAGCCAATTTATGGCAAACCACAAGAATAACTAAATATTTAACATTAACATAACATGATTTACCAGCTATATATAAACTAATTTTTTGTGACAAAAACAAATGGGTTATTATGTGTTTTTTATGAGAAATGAAATAATATAGGAAATATGAACAACGAAAACATGAAATATCTGGCCGCATTTTGCAATATAGTTATAAATTTTAGTAACTTTATAAAAAGTTTAGTTTTATCAAATGAATTATAAAAAAGTACATTAGAAAATACACCTACTTAAAAAATAGTGCATAGTGGAATATATATTATGAAGTTTATAGAGTAGTCGAGACAAAAAATGGCGTTGATCGGAAAAAGTACTAAAAATATATACAAAGTTAAGGCTGGTGAATGAAGGACCAAGAAATTATATGAAACCAGAATTTGTCAAAAAATTTTATTTAAGCTTTTATATATTGCGCAATAGTTTTTTTAGTCATTTTAAAATTGTCCTTACAAATCTATTTTATCATTAACAGATTTTGTTTACATGAAAAAAGTTCCCAAATTTACAAATGTTCATCTTGAAAAAATGATGAAAATCTGTTCGTGCCAACAACTAATTTCCTTTACCTTGTAATTTGTATAGTAATTTGTCAACGTGTGAAGTAGTTACTTTATCCTGGACAGTCTTATTAAACAAATGCTATAAATGTTTAAACTAATACCACGTGATCAGAGTTTCTGTTTTAAAACTGGGCAGCCATTTCAATAGATTTTTTTGTTGACGGGTGAAAATTTAGAGTTTGTCGGAAACTCGCATGGCTCTCTGATTTCTGCGGCCTCTTTGATGTAAAACAATGAGTTGCACGTCCATTTCTTATACGTCCATGGCTTTATTTTTAACTTTTAGATCATCCGTTCTATGTCGCCGTTCAATACCATCCAGAGTTTTTATCTCGCCCTGTTCAACCGTCGCCTCCTTATCTCGGTTTTGTTTTAGCTGCGTCTGGAAAGTTAAAAGGCTACCTTGGACGGGGGTGTCGTTTATCACCTCGCTCAAGTTTTTTGGATTGTGAAACTGAAACGTTTAAAGATTTATCTACACACAATGAAATTCCTACAACCGAATGTAAAAATGTTATTTTCTCTGAAGATGGTCGCTTAAACAACTTTAAAAACACTAGTGCTGAGGTTTTAGCGACCGAATATGAAGAGTAACACATTTTATGAAGATTTCGTAAATATTGCTCAGTATTTCCTTTAAGGCAACCAACAAACATGTAGAGACGGTGCGCAAGAAATTTAAATGTGACTCTTATTTTAGTATATCCAATAAACAGAATTTTTAGATAAAAAAAGTTTATTTGAATAATGTAATTTTATTTTATTTTATTTTGAGAGAGAGGACCATAACAGCAGTATGTTTAGCGGGCAGTAAGTTTGGTTAAATCCAATGCGACTTAAAGAAATTTTCATAGCGCAAATGTGAGGATATTTCAGGATAGAATTACATTTTGCGTTGTCGCTTAATCCAAGTCTAGCCTGAAATATCCTTAAATGGAAAATAAATCTTACTTTTATGAGAGTTAGCGAAGAAGCATACAAAGTCTCAAATGTTTGGTTTTTTAAACTACCGTTAAAAATGGAAACAAAAATAGAAGGTAACTAAACTTAAAGTCCGTTAAAATAGTTGCTGCTTATATTTCAATTCCTAATATATATACAAAGATGTTTAAATTTTCATTGAGCTATATGAAAATCTATATATTTTATAGTTACATTAATTTTTATTTTCCCCATTCACATTTTAGGCCCCCAGTCCCTTGGAGACCAGTGGCCCACTAGATTTAATTTTACTAGTAACAGTTAAACAAAATTCAGACACCCTAGAGGAAAGATTGTCAAGAGATAATAAATAATGTTTACACAAAAATACTAAACAAAAATCACGAAGGCCTTTTATTTTATAAGAGAATAAGTAATTTATATATAATAAATTATTAAAAAATAATCAATATATATATTGAAATGATTAAACTGATAAATGTTAATAGACAAATTTCATATTTATGATGCTACCGGGAAAAAATATGCGTATGTATACAAATATATGTATAAATATTGTTTTTAGTTGCCTTAATTATAACACAGCTAACACAGTCGACTTAAGGGACCTGTTGGTGATGGTGAGCCGACGATAAGTTAAGTAACCGAGGCAAACGTCTTTGACTTCGCTCAATTTGTGAGGAATTTTCTTGTCATGGAGTGAAATGACCTTTTGACTTTTAAAATTGTAAATTCCAGTGTCTTAATCCATAATTTGCACCCAATGCGTGTTTTTTATTAGTGCTAACTTGTATTTAGAGTTAGGCCATCTGTTCATAACGCCATGTTTTCCCCTCCGCAATCTAAAAAAGCTCGTTTTTAAGATGAAATTTTAGATATTTGTAGCTTTGATATGAAATTAAATAAAATATTAGTGCTAAGTGCAGTTGTTTTCTGTTGATTGATACTCATCCGGCATCAGAGATGTGTCCCTAGCTTTTAAAATTAATTGAGTGATAAGAAAAATAGCAACATATCACTTTTTTCCTAATACTCAGATTACTTTTAAAATTCTCTAAATCAACTGCCAATTCCTAAATATTCCAAATTAGATCCTTAAAATATTAAAAAATCAGACTATAAATGATGATTTAATGAAGAATAAATACGATTTTTATTATTGAAGATTTTGTGTACACGTATTCTGTATAAATATAAGTTTTATGTTTTACTAGCTGGAATACCCGGTGCGATGCGCTGGGTTTTCCAGCTATCAGATATAAAACTATACTGTATTAATCAGAAGTGTATTTGTAGCTATGTAGCCATGTTTTTGGGAACTAAACCACACTGTGGTAATGTAGCTTTTTCGCAACAAACAAATCGATAAATCTCAATAATCTTCTAATCAAACAAGAACCTGTCTTTACAAATTTTATCGCTCATTTATACAGTATACTTTTTCAAAAATATCCCTCAAAATCATCATAAAATAACCGCTAACACATATTTACAATTTTTTTGTTTTTCACTAGTAATAAGTACTAAAATTACTACTCCCTAATTACCTCCTCGCCGGGGGTAGGGAGTGGCTGGAGTAATATCAGTTAATAATACCTTCAACAGTGCGATCTCATATTAAAATCAAATAATCATAAATTTTCTTTTCTAAAAACAAAAATATTCGAACTTTGACAAAGCCAAGTTTGAGTAAAGCTAGTAAATATTTTTTATCCAATAAAATGACAAAAATGACAAATGCTTTCTGGTAGAAATTTATTACGTTGGTCGCTAATTTATTATTTAAGGTTGATATTTAATATTAGGTATATAAATTTGCTTCCGCCGTTTTTTGATAGATGTCGTTAGAGGCATGTGGTGAATAGAACTGTCGGATCTAAAGTGTCATTTAGTAACGTCTGTCGAAAGCACCATTTCCAAACATAAGTTATATTCTACTCGTTTCATATATCTTTAATCGCTTTAAAATGTCAGTTTACGAGCCTAATTCTTGTCATTTGCGAGAAGTTTTACTTTACGCGTTCAATTTAAAGATGAAGACTGCGGCTGAGGCTTATCGAATGCTCTCGGATACGTATGGTGAGGCAGCTATTAGTGAAAGAATGTGTCGTGAATGGTTTCAACGCTTCAAGAACTGTGATTTCAACGTCGAAAACCGGCATTGCGGAGGAAGGGAAAAAGTGTTTGAAGATGACGAGTTGACAACTTTACTCAATGAAGGCTCATGCCAAATCCAAGAAGAGTTAGCAGAATTATTGCATGTGGCTCAGCCAGCCATTTCCAAGCGCATCAAAGCCCTAGGAATGGTTTAGAAGCAAGGAAATTGGGTACCGTACGAGTTGAAGCTGAGGGACGTTGAGCGGCGTTTGTTTGCTTTTGAACAACTGCTTCAAAGGCAACGAAGGAAGGGATTTCTGCATCGTGTTGTGATTGGGGACGAAAAATGGGTTCTTTACGTTAATCCCAAACGTAGAAAATCATGGGGTTTGCTCGGCTATACTTCCACATCGACAGCCAGACCTAATATTCATGGCTCCAAGATTATGATCTGTATTTGGTGGGACCAGCTCAGTGTAGTGTACTACGAGCTCCTAAAACCGAGTGAAACTGGCGAACGATATTGAACTCAACTAATGCGTTTGAGATGAGCACTAAAGGAAAAACAGCCGCAATACAAGGAAAGGCACGTCAAAGTGATTTTGCTGCATGACAGTTCTCACCCCCATGTGCCGCGATAGGTGAAAACGTACTTGGAAAAGCTGAAACGGGAAGTACTACCACACCCACCTTATTCTCCTGACATTGCTCCATCTGATTACCACCTTTTCCAACAAATGTATTAATTTTAAATACTTTAATAAAAGCAAACAAATCGATATACTCCTAGATAAGTAGGGGAGTAAAAGATCATCTAAAAAAATTAACTACGACATTTGTTGTAGTTGATTTTATTAGTGTACTAGTAGTGTCTTAAACGATACACATTAAAGGCTTTTTTTCCAGATAATAGTTCTATATAGACCGATCAATTTGCTCAGTTTTTAAACTCTGTTCGTGAATAAAAATAAGCAATTGCTCAGAAGCATTTGTTCTGAGTTAAAATCAAAAGTTTATTAGCAATATCAAAAATGAAAATGTTTAAAATCCGTAAATAGAGTTTTGCTTTTGCTCACAAGTAATTTCTTAAAATTTTGAGTAAAAGCCGGTGTTTTCACCAATAGGAAGAACGGGGACTTTTCACAGATAATATCTTACTATTTAACTTAGGTAATATATCATTACTTTGAACAATACCGTCTACCAAATGTTTGATGAAGATAAAGATTGTTGAGGCAAATGGACTTTAAATGATTAGTTTTATTGTTGAAATTAGTATTATCTCGGGTTATATTACTCAACCTTGTTAGTGCTAAAACAATTTGATTTCTGCGATGCTGACCAAGCTGGTGAAGTTGTTGTTTATCTTCTGTGTCAGTTACAGGGAAAATCTTTTCTTCGTGAAAAATATCATCTTCATCATACTCAAAGTCTGGATCATTTAAATGTTTGACATTATTGTGGAGGATAAAAATTGTAGTGGTAATCATCTCCATCTAGATTCTCAGCTATGATATTATTACATAAAAATGATATAAAAATTTGTTGCAACTATTTTAATTGTTTAAAAAAAAATAAAAGGCATTTCAACTATTTTAAATTAAATTTGCTAGAACTTGGCTACTTATAACATGTCTGAGAATTTTGGAAGCACCTTATCAAGTGGCCAAATCATATTCTACATCATATTCTCGGTAGCTTATATAGTTTTAGATCACAATCAAGAGAAAAATAAAGTTAACCGAAAAGCGTTAGTTTCGTTAGCCCATGCAAAGGATTTTCGTTTCGTAATAATCATTTGAGCCATTTATGCTAAGAAGCACAAGCTGCAGAACTTATGATAAAAAGTTATTATGACAAATATATAAATTCATATAACCAATAAAAATGCATAAAAAGAAAAATATAAAAATATTGAATTTAAAAAGTTTTTTTACGGTTTATAACATCTGATGATCGCTATTTCATGAAACATTAAGTAATGTTATATAAACCAGACTATTTATTTAGTTTGTATAATAATAATAATAATAATAATAATAATAATAATAATAATAATAATAATAATAATAATAATAATAATAATAATAATAATAATAATAATAATAATAATAATAATAATAATAATAATAATAATAATAATAATAATAATAATAATAATAATAATAATAATAATAATAATAATAATAATAATAATAACAATAATAATAATAATAATAATAATAATAATAATAATAATAATAACAATAATAATAATAATAATAATAATAATAGTAATAATAGTAATAATACCAATAATAATACCAATAATAATAATAACATATATATATATACAAAATATTATACTATATTTTAAACAAGCGATCAATCAAATTTTAAAATTAAAGACAAATTAAATACAGAATATTTAATTTTAATGCTTTAAACGTAATGTTTACATTACTGGTAAAAAATATACAAAAACATAATGGCGCGAATATTTGTATGCATAAATGAAGTTTTTTAAACTTAATTAAAATCAATTGTCAGAGGTGCTCACTAAACTATGAGCAAATGCTCAAAGTTACTTGTATGTTTTTTTTTATTCACGCACTTGTCTCATTTTTGAGAAGCTGCTCAACTCTTTATGTGATTGCTCATGAGCAAATGCTATTGCTCTCAAGCAAGTAACTGCTCTTTATTATTTACGTAAAGATGAATAATTTCTCCAAAATACAAAACAAAAGCAATTGCTCGTTTTATTCACACCGCCTTTTTTTGAAGCTTAGAAACCCAAAAAGTTACTTTCATCCTATCTTGGAAAAAAAAGGGGAGGGGGTGCATCAAGTATTATTAAGACACTAAAAGAATCGAAAAAACCATTTGAAAATTATTTTGAAACAAAGATTTTAAACATTGATTTATCCTCAAAAGGAAAAAAAAGTGAACAGAGTTGTTCTAAATTACGCTGGCATTAAAGGACTTGCTGACAAACTTTGGGCTGGAAAACTTGTAATGGATGATTATATCAAATCTTGAATTAAAGGAGAGTAAAATCTTTATTTGAGATTAGCATTTCATGAGGCGAAAAGTAAATGCTTCGACAATAAACTTTGCGTCTTCTAACACTATCTTCAGTGTAAACCTGAAGCTCATACAGTGACTGATCAGGTTTTCCAACTCCTTGAGTGTAGTTGTAGGCTTGAAAGATATTTTGAACAGACATCAGAGGCTGTTCATAATGATTTTTAATCATTCATGGAAAGGTTACAAGTCAACAAATTGAACAATTTACAACTCTAAGTAACTTCTCAAATGTGTTTTACATACAATTCAAGGCACAATATCTCACTTTTATATGTTTTTGATATAAAAGACAAGGGAAAAAAAGAATTAAAAAAATAATTAAAAGTATCTTTAGAGATGGGAAATTGATCTCGAGTATTTCTATAGTAACTTGAGAATTCGGAGAAAATTTACGTAAATGCAGAGTTATATTTTGAGTTTTTTATGATATTTTCAAAAAAACACTCCTCTCAGACTAGATAAAAAAAAACTTTTTTTCAAACTTTCAGGAAATACCGTGACATATAGAAAAAATATTGCTTTAGACTTTTTTTTAACAATTATTCAAGGGAAAGAAATACCTTCATGTGGTTTTTTTTTGAAGGTATTTGTCCTTACCAATCGTAAAACAACAAATATCAATTTTTAGTGAGATCCAGTTTTGGCAGACCGTTAAAACATTCTGTTCTTAACATCTTTACTTAATGATGAGTACCCTATCTTTTTCACACTCATCAAAATCTAATTACCATGTTGACAAAGTTGCGAGATAAGTGACTGTAACTAATGGTTACATATTTGGTAAATTGTTTTGCTCTA
This sequence comes from Hydra viridissima, assembly GCF_058129835.1. Classification (NCBI taxonomy): domain Eukaryota; kingdom Metazoa; phylum Cnidaria; class Hydrozoa; order Anthoathecata; family Hydridae; genus Hydra; species Hydra viridissima. The sequence goes on from NW_028324302.1 coordinate 16,358,472, forward strand.
TTTTATATGTTTGCTCAAATCTTTTGTTAGATGGAAAAATTAAAAAAGCATGAACAAATTTAAGAGCCAAAAAGCTAAGAATTTTGTCAAAATCAGTTAAGTTAAAAAAAAATCGAAGAATGATTTTAACCGCTTTATAAAATAAAAATCATTTTGCTACATTCCGCTTGAGACCAAGATAAAATAAAAAAGGCTGAGAGAAAGCACAACTAAAAATGTGGACTCGCAATTTATACTGGGCTGTTTAGTAGGTTTCAACAGTATGAGATCGCTTTTGATCATTTTTTATACTATAACGCAGTCCACCGAAAGGTTCGACACCAATTCCGGTTCATACTCTTACTTAAGTTGAAAAGTAGTCATGTCGCGAAATCATCACGAGATAAATTAAAATGAAACCCTCAGCTTTATAAATACCTTATCATATATATCGAAAGGAGAACTCTAGTATCATACTGAGTTAATATCACTTTTGTTTGTAATTAATCTACTACGTAACAACATGTTATTTAATGCTATTACCCATTCATTTAATGAGATATGCGAGACATGTAATTAATTAGCATTAAAGCGATTAGCGTGAAAGAGTCTCATGATGTTACATAATCAATTACTCATTAAACTTTAAAAAAAACTAATTAATGCTGAAAGTTATTCTGCGCTGAAAAGTATACTGCGCCCAAACCTAAGCTACTGTTGTAGTTGTTAGTAGGTAAGTTGCTAGCTATTACTATTTAGTTCCTTCTAGTTGCTTTTATCACCATTATAAATAGTTTTGTAACAACTATTTTTATGTTTTAGGAGCGATTTGCTGCATTAAAATCTATTTTAAAAAATCGATCAAGGTTTTATCAACCTCCTTTCTTCAAAATGCAACAAATGCGTTTACTTATAGATTGTGAGGAATTGACAGGGGGTTTTGCGTCTCTTATTGAGCATGTTGCAACGAAGTTTTCCTTGGTTGTTTGCAGGCATTGGTGTTTTCACGGCTCATGAATTCTATGTAAACAACCTGCAGCGTTTGGGGCCCTTTGCAAGTTTTCAGCTCTGGCAGCGAGTTTTCAGTTTTAATTACTTTAGCGCAAATATTACAAAAATTTTTAAGTAGAATATCGTCTTAATGAAGTCTCTGCTTATGATTTATTATGATTATGAACTTTAGCAGTATATATCGCCAAAGATATGTATTGGTATTAGTGCTGCTGGCTGTAGTAATTAATATAACATATGGATGGACTGTTTTGAAAAAAAAAGATTATAAACGTAGATATCTTTCCCCGTCAGGGATCGAAAAAGTCCGCAGATATTTAAGTAGAAAATATGTTGCATCGCGCAATAATACGGATCCAGTTAAAAAACATTATTTTTCAAACACCTGGGCAGTGCGTATAGACCCTCCGGACCACCATGTAGCAGATAGAATTGCAAAGAAACATGGTTTTATAAATATAGGAAAGGTAAGATAAGCAAATCAAAAACAAAAGCTTTAAATATCACCTGTTTCTTTTATTAGGTTTTTGAATTAATTTTGGTTATTACCAGTATAGAGTAACACAACCGTTTATTGGAAATATATTTCCCTAAATGTGTTTATTGTAAGTTATTATATCTAGGTAATTTAAAATATGACAATAGAAAATTATGAAAGAAACTAGTTGGTTTACATAATTTTCTTTAAGTCTAAATTTTTGAAGAGTAAAACACACAAAATTTTTTTTTTTTTTTTTTCACGTTCAATCTCTTTTTCCAAATATTTAGAAAAATAGAGTTCCATCATAAAAATTGTATTATAAATTGTAAATAATGGCAGATTTTAATTTAAGTCTTATAAACTATATGTTTCATTTTTAATTGTTTTTAAAAAAATTTGTGAATTAAATTGCAACTTGATAACTTTAAAAATTTAGTCAACAAATAATGCCCAAACAAATTTTGATCATAGAAATGGTGTTTGAAAAGAATTAATTACAATGAAGGAGATTAATTTTAATCACAATTTCCTTTTACATTCAATTTAGTGCTCTCTAGAGCTATTTTCATTTTCAGAAATAATAATATTTATTTTTGAAATAGTAAAACTTTATTAGAAGTTTCATGTTAATACTCTTCTTGTAAAGTTGTTTCTTTTAAATTTTCACTGACAAACATTTTGTAAACTACTGCTTTCATTAAAATTTCTAAACCAATGTTTTGTATTTTAAAAGTATTTTAGAAAAAAAAATTATAAAAATTTAAGGAAATTGTGTAAAAAACTGTTCTGGCATATTGAGGTGATTTTTTTTCAACTGAATAAGCCAGTTTATTATGGTGAATTTGGTCTTACAAGTACATAGTTAAAAAGTAGTGAACATAACATGAGGTGAGTATTTTTTCCCTTGTCTACCAATTTGTCTAAGAACATTCACTATATAACTTTATGAATTAATTTGTATTATAGGCTTTGTTCCCTGCTGACCTCACTAAATTTAGCTAATGGTAGCAGTTCTCTCATTTTAACAAAATACTAGAATTCACTGTTCAGTTAACTATACTGTGAAAATTAATATTTGATTTTGTGTACAGTTTATGTACTCAGTGTTATACTTACATTTTCAGAGTAGTTTTGCTAATATCATTTGGTACAGCTTTAAGTTAGCACTATTGAGTATAAACTGCAGCTTAATATTTTATAAAAATAATTTTTTTTGTTGATAATATTGAATCTTTTTAATCAAAACATGAAAAAGGTGTTTAATTTTATCTTTTGTTATACAAATTTCTTCAGAAAGTTTTAGTAATTAACTCTCTTGTTGGTCTTTCAGTAAATATTGGTAAAAAAATATTTAATATAAAATGCAACTTAAAAATTAGATAACTTAATGAGTAGTTATTCTTAATATGAATTACAGACATTGTCAGAACAGAATTTAGTCATTTTTTGAGAAAACTTTTTACTTTAGATGCAAATATTGTAACTTAGAGTAATTGTAGAAAACCTTTTATTCTGAGAATTTTTATTTGTAGAAAAATATACAAAAACAATACTTAAAAACAAAAACAAAACAAAAAAAAAGAAAAATCTTAGTCCAAACATTTTGCACTATACTTAAACTGTGTATACTTTATTTATACACAGTTTAAGTGTAATGTATATTTAAATAAATATATAGTATAGTTTCAATCTTCTTTCACAAATTTATTTCAATATTTAGCTGCTTTAATTACTTCTACATAGTGTTTTGACAATTCCACATTTGTTTTGATTATTGTGAATATTCATTTATGATTTAACAACTGCTAACAATTTTTTTACTGACCTATCTTTTTTTATCTAATAAAGTCCATAATTGCTGATTTAAATCATATATATATATATATATATATATATATATATATATATATATATATATATATATATATATATATATATATATGTTTTATTATTAAATTCAGTTTTACCAACACCATGACATCTCATGTCATGCAAAAAGCTTCTCCCATTGTTTGCCCTATCACAATTGTTGTACCCCATCAATTTTTTTTAAGTTAAACTTGGATTCATTGGATAAAAGAACTTTCTTTTAAAAAGATAGTGAAATTAAAAAATAATTCTTTGCAAAATTCCATTCTTCAGATGATTTTTTTTTTTTATAAAAATGGCTTCTTACTCAGTTAAACTCTACTTTATGAATTTTATGGTTCCTACTGCTGTAAAAGGAATATTTTTAATTTCTTGTATTTTTCTATGATAATTTCCTTGTTTGACATTTTAAAAAGTTTTCATTAAGTTTAAATCAAATATTTTTCTTTAAATGATGGACTTTTTGATGTAAAAAAAATTTTTTTTTCAAGAAATGTGATAAATTGCTAAAAATAATATAGTTGAAATGTAAAGTTATTAACAAAATGGGTATTTGATAAGTTTTATCAAGAACATTTGTTTTTATTGCAAATTATAACTAAAACATTGTATTACAATTAGTTTCTGTGGATGCAAATAAGCACCTGTCTAAGAAAAATAGAAAAAGTGTTATAGTAAACAAAGTTTTTTATATTTCCAATGAAAAATTTTAAACATAGTATTTCTATGATAAAAATTTAAAAAATATATTTTAGTTATTTTAACCCTTACTTATTCTAAAAACAAATTACAGCAGAATTAAACTCATAAAATGATAATTGACTTTAGTTCTGACTATATACTCTACTTAAGTTTGTATAGGCTTTTATTTAGAATTAGTGGTAGCATCATTAATTGTAGGTGAGAGGGCTTTTTCCCTTTAGATAGGAAATATTGAAGGCCATTATCATTTCAAGCATGAAGAAATAGGAGAGCGAGAGTTGGAAAAAGCAAAACACAAGACAGCCCTTCTTAATCTTGAAGATGAGGTATTTTAATTTGACTTTATTTTAACTTGCTTTTTCATACCTGTTTCAGTGTATCAAAAGGTTTTTACATATCTGTCTCAGTGTATCCATTGTAAATAGTATGAGGCACTGAGAACTAGCTTGAGAAACAGTTTGTCTGTCAATTTTGCAAATACTTCTAAAAAAAGTGTAGGAGAAGTGTTTGCAAAATTGAATTCGAATAGATTTATCTATTTATTTAGGTAAAATTTGCAGAGCAACAGAAAATATTAGAACGAGTTAAAAGAGATGGTATTCCAAATGATCCTTACTTCAAAGACATGTGGTATTTAGTAAGTGTTAATCTATTTTGAAAGATTTTAGTTAACCCATAAACTTTAATATAATCAAAAGAGTTTAAAAATAAAAACAACCTTAAATTATTCTCATTGTTTTTTTTTTTAAAGAAATTCTAACATGTGACAATTAAATATCTGGACAAACATTGTAGCTTCAATATGTATGTCTAACAATGTTTTATAATTTTATAATCCTACCTATTACGTTGCAAATTTAATCCTCCACAACATGCCATAGTCTTTATTTTTTCAGAACTTAGTTAAACATGTCTAAAAGCTTGAATAATCAAGAGGCACTCTAAAAATGAGTGTATGCTTTTGGATTTGCATCCGAAAGAGGACAAAATGTTTTTTGTTAGTCACTTTTGCATGTAAAATGTCCCAAAATCAATCATGTGCGATATGCTGCAAAGAAGGGAGAACAATATATTAGACCAGAATGTCTTAAGTGGTTGGACTGCAAGAAAAATGCCTAAGAAATAGATAAGCGCAAAGAAAAATCTGTTTGTAAGTAGGTGGTGTTTCACAGTGTAGCTTAGCCAAGAAATTCAATATTTCCCAGCAATATATATCCAAAATCGTCAATGGAAAGCATTTGTTATCGTAAAAAAAACAAAATGCCAAAAAGAACATCGGCTCAGTGGCTGTGCATCCTAGGTGCAAAAATTGGTTGAAATTTTTGGGAAAAAGTTGTTATGATTGATGATTGGTCATATTTTCCTTTAAGAAACACTGATATCTCTGGCAATGCAGGAATTATACTTCTAATTCTAATGCAACACCTAATGAAGTCAAGCTCAAAAGAAAAAGTAAATGTGAGTAAAAATTATTAGTTTGGATAACCTTGTCTGAGAAAAGTCCCAAAGCATTACATTGCTCTTTCTTGTCAAGCAGTCAACAAGGATGATCTGATCTAGCTTCTGCACACTATTCAAACAAAATGCAAGATTACCTAAAAGGCAAAAATATTGAATATGTGCCTAGAGACAAAAACCTTGCTAATAACAACGCCTGAATTGCTAATAACTGAATGCCTGAATTGCGTCCGATTTAATTTTTAGGATTGAAATTAAAAGATTGTATAAATGATGATGATGGTGTATGTAAATGGTTGACAAGCTGAAAATCTCCACCAACTAAGAAATTGAATTGAGTATTGTATGAAAAAAATCAACCAAAATCACATGCATAGACTTGGGGCGAGTAGTTTAACAAGAGTTGGCTGTTTGTTGAATAGGAATGATAAAATTTTTTCTTTTTAAAAAACAAGTTTCTTATTATTATGCTTTTTAAATTTATTAAATTGATAACTCCGTTCAACAGGTATTCATTTTCAAAGTTTGTCCAGATTTTTAGTTGTCACATGTGACATTGTTTAAAAAAAGCAATTGTTAATATCTGTTATTTTCTGTTAAAGCTCAATACAGGGCAGGCTAGTGGTCCTGCTGGTGTAGATATGAATGTTGTTCCAGTTTGGAAGAAAAATATAACTGGAAGAGGAATTGTGATATCTGTGCTTGATGATGGCAAGTGTGACCCTTTTTAAACTAATAAGTTTTGTTAAAATTTCTTTGTAAAACATAGAATTTTTTTTCTCCTCGTCAATCTTTTTGAAAATATTTCAGCAAATGAAAATGAAATGTTTATTTTTGTTTAATTTAGGTTTGGACTGGACTCATCCAGACTTAGAAGCAAACTATGTAAGCTTAATTTTTAATTCTAATTAAATAATTTTAATTCTGACTTTTTTCTTTTATTTTCTTCTCAACTTAAGTCTAATTTAACTTTATTTATCTATCTTAGTTTATTTTCAGTTTATTTTCAAGTCTAAGTACATGATTATTTTTGTAACTTTTGCTTTTTAATTTTTAATATTCATATTTCCAATATTTGTGCAACACTTGGTCAATTGATCATTTCAAAAATTTTTCCATTTAAGCTGCTTTTTTTTTTTTTTTTAAGGATCAAACTGCTAGTATTGACCTAAATGACAATGACAATGATCCTATGCCACGAGATAGTGATGCTGACAATTGGTATAAGTTGCAAAGTGTTTTCTTTTTTATTTAACTTATTATTTATGTATAAAACATATTTATTTAGAAACAGAGCAACTATAAAAAACTTTACAAGATTTTGGGCTAAAATGTTGTTAACTTTATTTACAGCAGCATTCAACAGATGTTGACTGTATATAATAGGATGGTTTTTAAACTTAAAGTTAAAAAAATCTTCTGACCCCCTACATTTTTTCTATTCAATAAATGAACATTATATTTGATTAGGCTTTCAACAAATATTTGCTTATAAAAATTGTGTCTAGGGATAGCCCATTGATTAATTTTCAAGCTCTTAGTTTTTAAAATAATAATCTTTTTAGTTAATAAATTTTCCGAAAAATATACTAAAATAGCATCAATTAATTTTCTGGTTAAAAAAATTGTGTTTTTCAAAGAAAATCAATGACTTTTAACCATTTAAAGAACTACCCTAACATACAACATTACCAAAAGGAAAAGTAGTTCAATTTTTGATATTTTGAAATTTCATGTGTATAGCTCATGAATTTTTCAAAATTTATCATAAGCTTATACAAGTTTCAAAAAAAAATCGGCATATTAGATTTTTTTAATTCTTTTTTCTAAACATTTTATTAAAAAAATTTTTATTAAAAATTCTTTGCAGTTTACTTTGTTGTTCTCTGTGACAGAAATTAAAATTTCATTGATGCTACCAAATGTTTATGCTCACTTTCCTTTTCTTTTTAACTCACTCATTAGTAATTGTGATTCTTGCACCATCTGGAACTGCTGTACATTTTTTTGTATCTGTCTTGCAAGTATTTTATAAAGGTTTTAAATGGGTTTTCTATATTAAAGCTGGTTTAAACCAGATTTGTATTCTTCAAAGCATGGATGGAACCATTGGAAAATAAAGTTAGATCCAGTCAATTCTCCTATATAATCAATACATTCTCCATCTGTGCAATCATTTTTGAGGAAAGGAACGTATTGGCAAAATTCCATTGAAACAAAAACTGCTACAAACCATGTCTAAACAACCATCAAAAAACTCATTCAAGTTTTAGGATTTTTTCATAATTTAAGCCAGTAATCAAACAACTGGTCCATCTCAGTTAAATTTCTTTAATTACTAAATAATATTGAATTATATTTTCAAGTGTGTTTTGGCATGGAATCCATTCTTCTAGTCAAATTAATCAACAAAAAACTAGTCTTTAGATGGTTCCATCATTTTTAAGAATATTTATTAACTGCACAATACAAATACACATACACAATTATGTCAATCACCAAAGTATTTGCCATTGGAGGTAACCATTTTTTTCCATTTAGTATAAAATATCTTTTTTAAAACTGCTAGAATTTTTTTCCACACAGTTATCAACTTTAATGCAACAATCTAAAATAAATTTTATTGGTTTAAAGTTGAAATTTGCAAAATTGTTGCAGAAGAGCATTTAACATCTCTTAATGAAATCTAGTTACAACTAATCAGGGAATAGTGTGTGTCATACTATAATGGAATCTTAGCTAAATTTCAAATAATTTTAGAAGTGTACAATATGACAAGTATCTTTATTTAGAATTGTATGTAAGTAATATTTGAATATTCTGTTTCTAGTCATGGTACTCGATGTGCAGGAGAGGCTGCTGCTATTGCAAACAATGGTATCTGTGGTACTGGAGTTGCATATAATGCTAAAATTGGAGGTTTCTATGATTACATTAAAGTTTTAACATAAGTAAAATCAAAAGCTTTTTGGGGTGATTATTGAGATCAAATTAACTTTTAATGAAGGTTCTTCAATTATTCATGAGATAGTGATTTAAGTACTTAAATTCAACCAATAAATTAATTGATTCTAAACTAACTTGTTTATACTAAATTTTGGTAATAAAAAGCTTTATTATGTTTATATTCTATTAATAATGTATTCAGGAGTACGTATGTTGGATGGTCAAGCAAAAATGTTAACGTTGAAAAATTGATATAGGAAAAAAATATAACACGTCATTTTACATTGTATAAAATGTCTGCAATATATAGGAAATGGTAATATAATAATATATTCAGGAGTACGTATGTTGGATGGTCAAGCAACTGATGCATTAGAAGCCAGTGCATTGGGATTTAGAGGAGATCATATTGATATATACATTAACTGCTGGGGCCCAAAAGATGATGGAAAAACCTTCGGGAAACCAGGACCAATGGCTGCAAAAGCATTAAGGCTTGGTGCTGAGCAAGTAAGAAGTTTTATTCAATATTTGTAATGAAGTGTTACACTATTGTTTTTTTTTACAGAGATTTACACAGAGATTTACCAGTGAAAAGAAATTTGCTTAACTTTAATTTAATTTTTCATTTATTTGTGCAAATATTTTAAAATCCAACCAACAAGTTTTAAGCTTTATTGAAAGTAGCATAAAGCAAAAAAAGGATTTTCTTTTATAATATAAAAATGAATAAAATTGCAACATAAATAAGGTTTAATAGATTCATGGTTATTTAAAGATTATTTTCATTTATGAAAAGGGAAGAAATCGATTGGGATCAATTTTTGTATGGGCAACTGGTAATGGTGGTTTAACAGATGATGACTGCAACTGCGATGGTTACACAACAAGTATATTTACAATATCCATAGGATGCATAGGAGATCATGGGTTGTCAGCTTATTATACAGAAAAATGCTCATCAACACTTGCTGTTACATTCAATGGTGCATCACACAAAGAGGGAAGGGAAAATAAAATGGTAAAAGAAAAAGTTTCTTAGCAAAAATAAAGAATTTGCTTTTCTTATCATACCCACGAAACTAATGAAAGAATGCTTTTCTTGGTTTTTCAAACCTTTAAAGTAGTAGTACTTTTCTAGGTCATTTAAAATAAACTTTTATTTATATTTTATTTATTTAATAAATAAACAGTTTAATTAAAATTTTTACAAAAAGGTATCAACATTTCTTATTAAAAAAGACATTGATACCAAATAAACAAATTACTAAATTTAGTTGAAAAAACATATGAGTTATTTAACATTTTTTTAATTTTTTACATCAAATAGTTTCTGTGTTGGTGGTTAAACTGTTTATATATTAAGTATGATTCTAGTTAATTTATGTCTAAAAAATTTCTTCCTTTTGTAACATTTAGGTGACAACAGATTTATACCATCAATGCACTGAAGAATTTAAAGGCACATCTGCCTCTGCACCATTAGCAGCTGGCATAATAGCTCTAACTTTGGAAGCAAAGTAAGATGTTCTTTTAAATGTGAAAAAGTGTTTTGTACTTAAAGTAACTTATAATATTAATAAAGTTATTTTGTTATGTTATTCATTACTTCTTTTATGGAACAAAAAAGCATGTCAAGTTGTGTTTAGAAGTTGTTTTTTTTAGTTACAGTGAATGTTTCAGTTTTTGAATGTTACCGTATTTTCTTGAAAAAGTGCCCTTTTTTTTTTACTTTCTTGTACTCTTTATGGGTGCTTATTCAAAGGAGTTTCCAGTCTAGAAAAATTCCTAGTTAGAGTTTAAATAGTCAAAGTGTTTTGTAGTTGTATGTAGTAAGATTTTCAACAAGATGCGGCGTGGTTTAAAGTCTCTATGTTCATCAAGTGGTACACAAAGGACAACTTTTTTAACAGGTGATGTATTCTTTTTGCGAGCTCTTAAACTAATTTTAACCTCTTTTCAAATTTTTTTTCTACCTTCTAAGTAGACTAGACTATTTGCTTTTATGCACACATCATGTTTAATGAGTTAGGTATAGTATCAAGGTTTTTTTTTAAATCAAGAAAATACGGTAACAGTGTAACAAGGCCTTTGTAAATTTTAAGGGTGTTCCATTTTTTAGTCCTTTGTTGACCTGGCGAGATGTTCAAGCACTGATTGTACAAACTGCACAAATAACATCTCCTGTAGATGAAGGTTGGAAAAGGAATGGTGCAGGTTATCATTACAATCATAAGTTTGGTTTTGGTAGACTTGATGCTGAAGCTATGGTAAATGCAGCATTAACATGGGTAAACTTGCCCCAACAGAGAAAATGTACCGCTGCAGCTGGTTTTGATCATCAGTATGTGATCTTTGTTTTTTTTTTACAGTGTAAAATCTTTAAATTAATTGTATCTTTGAAGTGCTTAGCTATCAATTATATCAGATATTAAAAATTATCTCAATTATATCAGATGTTACAAAATTATCTCATTTATTCTGATATTGAAAAATGAAACTGATATCTTTTAGAGATATTCCAAAAGGAGATTCATTACTTATCCAAATCCAAACAACAGAGTTTGAGTGTAGCATGGCACAAATTTTAAAACTTGAGCATGTCATATTAACAATTAGTTTTGTGCATCGTCGTCGTGGTGATGTTAGTATTGATTTGGTTTCTCCAAATGGTACGAGGAGTGAAATGCTGAGTCCTAGAAGATATGATGACTCTGATGAGGGCTTAGATGAGTGGAACTTTATGACAGTTTATAACTGGGGTAACGTAATCATTTTCAATAATAAGTTTTATTACAATATATATATTTAGTTTACTTTTAAAAAAAAAGAAAAATATTTTGTAAAGAAATCCTAATCAACTATATTTATAGGTGAAAACCCAAAGGGAACATGGCTTTTAAAAATTACTGATAACCCTAACCAAGATGATCCGATGAACTTGTTCAATAGTGATGCAAACGATGTTGAGACTTTAGAAGAGCAAGTGATTGATACTCAAACAAAACAAAACAAAGAACTATGGGAAAAAATGAGGCAAATTGTAAGTTAGTCCCAAATAAATTTAGTTGTCTTTCATTGATGCTATTGATAAACTCCAATCTGAGCTGAAGAATTAATTATTATTGATAGTAACTTGTTATGTAAAGTTGTAAATGGTTCTTTAAAATAAATTTTATTCTTTTTTTACTCACTTTCAGAATCCTAATTTTGATGTTCCTTATCCAACTGGCGTGCGAAAAGATAAAGTTGCCACTAAAAATGAAGATGTCTCTTCGCAAAATTTTGCTGGTTTCAAAACTGGAAGTGTGGATATAATAACAGATAAAATTGAGTATGACAGAAGTGATATTCCTGAAGTTACCAATGAAGATGATGAAAAACAGGATGAAAATAAGATCTCAGAAGGATCAAATAAGCAGTATGATAAATATGTTGTCCCTGTGAAGAAAGGAAAACTTGCAGTGTTTGATGAAAAGTACCAAAATCCCCTTGAAAATGATAATGAGAATGATGAAGATGTAAATAAATCTTTTGAATCAGAAGATCCTGTAGTTAGAGAAAAAAAAGATTTGCTTACAGAAGAAAAGAAAGAAATACTTAACTTTTACAACAAATTGAGGAACAAACGTAAAAAATACAGCTTTACAGGAAACAATGACGCAAAAATTAGTAAAAAAGTTCAAGTACAAGAGGAGACTGGAACTCAACGTGTTCAAGTTAATGCTGGATATGAAAATCCCAGAATATCTTGTGAAAGTGGAAGGAATGATTGTTCTGGAGTGCTTTTAAAATACTCTCTTACATTTTACGGCACAGAATAAGAGAATCATTCTTTAATTTGCTCGTAAATTCGTAATTGGCATAAAGATGTATGAAAAAAACATTAAAAAAATAGTTTTTTCAAGTTAAGCTGAGATGACTAATTTACCAATTAATCTTCAGCATTTTTTCATTTTAATCACGTGTTACTACTTTTATTGGCGGTTATCTCTAGTTGATCACTTGAAATGTTATAGTTATCAAATGATTTTAAATCTATTTTATATGTATTTGTGGTATTTGTCCACCTGTATTGATTACAATATTGTACATATTTATATATAATTTGCATATTTGTTTATAAGTTTTGTTTAGAGTTTTTAAATTGAAATAATGCAGATTTGTAAAATTCAAGTCAAATATTTTGCAACTCCAAAAAAAACGAAGTTTTCAAAACAACAACAAGTTTAAAATCGATAAGAATTTTTCAAAATTTGAACGTAACTATATTTTTATTTGTGATAGGGTTTTGTACTCAGGTTTGTTATGGCATTTTTTTTTACCGCATTTATGCTATATCTTTGAACAGTTTCATGCGCCGTGCACTGGTTTTTTTAAGTTAAACATTTTTAACACATAGCCATTTACGTCTTTTTTATTTATTTATGTATGGTAGTTAGAAAAATGTTTTGCTGTTATGTATGGTTAGAGAGTTAGAAAAATGCATAATTTAGTGTAGCCGGATGTTTGCCATGATTTGCTTCCGTTGTATAATGACTAAAGAGTACATGTTATTATAATGACTAAAGAGTACATGTTATTATAATGACTAAAGAGTACATGTTATTATAATGACTAAAGAGTACATGTTATTATAATGACTAAAGAGTACATGTTATTCGTGCACTTTTTTCTTTATCATTTAGTTTCTTGCATGTGCTTTAATTCTTTTCAAAAAAAAAATAATAATAATGAAAAGGAGTAAATTTCTTTAATTTTTGAAACGTTTGAAATGCTTTTAATCTAGTCCACAATTGACCTGGAGAGACGTTCAAGCACTTATTGTACACACCGCTCAAATAACTTCCCCAGTAGACGAAGGATGGAAAAGAAATGGCGCTGGCTTTCATTTCAATCACAAGTTTGGTTTTGGAAGATTAGATGCAAATGCTATGGTAAGCGCTGCTCAAAGTTGGAAAAACTTACCTGCACAAAGAAAATGCACAGCTGCTTCAGGATTTGACCATCAGTAAAAAAGATTTTATGTTTCTTTTTAGTTTTTGTTTTCCTCATATTTTTTTCAAATCTAAAAGTTATAATAAACATTTTTTTTTAAATTAACTTTTAATCTTCTTTCCCTAGAGACATCCCACGAGGTGATTCTTTATTTATTAACATACCCACGGTTGCATGTGAAAGCAGCTCAGCGCAAATTGCAAAAGTGGAACATGTAGTCTTGACAGTTAGTTTTGTTCACAGACGTAGGGGGGACGTCAGTATAGATTTAATTTCTCCAAAAGATACAAAAAGTCAAATGTTAAGTCCAAGACGGTATGATGATTCTGATGAGGGCTTAGATGAATGGAGTTTTATGACCGTTTATAACTGGGGTAAGTGCTTTCAAACATAAACATGTTCGTATGATTTTTATTCCACTCGTTAAGATACTTTGATAAACTGTGGTAGGCGAGGAGAGTTAATGCAAGTCTAAATTTTTCAACAGTATTTTTGGTTTAACAGGTGAAAACCCAAAAGGTATTTGGCGTTTAAAAATTACGGATAATCCAAATCAAGACGATGTTATGAATCTTTTTAATGGCGATAGTACAGACGATGTTGAGTCGCTTGAAGAGCGAGTCATCGACACCCAAACTCGGCAAAACAAAGCTGAATGGGAAAGAATGCGTAAAGAGGTGAACATGTTTGTTTTTAAAAATTAGTTTCTTTTTTTCTTTGTTTGCTTTAAGAATTGCGGTTTAAACGTTTTGTGAATAGAATAAGTTTCTGAACGTTGCGTTCTCTGAAATCTCTGAACGTTGTGTTCTAACGAAAAGTAAGTCTTAATAGCTAAGGCAGAATTTTATGTCGTATGAATAAACGTGGGTATGTTTTTGAAAAAATCGCCATATGCTCATGACAAAACTACATGGAAACAAAACGCCATGGAAACAAAACGCCAATTTGATGTTTTGATTTTCTTTAATAAACTATTGGTAACATTCCCTACTCATTTGAACCTACTCGAAAAAAGGATTGGTCAGCAGTGATGTTCAACCAATAATATTTTTGCTAATTTAAAAAGCCTGTTCATGCAATAGTAAAGCTGTAATCTTGATGACATCGCTAAGAAGTCATGAGAGAATGCTGTTTTAAGTTTTTCCTAAGGTTTTAAACCACTACTCTGGTTTTAAGCATAAAAAATTTGAAACGTCACTGTAGTGCTTTCTTAAAGTAAAAAAAAAGGGGCCTAAAGCTTCCAAATTCTTACTGTTGTGCAATCCACGAACAGGTGTAAAGTTCTTTAATTTGATGTCTTTTAATCTCATACTTTGGTATTTGTCTTTAAATAGCAAATTAATGAACAGACTCGCTTTGTTTTTTTATCTAAAAAAAAAAAAAATTAAATGAACAATTATTATGAATTACTTATTGATGATTATATTGGTGGATATTTCTGGTCAAAACAATAACTGAATATTGAATCGAAGAATCTCTAACGATGAGCAATGACGGTAATTAAATCATGACGGTGATATAACATATCATGACGGTATACATGACTGAGAAAAATAAAGTGTTACCATGACACAATGGCTTGAACGTGACTGGTGGTTTTTTCTACGGTACATAAATTTCTTTCTGTTTCTGTTTCTTATAGTTTGTAATTATTTTTTAAATTTTAAAGTTTGAATTGTTTTTTGTATTTTCATATATTTACGTTTAATTCGAAATTGTAGCTATTGGATTTTTACATTTAAAGAGAATATATAATTGAGCCCTCCTAACTATTGCTTTTTAGAATCCAAATTTTGATGTTCCCTACCCTAATGGAGTACGCAAAAATAAAGTTGCATTACAAAAAGGGATTAAAGAAACGTGGGTAAAATTTGAAAACAAAGACAGGATTCCCAATAATTCCAGTTATTTCTTCAAGCGAAAGAAAAAGGCTGTTATAAATAAGAACGAAAAAAATACTTTAAAAATCAGCAAGAAAGTACAAGTACAAGAAGAAGAGACAGGCACTCAGCGCGTTCAAGTCAATGCTGGCTACGAAAATCCTCGCATTGTTTGTCAAAACGTTTTCAATGATTGCTCTGGAGTTTTATTAAAATTTGTCCTCACTTTCTATGGCTCTGGCTGAAAGATGCCGAGATACTGACTTCTTGCAACACAAATTTTTTAGCAACTACTTTACGTTTTTTATACAAAAAAAAAATCCATCAAAATTTTTTTTTAAATGAAAAACTTTTTTGTGTTTAGTTTTTTTTTTTTTTTGCACACACACACACAAAATTAGAAAATTATGGGTGTCTTTAGTTGTATTCTTATTGCAACTTTAAGTATATACTTATATATAATTTTTCTCTGTTTTCTGTTAATGCTCTGGCAAGTTATTTTGTAATTCATCAAAAAAATCAAGCTTTATAGCCCATCTCAGCACTTGCTTAAGTTTGTTCGAGCCCCTAAATAACTAAAAGTATTTTCTATTGATGTTTGACACATCAATATTTCATGGAAAATTTTATTGAACATATATTCAAGCTTGATCATATTGACCATTTTACTACATTGATTTCATTACTCTAGAATCCGTACTTTGACGTACCGTATCCTACGGGCGTGCGCAAAGATAAAGTATCTGGATCAGCGGAAAAAAACGAGGACAATATGGTAGATACATCACAAAAACAAGCGATTGAAAGAATGCGATATAATCAAATTCCAGAAATCTATTTACAGAAAGACAATAGTACGAATATTTTTAACTCTGACCCTGGTGTTGGGTGGAAAAGAAATTCAATTAACACAAAATTTATGAACTCTCGGGGATATTCTAACGCTCGTAAGAGAAACTTTTTAACCGTTGGAGATTTTCTAAAAAAAAGTAAAAAGGTGCAAGTACAGCAAGAAGAAACAGGAACGCAAAGAGTTCAGGTAAATGCCGGCTACGAGAATCCCAGAATATCTTGCGAAAGCGGGTACACTACTTGTTCCGGAGTTTTAATAAATTACAAATTAACTTTTTACGGTACCGGTGAATAACAGCATTCCATATATATCTTTTTTTTTTTTTGTTATTGTTACACAAGTGTCAGTTAGGTTTTATAAATTTTACATAACAATCTATGTATATTCTGATTTCTAATGTCTTAATCACTGGAAATTATTTTCCTCTACTCCTTGAACACTATTACATCCATTGAACCCTTTATACTCCGTTAGTGGCGACGTCAGCATAAATTTCTTATTAGAATATCCATTTGCGTGATATTTTATTTTTTAATAAACTTATTTCAAAATCTACTATTTTTACTTGAATTTGTAACAAGTACGCTGGAGCTGCAGGTACATCGTACAAATAAAGTGTTAACACGCTTTATTGAAACACGGTATATCTAACTGAAGCATGTGCATCATTTTGAAGAATTATTAAAAGCAACTTTGAAAATTGAAAAGAACAACAGTAAAGTTTAGTAACTAAAGATTTATTTCAATAAAAAAAAGTTTATTCTCAGCTTTCGGCTGTCATAATTAAAGAATTTACATTATAATCCTTGAATAGACATCAAGTTATAAATATTTCTAAGTTTAATCACAGAATTAAAAAAGCATAAGCAAAAATTTATGATGAAGCTTACGCAACACTGAAAGTTTCTCAAACGAATAAAATTACGCTATATAGTTTAAAAACATAGTTAGCTCTTTTATAGGTTCGTAATAAAAAAATTACGCTAAATAGTTTAAAGACATAGTAAGCTCTTTTGTACGTATTTCATTTTTTAAAAGTATTAAGGTTTGTAATAAAAAATCTTTTTTGAAAGGTGCACACTTAATCCGTGCCAAAATAAACTTCTCCGAAATGATCTGGTAACTCGCATTGCATCTCGGTTGTTAAAATGGAGATATTCGGATGTTGTTTGTAGAGTGTATTGACACCTATCAATTAAAAATTGGTTTAAAATAATAAAATTGGTGTAATGAAATCGTGATTTTTGACTTTTTACGACAAATTAAAATGTTGTAAATCACTGATCTCAAAATAACTGGATACCAATATGGACTATCAAGATGACGGCGGTCAGAAACTAATTAACTTAGTAGGCACTTAAGTGCAATTTGTTTCCTTATTTTTTTCTTCTAAAAGATAGATGTACAGTTAGAGAGATAAGTTATCCGAACACAAAATTTTATTGTAAAAAATAAACTTTGGCAAGTTTATTCAAAAAAAAAAAACTTTTGATGAAAACTTATTCTGAAAGTAAATTTAGTAAAGATTTCAAATGAGAAAAACAAAATTACGTTAACTTTCTTTGCCCAAAATTTAATGATTCCTTAAGTCATGTTAAAATCTCGACGAAAGATGATTGACGAACATAAACGTTTCCTGTGTGAGCGCAAAACGACACCCAGAATTGAGCGACAAATTGCGAAGATGGTGCAGGAAAACTGATTTTGGAAGTCAAGTGAGCCTGTTTACTATTCGAAATCGATTGAAAGAGAGTGGATTTAAAGCAAGAGTTCCACGAAAGAAACCATTCCTTTCAAAAACCCATCGAGAGCGAAGACTTGCATTTGCTAAGCAATATGTAAACATGCCTTAATCATTCTGGAAGAAAGTTTTGTGGACTGACGAATCAAAATTTAATCTTGTAAAGTCCAATGGAGATAAAAATATGGAAAAAGGAAGGCGAAACATTCAAACTGAATTGCATTCGAGGAACAACGAAATTTGGTGGAGGCAATCTTAAGGTGTGGAGATCGATGACTTGGAATGGAACAGGAAAGCTGGAGTTTATTGATGGAATTATGGAATCTGAGGTGTATGTCAATATTCTCAATAAAAATCTTCTGGCCTCAAAAAATATTGCGAATGGGAAAACATTTATTTTTCAACAAAATATTGATCCCAAGCAAATTTCAAAGATAGCAAAGGAGTTTTTCATCCAGAAGCAGATTAAGTACTTGAAAGCCGGTGCACAATGTATTAAAAAGAAAGAAGAGCTGAAGATCTTGCTCCAAGAACTTGGGCTCAAACTGATTCAAATACGACAAAGAAGTTAGTTGAATCAATGCAAAATCAACTCGCAGAAGTCATTAAAGTCAATAGCGGCCCAACTCGATACTAAAAAGTCAAAAATTAGCTATTTGGAGAAATTTCGATCTCAAAAACCTTGTTCGAATGCTTATTCAACTTTGAAAATTTGTTGAATTTTGGGCAAAGAAAGTTAACACAACTTTGTTTTTGTTATCTTGATAAAATTTGTTTTTAGAATAATCATAAAAGTAATTCGATCGAAATTGAACTTTAATTGAATTAAAAATATACACACATACACACACATATACATACATACATACATACATACATACATACATACATACATACATACATACATACATACATACATACATACATACACGCACCATTTAGTTCTAAATCACCTAATGCTATGTACAAGAAGGTTAAAAACATGCAAGGTAAGCATACCCGAAATGTACAAACGTTGCATGAACGCTGAGCGCTGAGATAACTGGCTTAAAATTTAAAAAACACTATCCAGTTAACATGTTGAGGTCATTTTTATAAACTTATTTCACCGCTTAGCAGAGATTCAATCTTGACTGCTCTAGTTCCACAGCTATATTTTTGTAATTTCAAATGCCTCTTCGGGCCTCTCTATACCCTCCCTAGAGATTGTCAAGCATTAAGAATAATATATTGAACTGCAGACTTACTTAGTGGCGTTGCAAACAACGTAAGAATATAGATGTTTTCTTCAAGAACACCATATTCAAGCAGCGTTTCTACAGCTAAAGCAATGTAATCTTCGCTTACTAAAAAATTAAAAGCATAATCATAACATTAACAAACGCGTACATACAGATACAGAAACACGCGCACACACGCACACACACACATACACACGCACACAAATCTTACACAAGAGCGGATACATGAGTAGTACTTTTCTTTTATGAATATCGTTAGGAAACCTGGCATAGATAACCTAAAGAAATAAAATAGATAACCTTCACATAAACTAGTTTTCCAGTGTTTCTTTCAGGCATATCTTCGGGGTTGAGGGGAATCACCCCTTAGGAGTAGATCCAGTTTGCCTTTTTAAATTGGCCAAATTTATACCCTTCGGGTATAAATTTGGCCAATAAATTGATGGTGAAAAATGAATTATCATTTTGTGAAATTTGAAATTGAATTAAAAGGAAGGTATGATTTGAATTTACGCCATTGAAGATTTTGCTGCATAACCCAACTATTAACATATGATCATTGGATAATGATGCTTCAAGTACTTTAGCTACTTTTACTACTACTTCAAGAAAGATTTGTGAGAAGCATGTCTCACTTTAGCCATAATGAGCTAATTCACTTTCAAGATCTTAATTGACTGTATCTTTATGGGTGATGTATCTTTTTTAGCAACTGTGATGTTTCTTCTGGATTTATAAGTGATGAGGAAAAAAACTTCGGTAGGCATAGTGTTGGTATTGAACCAGAGTTCAATGTTTTTTAATATTATTTTAAGGAAATAAATCAGGGAGGTAGTACAAATAATCAGGGAGGTAGTACAAATAAACAGAAATCGCTTTTCTATTTGGGCTCCTCAAACTGCAATCTACAATGCGATCTTTCAATATTGGATTAATCCAGCGTTTTCCTGTTTGAGGTGTCAAAGTTTTATTGCTGGAAGCAGAAACATTAAGTATTAAAATTCCTTCATGTTTTCTAAAATTAAAATTATTGCAACCAAAAAGAAGAATTGACACATTTCAAGTAATCAGTATAAAATTGGTAAGATAAAAAAAAACTGCAACTGGCCTGACTTACTCTTGTATTTTACAAACGAATCTTTGAATTTTAGTTAGTAAATTAAAAACTTTTATTTCTAAATTGTTTTAAAAAAATAGTTAACATAAGAAACAGATACACTTCTTAGCACTTGAATATTATTTGACATTAATCAACAAATGTAATTAAAACTCTTTTTTATTTACATTTGTAAACTGGTCCTTCGAAAAATTATTTTTTGTATTTTTCACAACCTATAAGAACTCACTGATTTCTTGCTTAGCTGATTGCATCGATTTTTGTGTATCCGACTAGTAAAAACACACTTTTTGAAGTAATTTCTGTTGCGGGTTCAACCAGAGCGGCTAAGCCTTGACTGCAAAATCAGACAAAACATTAAATATTTACCTCCTAAAGCGAAGAATCTTTTATCGCTGCTGCCTATTACTTTTGTTCTTTCACTATCATATCTCAATGAAATTTTTACATCTTACATCCATTATTGGTATATGCAGTCTCACACTGAGACCTTGGATCTTATTTTTCGAATTTTGTTTAGATTGATAGCTTAACCTTAACTATATACGTGAAAAATGTTTTCGGGCATTTCGTATTCTAATTTTCTTTAAAAAAAAAAAAGACTAATGATTTGTAATTATTATGAATTGTTAGTATGATACAGGAAACAAAATAATATAGCAAAAGAATATCATTTATGTTTGTGAATGTATTTACTACTGAAATTGTCATACTTTAATGTGTAAAAGTTTCCGGCCACATAAAGACGCATGTACCTCGTAGAATGTTTACATTTAGTTCATGGAAGGTCATAAGAATACAAACTTCTCGTGAAATTGCTTCACTATTATTGATAGGTAAATCGACCGTGAACGGATATTATTGCAAAAAATCGTTGTGCAAATGGTTTAAAAGATCGTCCACGTAAACTACAAAAAGCATCTAAAAAGTAGATCGTATCATTAAACTCAAATCAACTGCGAACGTCAAGAAAACTGCTACCAAAATAGCACGCAAGCTAATGGATGAAAACTTAGCTCTTGGTACTGTACCATGAAGACTACGTGTCGTGGGATTTTTTCGTCGTATAGGTATTAAAAAACCATTAATCAGTAAAAAGAATAAGAAGTCCCGATTACAATTTTTCAAAAATCGTCTTAAATGGACAATCAAAGATTGGAAAAAAGTAGCGAATCTAAATTTAATCTTTTTGGAAGTGATGGTAGACAACTTGTACGATATCCTGTTGAGACAAGAAATGATGTTTGGTACCAAATTCCAACTGTAAAACACGGTGGAGGAATTGTGATAGTTTGAGGATTTCTTTCTGCACAAGGTGTCGGTCCATTGGTCGAGATCAACGGAAATATGAACGGAGCGACTTACAAAGATATTAAAAAAAAAAAAAAAATTTTCATTTGCTGAAGAAACAATGCCGCAGAATTGGAGACTTCAGCAGGATGACTCCAAACAAACATCCAAATTGTTAAAGTGGTTTTCTGCTTCAAAAGTGAGTTTTAAGCTTAATTTCAATCACCGGGACTTGAACCTAAAAGAATACTTATGGGAAATGCTAGATCGCCAAGTTTGGAAGGATGTATATTCAAATCATACCGCATCATTCACATCATTTAAGAAAGATTGGAATAAAGTTCGATCTGCTTATATTAATCGATTGAGTCAATACCACATCGTTGTGCGGCCGTTTCGTTGCAAATGGTATGGCTACAAAATACTAAAATAACAATTTAAATTTAAGTCTGTTATAGATCATCTGGGCTAAAAACTTTTCTTATAGTACAAAATGGCCAGAAACTTTAAATTCAATAATTATAGTAACAAATACATTTATAAACATAAATAATATTCTTTTGCCTTAACATTTTGTTTCCTAAATCTCATCGCAGCATCTCATGATAATTGCAAACCGTTAGCCTTTTTTAAAAAATACATTTAATGGAATTTTGGGTGGAAAAAAGAAGTTGAGAAACAAAAAAATAAATCTGAACTTTGAAATCTTTTCAGCTTTCATAAGAAAAAAAAAAAGATGTTCTAATAACAACTTGAAAATAAGCTTACAAATCCCTGTATTTTAGAGTGACCTTTTTGTTTGCATATTTGTCATTATTTTTTAAAATATAAGTAAATTACTTTTTGAACTGACAAGTTAACTTTTATAGGGAGGAAAGGTGCCTATGATGGCATATTTAACTTTAATGCTTCACTGATTCATTACCTGAAAACTTAAAAAATAATTTTTGACATGGGTGCAATCCTTCTAGCTTGCAGAATAATAATGAACCTCAGAATTTTTACTATTATGCTTTTTTTATAACTTTATACCATTAAATAAAAAATTACAAGTATGCCATCATAGGCAACTAACTGCTCCTATGATGGCACACTTTAAAAAAATTAGACAACCAAGAATTATTTTTGTTTTTCATTTATGGAAACACAACTTATCTGAAAAACAAAATTAAAAATAAATATTTGTTCAATAAGCATAGTTCACATATAAATTTTTTCTACTTCTATTTATGCCTGCACATAAACAATGACACCAAGATCTACATTTTTGACAACAAATCCATGGTTCTTTAGAGCAAGACAGCGGATAAAGTTCATCACAATACAGACATGCTGCATCAGATTCAAAATCAACTTCATTATTAATTGCTTTAATCTCCTCACTGCAGTATATTTCTTCAACTATCATATTTCTTTCTGTTTTTCCAACAAATTTTTCCTTTTCTTTACAATCTTTTTCTTTTGCCTTATCCTTTAATTCTTGGATATCTGGTGTGGTATTCAGAGGTCCAGTTTTTCCATGTTTTCATGCCCTTTTAAACTCAGTTTTAGGGGTTGCTAAAGGCACCAGAGACAACTAGATTTTAGCCCTTGCATTGAAACGGAAGATTCAATGCAGATGGAAGCTTCTAATGGAGGAGAATTCATTTCCAAATGTGTTGGTTTCTCAAACTCTTGTATGTCATCTTTGCTCTTAGCCTGAGCACCTTTTTCTGTTGTTAATGATGATGCAAATAACCAATCTTCAAAAACATTTGGATTGAAGGGATATATTCCAGTTTTGGCAAAAGCATGCACAGCGTTGGCTGATGTAGCACATTTTAAATATGCATTGTTAAAAAGACAAGCTACCTAAAAAAGTGTCAAAACTCAACCTGGATGCTGTCTTAGCCATGCCTGAATCTCTTGATCATAATATATTTGTAATGGACTGAAAAATCCAACATCAAGTGGTTGGACACAGTGATGTACTCACTGTGTCCAACCACTTGTGTGCAGGAAAACAAAATAGTACAATGCCATTTTCTTTTGCATATTCCAAAACTGTCAAGCTTTTATGACTACTATAGCCATCTAACAGAAGGAGTTTTTGTTATTTTTTGATGCATTAGAGCAGTGCACAAAATGTTAAAGACATTTTAAGAAAATCTCACCTGTCATCCACCCTTTTTCCTGGCAAAATGCTTTACTGCCTATTGGAGCATAATCCATCATTTCATTTTTTAAATCTTTTTCATGGAAAAATAAAGATTGGTGGCACAAATATTACTACCACATTCATACAACATACTACAGTCAAGTACTGACCACATTCAGCATTACTCAGTGCCCCTATTTATTTTCACCCTTTAGTAGCCAATATTTTTTGGCTACTAAAGGGTGAAAAGTACTTAAGCCTGATTTGTCAACATTGTATATGGTTTCAGGAGTAAATTTATATTGTACCATTATTGGAGATAATTTGATAAAATAACAGTTAATGTTTTTATTAAAAGCTTGTGCAAAAGCAAATGATGTATTTTATGATGTTCTCAATGAGATTTGTGGATTACATTTTAAATATCCACTTAACCATTTTTTACCAGCCATTTTAAAATCTTGAATAAAACTATGTTCGATACAATTCTTTTTTCGCTATTTCAAACACCAGTTGCCTTAGATCTTTAGTGGGTAAACCAAAAAACCTTGTCTCCATATCCATGAAGTGTATACTTAATTCATCTTTTAAGGCATGACTTAGTATTGTTCTATGACCTCCTAAATTTACCTATGCCATCATAGGCAACTCCTCAGTATGCCATCATAGGAAAAAGTCATCATATGAAAACAACCTGTATCAACCTTATTCTAATAAATATACAAAGCCTGCAGATCAAATGCATAAAAATTTTGTTTGTGTATGATGCATAATAAAATCATAATCCTAAATATATGAGGGCATTAAAACTACAACACCACATGCGAAAATTTTTGTTTGTTGATTACAAAAACACTATTTATGCCAGAGGGACGAATTTTCACCAGAATTAATGAATTACTAATATACACGTTGGTTTAATCACTTATGCACTAAAACCAATATTTTTGGAAATATGACCAGTATGCCATCATAGGCTCCATGCCATCATAGGCACCTTTCCCCTACATCTTATACATTTTTTTCTATATATTTAATGTTATACACAGTATATAAAGTAGGTCCATTAAACTATCCTCCCTGCAACCCCAAATACCTTAAAATTTTAGCATAGGAAGGTGCCTGAAAGAAACACTAATAAAGGCATAGAATAAAATGATAGTCAAAATGCATAACAAAATCTCAATTAAAAAGGAAATCTAATATAGGAAATAAGAATTGAAATTCATTAAAGTTTTCTTTTCAATTATACCTTATATTTGAAAGATTCTTCATCTTTAGTCATTAGAATCTTTCCAATGTGTATCCCTCGACAACAATCTCGTAAACCTTTTTCCATTGCCTCCCCTAAACAAAAAAATTGGGTATTTATTTTACTCTTAATGAACTAACTAAATAACTTTCTAAAAACTGATAAAGAATCATTCAGGATATTGACTTTAAATCAAGTGGGGTAATACCGCTTCTGATTATGCTGACTCCACATATTCCTTTGAAAAACTCACAACCAACATACTGTTCACCTTAAGTAATGTTAATAGAAATTCTTTTAAAATTCAAAATAAAATATTATCTAACATAATACACTACTTAACAATATTTCATAAATTATAATCCACTTTGTTAAAACTATTAAAAACATAAAAATTTATTTTTTTTGTAAACTCCAGGAAAAGAAATTGTTTAAACTGAAGGTCGTTATAAATTTAAAAAATACATATTTATAAATATAAAGTATCCAAAATTAAAAAACTCACAGGAATGGGTTGTAACACTACACTCTTTAAAAGGAAGTTGATTAAGCCCTTCCTCAACAACCAAACGAATCTAAAAATAAAATACATAAATTCCAGACATTGCAGTAACAGCTGTAACATACCAAAAATACAAGTTATATACAACATCAGTATAGCAAAAAATAAGTAGATGAATTATATTATAAATATCAGAATTTGCTTACTAGTCGATCAGCTGAGAAAATAAAATCAGATCTTGAGGAAGTTCTAAAAAGTAAAAAAAATATTTGACTATAAAAATGTTCTCAGATTTGTGATTCTAAAGCTATTTAAAAACTATATATTTTACTTGTCTCTTAAAACTGTCTGAAGCTCTTTGATTTGCTTATTTATCTTCATGATAACAAACTTCCCATGAGATGGGACATCAACTTTTGCACACTTGCTGTTAGACCTACCATCATTTCTATGTAAGCAGCAATAAGAATCTTTCAATTCAACTGTTTCTTCTGTTGATGTTTCTATTATCTCATTAAGTTTTTCACTTTCTTCAACAACCATCTTTTCAAAAATTTTATCGGCACTAAAACTAAATTGATGCTGCTTTGCTCTGTGTAATAAGTTATATTTTATGTTACTTAAGTAAAAGGATTTGCATATAATAAATTAATATTTGCTTGATTGGATAGAAATCAGCAGTTATTTGTTTCTAAAATAAAATCCTAAATTATTTGATTTATGTAGAAAATTTATTTTTCTTCACAGAAATGCCTTTTGTTAAACTTAGTTGCTATCCATCAAGTATAAAATATAAAATGGCATAAAAGTATTATGATTATGTTTTTAAAATCAAGTATAAAAAACCTTTTTTTTACTTCTTAAATTTGCATAATATAAAAGATGGTAACCAAAATAAAAACACCAAAGAAAATAATTTGAAGCAGAATGAAGAACAACTTATCAAAATACAAATGCATTTTTATTGCTCATATTACAGAACTGATATTTTAACCATCTAAGCAAATTGTATTGACAAAATTTTTCTTATCTTTTCTGTAAATGGTACCCTTTCTCTTTTCACTAGTACATAATCGATTAGGGAACACCCTTTTTGGTGGAGGTGGAGGTAATGTTTGAGATGGGCCTTGAAGCACCTTTGCAGCAGGTTCTGAAAGAATAATACCATTATTTGTTAAGATACCTTCAAACTCTCTGATTTTCTCTGTAGTACGATCTAACTTTGTTCTCCAAAGAACACGCACAATTCCACTTTGTTTACATCTCTCAGCTAAAACCCTTGCAATATTAACGACAGCCATTACATCAGTTGTGTTGTGTAATTGTGCTCTGATGTAAGGTTCACAAGTGGATGCATAGCATAAAATCTCTCCATTTATGTTCTCAATAAAGGCATTGGTATTGCGATTTGTAATCTCTAAGTTTAGCTTATTATAAAAATTCCGATAATCATATAATGTTGGGAACCCACATGGTTTATTGAATCCCAAAAGTTCCATATGACGAGGATTTTTGTTTGTGTAAACAAGTTCTAGCTTTTCTTTGCTTTTCAATCCAATTATTTCCTTTTTTAAGTTAATGGTCTCTTTCAGTTTAGCATTATTCAGAATATACTCTCTTGTCGGTGTTGTGTATTTATTAATTCCGCAAACAAAAGCAGAAGTATAAAAATTCTGTATGAAAATTTTTCGATCAGTAAAATGCAATAATTTCCTAATTCCAACTCGCAACATACTTATCTCTTTTTTTCTTAAAAAAAAATAGTTAAAGTATAAATCTTTTCTAAAAAATGCTAGGAAAAGCACTTCAAATGCCAGAAAAAGTTATACCTACAACACATTTTGCACACTTTTATTTTTAAAAAAATACTGTACATGTATTTAAATATTTTTTTATCATAAAATTTCAAATAAAATTACAAACACATTAAATATTTTAAAGTAAAGGGAAACTGTAGTTTGATCATAAAACAACTAAACTCAGCAAACAATGAGTATCCATTACAAAAACAAATCTTCCAAATATTCATCAAATTCTTCCTCCCTGTACATAATGAAGAGAGAAATACACAAGCATATAAAACTATTATCACAAATACCATAATATTTAACAATAAAACAAAAAGAACAAACCTTGTTTTCTCAACCAGACTTTCTTGAAGAGGCTGAGTCCAAACATTATCATCAGTTAATGATAATGCAGATCCTTTATTGTCATTAGCAGGTAAATCTGAAGAGACATCTATACAGAGCAAGAAGATTTTTAAAGAGTTTTCCTATTATAACTATACCAAGATGCAATAGAAAATTAAAAAGAACAATCTCTGGCTCTTTAGAATAAATTCTAAAATGTTAATTTAAAATCTTTTAAATTAGCATAAATTAATATTATATGAAAAATGTTTTAAATTAACTAATCAACACTGAACAGTGTTAGTAGTATACTTGTAAGGAACATTGGATTGTAAAAACACCTGTCTTACTATGATTTAAAATCTTGGATTTCTAGATATTTCCACTTGTTTTAAAGAAAATTGTAGAATATTTGTTTGAGAGAAATCCATAAACTTCTTATCTCCTTATTAACAATATAATAATACAGTTGTAGAAATACACGAAAAACTTTCCTGGAAGTATTTTCTATTAACTTTTCAGCTAAACATCACTCTGACAATTATTATCTTTTCTGGCCTGACCAAACAACATCACATTACACAAATGTGATGGTTTTGTACCTTAATTACCTTAATTTTATCACAAAAGCTGAAAACACCAAGCAAATCTGAATGACACCTGATCAATATTTTCTGGCTATTCTGAAAAGAATGGTTTATACAATAGACTGGTTAGTGAAAAACCTTGTTCAGATTTGTAAAAAGATTAAATAAAAAAACATCATTTTTTATGAATTGCAGTTTTTGTTCATTAAGTCAATTACTAAATCAAAAATCATTCATTAAAACCCTCTGGTCAGCCATTGACAGTAGTGTTTTCAATTTTTTAGAAATGATACTTTAACACCTATGCTCTTTTGAACAATGCACAAAATTTTTGTGACCTTAAATTTTTTAAAAAGTAAGCCATGATAAGATTTTCACTTAAATAGAAAAATAAAAAGTAACTTGCTACACTAAATCTTTCTAGATCTACTGTTACCTTTACTTTTATACTTTTTTTTTGATAAAAATCAACAATAATTTTAAATCTTACCTTTAATTGAAGAACCCTGATTTTCATGACATCTTAAATCTTTATTTTTTTTCTTTTTTAATTTTTTTGCTCTGTTATGCCTAAACCATTTGAAATTATATAAAATATATTATGAAAAACTAGAGAAATTTTAAAATATAATTTGTGCAACTTACTTTTTGGTATAATTCAATTTGTAGGAGCAGTCTGGGCACAATCCTAAATTAGGTATTAAAACCAATTAATTGAATAGCATGAAATTTTTTGTAAATTCAGTTGTAAAAAACATACTTAGCTTGACTAAAGCTTGCTTCTTCTCTTCATGCTCAGTGTAAACAAAATTAACCTACATTAAAAAATGTTCCACTAAAGTATGTAAAAAACTTGTGTAATGTCATGAAAACTTTATATTGACCTTAGTTACCTCCCAACTCTTCAATCCATCAGCTACCTGACATTTTCTAGAGCCACAGATGAACTGACCTAAAATTGTTTATCAAATGACTGATAATACTTTTGTAAAATGTTTCCAAAATTTGTTATATAAAGTTTTTAAATAGTATTTTTTTTTTTTCTTCACAAAACTTACTTACAAAGTATTAACATCAGTTGGTTTAAGTTTCAGTTTTTTTTTTTTTTGTTTTAAGCACAATCCAAATAAATATGGAAAAATTTTCATTTAATATTCTTTTTTTGTTAAACAATCAACTACTTTGTTAAACGTGTTGAAGCTTGATTAACTGCGATAAACTTGATTACAGTTTATTAAACATATTTAACCAATTCATTTATCACAGAAAGAGCTTCTTAATTTAGTACTTACTCATTTTATCAATATTACTCCAAAGTTGTTTTGAAAAAATTTCTTTTCCCTCTTTTAATTAAGTAGTTTTTAAAATACTCAAAATGAAAAAAACCTTTTCCTTCAATAACTTCTTTTTCAACTCTCCACCGCATTGCCACCTAAAAAGGATAGTAACCACTGAGCAAAATCTGCATTATAAAAAACATGCATAATGCTAAATCACTAGTGAACTGTAAATCTCTGTGTTAAATCACAACTTTTACTACTTTTCATGCTAAAAACTGGTTAAAAATAACTTTATAACCCATTAACAATTCACTATATGTTTCACATTTCTATTATCAAAATTTCTTTTTTTTTCAATTAAAAACTGTAAAAGTTACTTTGTTTTCTTTATAACGACTGAGATCACAAATGCAATATTCTTTGTATAGTTTGTCGTAATATTTTTTCGCTAACTTTTTTCCCCTAAAACAAATTTTCATTTAGTTATTACATAATACAAAATGTCTTTCTTGAGAAGTGAAATATAAGAAATCTATGGTTGTTAAAAAGAACACTTTATTCCAATTATTAATATAGCAAAAAAATGTTGGTTAGACAATAAAATTATAGATTGAGAAAAAGAGCACACCATGATTGCTCCCCTTCTTCTTCATCATCCCAGATAAACCTAAATGAAAAAAGAAATATTATAAGAATAGCTTTTGATTTAAATAAGCAAATAAATACAATCAAATCAGTTAAAAGTTCAATATTACTCAAAATTATTTTAAAATATATTCAAAATACTGACACTAGCGTTAGCAAAAACTAAAAACACATATTTTGTTCAAAAAATAGAATCAGATTGGAGGTTTAAAACTAATGTAGTTGCAGTTGTTACAAAAAAATATCATCAACAAAGAAATTTAATTCAAATTATTTTTTATAAACAAAGAAAATGACAAAATAAAAAAAAACAGCTATTATTATCACAATGGTCTTTAAAATACTTATTCAATAACAAAAGATATGATTATTTAAGATTTTGGGTAAGCGTCTGCATCTCGGAACCAATTTCTCAAAATGAACCGGGACAAGCGTAATGAGACAAGAAATTTCCCGGAAAAAAATAACGAGACAAACGAAAAGGTTGTCTCGGAATAAAGTTATAAATCAGGAAATCTTGTCTCGGAATTTAAAAATTGTATCCCGGATAATTACAAAACGTTTCGAGACAGATCAATTACATTAACTAGATATCTAACTCGCACTTTCACAGTGAAGAAAATTTTTTGATAACCAAGTTTATTTTGCCAGCCAGAAATGATGCACAGTGACTCAAAACAACAACAAAAATGGCAATAAACCCCTCACAACTTTTTCGTAAATATAGTGCCCTTTTTTAAATAATATTAGATTAGAATGATCATTTATTTAAAAAGTAAAAACATTTTTTTCATAAAACTTTTATTTTATATTTTATGGTTAAAAGAAGTTAAAAATTTTAATATTATTTTCAAAGAAATCTAAAAAATGAGAGATTTTTATTTAGTAAAAATGGAGAACTTTTAATCTAAATTAAAGTCTATATTTACTTTTAAGATAATCTTTTAACTTTATATTATTTTTGAAGAAATACAAATGTCAATAAACCCATAAAAACCTTGTGTTCCGCCATTTTTTAACAGTGGTTTAAAATATCAAAATAAATGAAAATGACAGAAGACAAGGTTTTTATGGACTCATTAGCATTTGTATTTCTTGAATTTGAGTTTTTTACTTATTCAAGAAGTACTAGATATTTGAAATAGCATTACTTAACAACTTCAGTATTTCCTGTAATATACAAGTAACATTGTTTACTTAAACATAATGGGGAACGTAATGTGATAATTGTCAAAGAAGTAATAAAATAAAATGTCTAACAGTTTAAAGTGAAAAATTATATAAAGTACTCAAAAATGTTTCTAATATGTATTAATAAAATAAAGATTAGATCTTATCCCAAATATAAGTGAATTAGGAGTGGATAAATTGCGATTTTGGAAGGATTTACTTAACAAAATCAAGTAAAACTGAAGAAATTAGCAAAGAGAATATAAATTAATACTACTTTAGATAGATTTATTTCAAAAGTAAAGAAAAGAACTAAAACAATATGGTAGTAATTATGATTCTTTTATAGAAAAAGAATACTAATGGCTTCAAGAAAATCTTATGATCAATAAAAGGAGCCATTTTAGTTCTGGAAAACCCCATAAACAATGGGTGGTCCTTGGAGAGCAAAGGAAAAGAGAAAAAATAAATAAACTAGGTATTGAACATCATGCTCTATTGTTAGTCTCTGCAAGAATTACACTTTTTAAAAAAAGTCAAATGTTTTATAGATCAAAAATGTTAAAGACACTTTGGATAACCTTTCCCTTAAATATGAATGTAAAGCAGACTGGGAGCAAGGGAAATACTTACTTGTGATTTTCTTTAATGACATCATAGTCTGTTTTATCATTTATACTAAAAACATACAAAAATTTATTCAATACAGCCAAATTTTCAAACAAATCAATATAACAATAATTATCTTACTTAAGGATTAACACATTAGCATTTTGTAAGATTTTTTTAAATTGAAAACATTTTAAATAATGGAAAAAATTTTTTTAGTCCAGAGCAATGAAAATTAAAAAAGTCAATCAGTTTTTCTCAAGATGTTAAAAATGCAAAAAGTAAGAGAAAACTTTGTGATAATATCCTGAAATCACAGCACAAAAGCTTGCAAATTGAAATGGTTACATTAAGTTTATAGCAAGAAAAGTTCCACTTAGTTCAACTTTGTTCGATATGTGCGAAAGTGAAACAAAATGCGGAAGAAAAGTAGCTTGGGTGTAAACACATCTATTAGATTACAATAATTACAATAAAAAATATATTTTTTGGAACTTTTTACAGTGACAAATTCTAATGTGTCAACCCTTATATAAAAGAATTATTTTTCTATGATCATATTATCTTACGTTGATCTTTTGAAGTCCTCCATCTTCCCACCATAATATGCAAGGTAATCATGAACAAGCTTCTTATGTCTGGCATACTTAACAAATCAAGTTAAAGAAAAAAAGTATTCACTTTTAATGAAAGATTTTACAATCAAGATAAATATAATCAAAAGCGAAAAGATCATTAGTTTAAAATTATTACTGTAACATTTCTGTAAATTAAAAGTTGATGATTGGAGAGTCAGCTCATATACATATAGAAAATGATACAGCACTCATAGATAAAAATTCTTCCATGTGCACTTTTTTTTCTTCTCTAAAAAAAAGTAAAACTATTTTTTATTACCAAGAACATTAATTAATTACTAATTTTTTAAGATAATTGTCTTAATCACCCCTTGGAAAATATTACAGCCAATTTTATAAGTCACCCTCTAGAAAGTATTTCTAATTACAGACAATTTTATAAGTCGCCCTCTGAAAAGTATTTGCACTTTTAATACATTTCTCACAAATTATAAACTTCACTGCTTATATTAGCTACTACTAATAAAAAAATATTATACATGCAATAATACTTGTTATATTAATGCACAATAACAAATAGTAAAGGTTTACACGCCAATCTTATAAAATAAATCATTTGGGAGAAAAATTTGTCGAGTATTTTCAAATGTAAAAAGTCAAACATTACATTTAACAAATATATAAAAACTTCATAACCCATAAAACAAGTTCTTATTATTACAATTTTGATGTGAGTTATACAAGCTCTTAATCTTTATTAGTTTCTTCTGAAGACCTTCAACTGAATGTGATTGTTACACCACTTTAACAAAAAGATTGTAAATTAAGTTTGGTAACATGATTTTAATTTTTTAATTTACTATACTTTCCGTTTTTGTCTTTAATACATTACAACTTTGAGCTAAAACTAGGTTTGAGCTGAAAATTGGCTGAATTTTGAGCTATTTTGAGCTATTTAAGAGAAAATGGCAATAAAACTCTGCTAGCAACATAGTGAAGTAGCTAAAAACCACTCAATATATTTTGAATCTCAAGATTGATTTGATGGTAATGAAGTCATCTTTGAATATGACAATTGTCATCTTTGAATATGACAATTGTCATCTTTTAAAGTGACCAAGACCACAAGCAATAAAATTGCTGGATTCATTCTGGTTTCTTATATCTACAATTTACCTTAAATATACAAATAATTAATAAAACAGCTTGTAAGATAAAAAAAAAATGTTAAAACCATATAGAGCTTTATGAAATGAGAGATAAAAGAAGAGGTTTAATCAGTACTTTTCATAGGAATCCACAAAACCTGATCTTGAGGGAAGTTGAGTAGAATGAGTATTTCCTGTTGTTTTGCACTTTTTTGCTATTTCATCATGCTTCCAAGAACTAAATAAATTTAATATAACTAGTAAGTTTGCTGTTTAACTATCATATAAAAAATATTTAGTAACAGCTGCAATAATTGTAAGCAAACTTTAACCTTTCTTATGAATAGAGCTGAAAAAATAAAGAGGTTGACTCAACAAGTGTACTTGTTAATGATATTCTTTTGCTTTTTGACAACATGCTTAACTTTAAGATGTGACAAAAAGATGCAAAAATAAGGTATCCTTATAGAAGGAAAAAAACAGAACATAGGGAAAGTTTAGGAGAGTTATTTATTAACAAGATTATTAGAATTTTAGGAAAAAACCTACAGGGACTGTTTATAAAAAGTTATTAATGGCATTTAGTCAAGACAAGAAATTTGTCAAATTTTATTTTCAAAATTAAGTTAATCTGCTAAATCAATTTTTCCTTCCATAAAGATAAAACAAACACGTGTGTATGTGTGCATATATATATATATATATATATATATATATATATATATATATATATATATATATATATATATATATATATATATATATATATATATATATACCTTCTTCTTTTATTGGATCCTCCTGCGTTATCTTCAAAGTCTGAACTATAACTTATCATCTTTCTTCAATTCTTTTCAGCAATCTATAAACTTTTGCAGTAAGTTTAAATCAACGTTTGTATTACTTAGAATTTACATGCACAATTATTAGGTAGCTGGTAATCTACGAGAGAAAAACAGTGAAAAATTATATTTTACAACTATTGTTAACCCACCTCCCACCACTTTCATGCTGACTTATGGTTTACTATTTTTTTTATTCACATAAATATCAGTCATTGTGATTTATTGCTAAACCAGTTAACAAAAGGTTTTAATTTATAAATAATACTTTTATCATTATCGTCTTCTTGATGTTACTCCCTAATTAAACTAAAACGGTTTGAGTCACCGTTTTGATTGATTTATTTTGTTTGCTTTTTTTTTTTTATATACAAAATTATATTAGACTTTTCTTATTAGACTTCTTGAGGAACTGTGAAATAATTTAATGCAACTTCGTCTCGTTTTCATGCTTTTCATAAGAATAGGGGAAGAGAGTGTTACTAGGGCAAGTTCACATGACACCATAACAAGTGCCGCTGGCAATTATGATATAGACAATAACTTCCCAATTAAAACTTTCCGGAACTGCCTTGAAAAGACCGCCTCTCGCCGTTTCATATTGCTTTTGTGTAATGGAACGAGAAATGTCAAAAATATAGTTAAATGATGCAAAATTCAAAAAACTCCATATTCAAATTAGGGAATCCATATAAATTCATAAAACCTGCTCATTATCCAAACAGGTTATTGAAAATATCTAATTAGCTCAATGTGATGAGATTTGTGTTTTTTCCTAAAGCTTAGCAATATAGATTTTATTAACATGAATTCAAAAGATCAAATGCTAAACAATGATTAGTAGGATAAAAGTTCCATCAAAAAATTGACCTTATAGAATAACCAGGCCTTGGTTCATGATAACTTTGATGAATCTCAAAAGAAAGCTAATTTAAGATTCAATATATTTTCAATAAATTAAATTGAAGTAGTATCTTGGAGTGTATTTCTAGATTTTATTATTAAACGATTGATTCAAAGTTTTCATGCTCTTGTTTGCAATATGGCATTAAAATTATTTCTTTTTTCACCCCAGTTCTTTAGAGGGTTTCCATAAAAAACCTTTGTAATGTTAGTTGTTAATGCAAAAAAAAAGGTTTGTAAAAATGTAATAAAAGTAACCAATCTAAAATTTTTTTTCTGCTTGAAAAGAGTGTCATTTTTTAAACTTTTTCTTTCTTTTTTTTTTTTTTTTTTTTTTTTTTTCATTCTGGAAATTTTATAGAATGTTTCTAGCATAAATTTAAGGCTTATGAAATGAACTTTTGTTGTACCACTATCTTTTCATCTACAAATTTTTATTATCTTTGTTATAAGTTATGTTTATTGACCTTCTGTCAGGTTCAAGTTCTTTATCTTTTCAGGAAAAAGATTCAGAAAAGGCTGAATTTAATATGAAAGGACAAGGTCATGGACAAAAGAAGAACCTTTTTTTAGGAAGCATTTAACATACATACATACATACATACATACATACATACATACATACATACATACATACATACATACATACATACATACATACATACATACATACATAGTATAATTTTTTTAATGATGCCAATTATAATGTTAAAATTCAGCTTCACTTTTACAAAATTGATTTTTAGATGAATAATTCAGTGTTCTTATCTCAAACAGCTGATCAAGTTCTGTATACATCCACCAAGCATAACACTCATGATGATATTTGGCTGATACCTTGTGATGCTCAATTCTTCTGTTTTGCATGTGCTATTGAAAACTTAGAAGATCCAAAGTTACTTATAATTCGCAAAAAGAAAGTAGCTAGTCACTTCCTAACAGCCATTATTCAAAATAAAAATATATGGAAAGTTTTATCTAATAATCAGGAGGTAGTACTGCATGTTACCAGTCTGCTCATTCAGATGCTGGAAGTAATTAATGATGATGAATTTTGCAAGTTACTTAGTGAATGCTGTCTTGTTTTTGTAAGGAAGTCAAATCTAGATTATGCAAATAATATTGTTAGCAATCTCTTAGTATCTAAATCAATGTTATTGGTTAATGGTAGTCATAGTGAATATCTAATTGGTTTATTTTGTCAAATTATAGAGCTTTTCCCAACAGTTATTTATGTTTTATTCAATGAACAGGCTTTGCATGTCAAAAGTCTAATAAAGTTTGCGATCAGTTACAAGCGAGACAGCATTTGGCATCTCATAAGTCTAATTTTAAAACACTCTACTGAAGATCAACTCAAAGAGTTACCTCAAACACTAGTTAAAGACTTACTTCTTACTTTAATTGACTGTATGAATGATTTAAATTCAGTAGTGGTTGTACAATGTGTACGTTTTTTATCTGAAAGTAAGTACTTATCAATCTCATTAAAAACACATGAATGTTCAAAATACACATCAGCAAGGCAATCTGTTGTTGAAGCAATTAAAAAGATGCTTCTGTCACCTGATGACAACATTCAAATAAATGCTATTCAATGTGTAATATCAGTTTGTAGATATGACACAAATAGTTCTATTAGAAATATAATGCTTGAAAAAGGCTTAACTGAATTCCTTCTTGAGTTGCTATCTTCAACTAAACAGCAAGTTTTATCAGAAACCTTATGTGCCCTGCAACAACTAATTGAAGTAGAAAAGTTTTCTACAATGGGTCACCTTTTGTATGGTTTTGCACCAGTTGTTAGTGCTATAAAACGGTTACAGGATCATCCACTACATGAAATTTTTTACAATGGTGTGATGTTATTTTATTTGATGTTAAATAAAATTACTTCTTCTGAACTATTAAGTATAACAGAGAATCAAATTTCTGATGTTTTTGATCTTTTAAAAGTTTCACTCATGAAAAACAATGAAAATATTAGGTTTTTAGCAGTGTCTTGCTTTCAGTTGTATATGCTTAAGTCTGAATCATTTGGTCTTCTAGCTTTAGAACAATCTTTTAAACTGATTGAGATTATCTTTCTTTTTATTGAGACAGATTTTTTAATCCTTCATGCCAGCAAAAGTCATATACAGTTTGTCTGTAATGCTTATAAAGTAGTTATGCTTCTTGCTAGAAAGATACAAGTAAAAGTGAAATCATTGGTAGATAACTCAAAAGATGAATCATTTGTTGATTTAATTTACTTTTATGTAGATAAAAACTGCATACCAGAAGCTATTTCAAAGTTCCTACCATTAAAGAGTTTTGATTTTGAATCTATATTCTATGAAATGTTATTAGTAGTTTTAGAGTTAGATCAACAGAAAGGTGAAGAGTTGGCTCGAAAACTAGCACAAGCAGCTTTTCTTCGAAATGTTCATGAGTTTAAAGTAGTTTCTAGAAAATCTTCTACACAGTTTGATATTACCACAGCAAAACTGCTTTTTTATTTATGTCTATCAGTTGAGAAAGATAATTTAGAAAATGAATTAAAAGAGAACTTGTTTAAATGTTTTGTTACATTTGATATTGCATTTAGTGATTGGAAGTTTTTACTTAATAAACATTGTTCTAATTCTTTTAGAAAAGATTTAGAGTTTGTTACAAATGCAAGAATTAGTATCTTAGCATTGTTAACATACAGCCATGCAGCTGGACAATGCTTTACCAGTATTTTAGTTCTGCATCCTTATCTGCAAGGATTGGCATCTTCCAAGTCTTTGTTAGACACATTGCCAATCCTCGGAAAGCGGTTTCTTATTTACTTATGGTGTCAAGTGAATGAATTGTCTATTCCAACAACAAACCAACACTTTGCTCAAGCACAAAAAAATATGATTGACTTGTGTTTAATTCATGTTGATGTTACTAATATCTTTTTTACTTGTCTACCGTTGTTAATATGGAGTTTAAAGTTAGATGTTGATGCAGTAAAGCAAAAGATTACAAGAATCTATTTGCAGAAAATTTCTGATAAGGTAGAAACAATTGATAGTCTACTATTGCAAGTTCAGCATGCTAATCAGCAAACAACATTTGTTGATGTGCTGCTGAATGTTTTATCAGATTGTAAAGAATTAAGCATTATTGAGCACAGTTTGTTTTTGTTTTTTGAACTATCAAAGTGTTTAAAAGAAGATGAGTTAAGCAAATTGAAATGCTCAATACGAATGATTCTGTTAATTAATGAAAGCTCCTTGTCTTACTATAATATCTCTGTTGTATTTAAGTGCTTGAATTTTGTTGAAGCAAATGACAAGAGTTGTTTAATATCAGAAGAAAATTTGAAACTTTTTTGCCGATCTTTGAAGTATGCTAGTGATAATCTTTCTCCAAGATTGCAGTTACAAGTATTGAATTTTATCAGTATTGTTTTGACAAAAGCTTCTGAATTTTTTGACTCCAGAGTTATCTTCTTATTATTGAAAAATATCAGTGTTCTAGAGGAATTCGAATCAAACGTGTTCACAAAATTTGATTTGTTATGCATGTCAAAAAGTAGCGCTCTTGTAGAAGAGGTTAATGCTGTTAGTATACTTATATTATCAAAGTTAATTGATAGTGTTGAAAAGCTCGCAGCATCCCCTAAACGTTTGCGAGTTCTTAAATGTGTTTTCATTGAAGGATTAATGTGTCATCAATTAACAACTATTCAAGCTTCCTTGCTAAATTTTTGGAGAGAGTTTCTTAAAACAAACTGCCGTTCAAAACTTGTTCAACTAATTACTAAAAATAATAGTGACTTAATAAACGTTACAATGACTCCGCAAGATTTACATCTCGTGTGCATTGGATTACAGAATTTTGTTTACCATCAGGACGTAATCGTAAGAGAGTTAGCTATCGATTGTATTGAACAGTTACAAATAAAATTTAGTGAGAAAAATTTGTTTTTTCGTAGTCCGTGGAGTGGAATAATATTAGCGGTTGTTTTGGAAAAAATATTAAAACCAATTGAGCCGAGGATGGTGTGTTTGTTGACCCTTTTTGTCAAAGAGAGGCAATTAAATCAGCAAATTATTGATGCAGTGGTTGAGCTTAGTAAGGATATAAGTAGCTATGAACTGAGTTTTATAAATGAAGTCCTGTATTTAATTGAAATCGCGTGTCCTCGTATCAATGACATTTCGATTCTTTGTGATATTCGCAGAAAGTTAAAAGAAGTTGATAAGTCCCGCTTTAAAACTCCCAACAACCATAAGAAAATTGAATTCCACTTCTTCCGTGGTGTTGTGTTGTCACGTGCTCAAGATTATGACACTATGTCTCGGTTTCAGAAAACTTTTTTGGCTTTGGAAAAAAGCATTTCGTTAATTGAAGGAGAATTAAGCACCGAGAGTGACGAAGCGTAAATGGCTTGATATTTGATTGCTGTTAGTTGTCTTGGTTGCTTAGTTGTTGGTTTTCTCGATCTCATAGCTTCTCTTTGCTTTAATAAAGTTTAAGCCCCGAATGCAAGAATAGAATTTGAAATATCAAGTCAGACTTCAAATTTGAAACTCTATTTCAAGATGGGTCAATATCAATCTTGAAGTTTCAATTCGATTCTTGCATTCGAGTCTAAATGTTCTCATGTTTCCATTTTATTCGATTGATCACCTGAAAACCTTTAACAATTTAATCATTTATTTTAAAACCGCGAAACTTTTTAAAAAGTAGAAAGCGTTCAAACTGCAAGAACTAATCTTTAAAAGTTTAAAATCAAATATATTTAGGCGAAAAGAAGAAGAGCTGTTTTAAGATCTGCAATGTGATTGGCTTTACTCGAAGCAGTTTGAGTTCATTTCGGTTTCACCATATAAAGCACTCTTAATGGGATGGTAACGAAGATTTACTATACTGAAACTTCATTTTTAGAGAAGACAGGCAGTGCAGCGAAAGATATTTTGTTTTGGCATTCACACACATTCAGTCCTTGAAAAATTTGCGTCACCAAAGAAAATAATTAAAAATCTTTAAATAATCTTTAAAGAGAAAAATCATCTTAAATCGTGATAAGAAAATTTTAAGCTTATACTTTAATAAGAAAAATGATCGTTTCACTCCTCGATAACTTGCTATTTAAAAACTGTTGTACTCAACC
Source organism: Hydra viridissima (assembly GCF_058129835.1). Lineage (NCBI taxonomy): Eukaryota > Metazoa > Cnidaria > Hydrozoa > Anthoathecata > Hydridae > Hydra > Hydra viridissima. Next base: position 16,398,954 of record NW_028324302.1, read on the forward strand.
GTAGATGAAGCATCGTTGATTAAGCTATCAATAATGCAATTTTTAATCGATTGTTTCTTCTGAGTTTGTAGTTTATTTTATAGCCAATTATTTAATAAGAGTTGTAATAATGGAAGAAATATTTTGTGTTTTAGAAAAAAAGATGTTGAGAAAACAAGATTTGGCACCTAACTTTTTGTAATTTTTGTTAAACTGTTACCATGTTTCTTTATGCCAGTCTTGAATAAAGAATATTTATAACATTGTAAAAATGCAAAAATATGGAGTGCTATCATAACCTATTTTTTTAAGAATGATAAAGAATTAAAACTAATTTTACCTCTACGGACGGGAAGTAGTCTCAGTTTTTACAGTTTGAGATCATGAAGGTGTCAGAATTTCTCCCGCTTAAGAGTTTTTATGGAGCCTTTCGTAACAATTTTTTTCAACTACCTTTGGGTGTGACGGAGTAATCAGTTTACAAAACAAATGATAAACAAAGCCCATAGATAAATGCAATATTAAATGATTGGACTTACTGTCACAATATCGGTAACTAGCTAACAGATTCTGGACAGTTCCTAGGGAAAACAAGTTAGCCTAAGTACTTTTAACAGGAAATCGAAGAGTGTTAGTAACTCATAAATTTGCTGAATATCCTTCGAGAATGTCCTTGATATTGTAAGACCAAGGACATCCTTAAAGAGTTAATTTAGAGTCATTCATGCTAAAATGCTGACCCATTTATTGACGTTGTTGAGAAAGATTGATTTATTTTTGAATGTATGGTTTGGCAATACTCTAATAATAGTTACGAAATTAAGAGTATTCTTGGCCTCTTTAGTCTATTAACATGCACCATTTTTTGTAAAAGAAAAAAAAAAAACTTTTCCCTTCATTTCTTGAATAACCATTGGCAGATATTCAAAGGATAAGTAAACATCCAAAGTAAATGAGAATAAATATTCAAAACTGAATTCAGCAATGTTTTACGAATCTTTAAGAGTAAGGGAGACCGGGGCTAGTTGGCTACAGCTTTAGTTTTTGAGCTCTGTGCATTTCTGGGTGAAATTTTTTGAGGATATCATTTTCCAGTTCAAAAGAATATGAATTTGGCAAGCATGTTCAAGTATCAAACAAATAAAAAAAATAATAATAATTGGTTGCCAAAAAAGGCCTTCAAAAAAGAAAAAAATATGTACCAACTTACCCCAGCCCGGGGTAAGTTGCCTATACTCTCAGGGTAAGTTGGCACACCATATAAAAAGAGACAAGTTTAGCAACATTAAGCATATATTTCAAGCGCATCTTTTAAATGAAAAGTCTTGATGATTTTTATCAAACAATATTTTTTGAAATTAACTTTTATTGCCCTTAAATCGATCGAATAGACTTTCCCTCTGTAAAAATAGCATCAACAGCATTTTTTGTAACATTTTTAGAATTTACAGGCCTGTCTACTTTTTTTTTATAATTTCGCATGTCTGTAGATCTGTAGTGTTATATAACTTAAGTGAATTTACGGCTAATGTGAAAAGTTGTAAATTGGCACATGTTGCCAACTAGCCCCGCGATCATTGTGCTAACTAACCCCAAAAGCGTTTTGCTCACAAAAAGGCTTATAAATCCCCAAAAACGCGAAATATTAAGAAACACAAAATGTGAATGGTTAGAGTAAACTATACAACACCAGAATCTGTTTGAGTTTACTTGTAACTAATGCTACTGCTTTTTAAAATTGAAAAAATTACAAAATTAGTAAAAAAACACAAAAATCGCCATAACTTCTATGAGCATGCGATTGGAGCCTTGATACAACACTGAAAGATGAATTAGTTAAGTGGGAAGGTTCCACGTGAATTTTGGAAATTTCTGGTGTAAAATTCCAAAGTTAGACCCAGTGTGTCAACTTACCCCTGTAGCCAACTTTAATAAGTTCCGTATTAAAATTTGGTTTTCGCAAGGTGTAATGGGGGTTGCTTGTTTTACACGTCTATCACTTGCCAGATGATGCCCTTGTCGCAACCATAATTTAACAAATGGATTTTTATATAATTTGAAATTTATATAATTCATATAAAAAGTTACGAAAAGCGACAGTGAGTTATATTTAAACATTGAAATTCAGAAGAAACAATTCTCTGTAAGTGGATCAATAGTTTGTTTTAACAAGTACTAACAAGTAAATGCGGTAATTAGAATTGTTAAAAACAAATAAATGAAAATATGTGAAAAAAAAGCAATTAATTTTGTAAAGCAGAATTTAGGAAAACTAACTTTATAGTAATCAATTAATTCGAATTGGTTTAAATGAAAAAAAAAATAAAAAAATCTTAGTTGCACGATTGTTTTCAGAGTTTTTTTCGAAAATTTGAAATAAAAAATTTGGTGTGTGTAAATTCTCTCTATAGATCAACTGTTTTGCAAAGCTTTACAAAAAAAAAAAGAAAAAAGAAATTACCGCGGTGTGACCTAAAAAAGTCCTATGCTTTAAGAAAGTCCTAATTTAATAAGTGACATATTTCGTATTTATGAAATAAACATCTGGGGAAAATAACTTAGTTATTTTAACTAGATATCTAGTTAGTTCAATGATATATATTAATTAGATATCTAACTCGCGCTTCCGCAGCGAAGCAAATTTTTTGCCAGCCCAGGTTTGTTTTGCCAGCCTTAAGTAGGTATGTGTGCAAAATTTTTAAACTATTCAGCTATTTAATTTTTTTACATCATTGTAAAGAGCTTTCAATCAGTATAACGATGGTGAAAATTTCATAAAAAACTAATGATTCTAATAACAATTATGCCCATTTAAGTGACAAAAATTCATTATAAGGAATGCTTAAGAAAACTGCAACCAACTTAAAAAATTAGCGTTCGGCTTACGGTGGTTTTATAATAGAACTTCAATGTTTAGTTTTTAACGCATTACTTTGGCTCGATTTTTTTTTTTATTCAACTAATAACAGAATATGGTTTTTATTGTGTTTTTGTGTGTAAATCATGTTTTGAATACTTCAAAAAAATATTTTAAATAAAGTTTCATTTTTCTAAAAAAACAATTTTTTAATGAATAAAAAAGTCAAATATACAAAATGTTCATAATCTTGAATCTCCCCCCCCCCCAACCTTTCCAACAGAAGAATATTTGGTACCTTTACTGCGTGCAAAAATAGAATATGAGCGTGTCATTATTTTTTAATAACATTTGGCAGGTGCATAGAAAATAGATATATAAAATTGATTCAAAAGTTAGAAAAAAAACCCATCATCCCTTCAATGTCAATTCACTTCCAGAACAGGAATGAAGTTTTCAATAGCAATGAAATCACTAAAAACGTTAGTAACTGCAAAAAAAAAACAAATTGCAATAAACTTACAAGTCTACTTTTAAAATATTATCTAAGTTAATATAAAGTTCTAAAAAAAAGACAAGAAAAATCCATCCTTACGACACCTACCTCGAGCACGCGGTGAAAAAATGGTCACAGATTTTAACTTTAAAATCGGTGCCGTAAATCGCAGATACGCACATACCACCCTTAAGGGACACAATGATAAATCAAATCAAAACAAAAATGAATTATTGTCAGTTTAAATAAAACGGCTACAGGCATTAAAAACTTTAAAAACTTGCTTCACATTTTCTTACGGAATTTTTGTGAAGTTAGACATCTAGTTAACATATATCATTGAGTTAGTTAAAATAACTAAATTCTTTTCTCTAAATGTTTATCTTATATATACGAAATTTGTAATTAAATTAGGACTTTCTTAAAGCATAGGACTTGTTAGGTCACACCACCGTAGATTGTGTTAACACTTGCAGGCACATGCAGACACGCACATAGACGTCGAGTTTGGAGTCTTGCGAGGATTTGTCCTTGGCCACACGCTCAGCTCGGGTCACCTTATTAAGTTGGACTGGACCTCACTCTCGAAGGCACTATTCTATACTTTGTACTAAAGTTTTACAAATTTAAAATGCTTTATACTATAAAACATTTTAATTTGTATCGTATTTTCATGGAGGAGGAGAGTTGAGATACTCTTGCTTTTTAAGTTGGGTTTTATATTGAAAAAAAAAAATAAAACAAAAAAAAAAAAATTAAAATGCAGCAAATATCAATCACAAAATAATTCTTGTTGTCGAAAACCGTACAACAGGTATGTAAAATTTCGATATTATATTGTTTGGCCTTTTAAACGCTCCGTTTGATGCTTCTTTTTAATTCAATTCTTTTATTAAAGTTAACAAACGCGTATAAAACCGTCGTCGTTTTATTTTAAGCTTCTTTAACATCACTTCATTGTTTGTCGTTCAAAATTTTGAGGAATCATAATCGACAAAACGTAATCAACCGAAACAAAAGCTTCGGTTAGTGTTACTAAATGTTGGCTTTTATCAGCCACTTGCAATTAAACCTGCTGTGAAAAATTTATTCTTTTATTAGAATTATCCTGACTTTTTTCAGTTTTACCTCTTTTATTATTCAAAGTACTATATCGACTACAACGTAAGGAAGACCAGTGCCAAAACAATCTATAAATTTAATAGTTTTTATACACAAATATAAACGCAATCTATACATACATACATACATACATACATACATACATACATACATACATACATACATACATACATACATACATACATACATACATACATACATACATACATACATACATACATACATACATACATACATACATACATACATACATACATACATACATACATACATACATACATACATACATACATTTGTTGAAGCTGTTTTTAAATTTTATATTATAGTTTAGGATTAAATTTTAATGTTAGCAAATAAGTTAAATGTAGAATGTTACGATCAAAATGGTGTGGTGTCAGAAAACGTTATTGGGTAACAGTTTTCTTACTGCTTGTTTTAATCATTCTCATTCGACTCCTTACAGTTCCTATGAGGTTTATTTGTGTTCTTGACTATGAAAAAGTTTATCTAACAGAAAATGTAAATCATCTTTCTGGTAAAAAACATATTACTAAATTATTGTCAAACTTTAGCTGCAGTCAAGAGCATTTAAAACTCCTTGTTTTGGTGACCAGCAATATTTCAAACTTTGAAAGACGAGAAACAATTCGCAGAACTTGGGGAAAACGTTTAAATGGGCATTCTAATAATAATTTTCGTACTTTTTTTATACTCTCTAAATCTCCAGATAAAGAAACAATGCTTGCCATGCAAAAGGAATCAGCTAAACATGGTGACTTAATATTATGTGATTTTTTTGAAGATTTTTATCAGCTTTCTCATAAAGTAGAGGCGGCTTTTGAATGGGCACATAAATATTGCTCCTATAACTACTTACTGAAATCTGATGATGATGTTTATGTAAATTTATCTCGTTTATTTGAGTTACTTAATAATGATGAAACTCCTAAAAAAAAACTTTATCTGGGTTATCAACACCAACAACCACGTGTTTCCAGATTTGGTAAATATAAAGTTGAACTTAATGAATATGCATCAAATTGCTATCCTGATTATTGTGCAGGTGGAGCTGTTGTTTTGTCAAATGATTTAATTGAAAAAACAATCCCCTACTTCCAACCTGCACCTCTAAAGATTGATGATGCTTATATTGGTATACTTGTAAAAAATGCTGGAGCATTTCCTATGCATAATGAAGGATTTCAATTCTTTGCAGACACATGCAGTTTTGAAGCATATTCTATTGCAATTCACCCTGCAAAAACTAGAATTTGTATGGAAAAAATTCATTATGGGATGTTAGAAAAAAGTAATGAAAATGAATTTGTGAGAAATAATTACATTGAAAATGAGTTTTAATATATTTTTGAGAATTTGATCTTATATAATTTTGTCTTAAGTTTGTTTACCATACACACATTTATTTATATATATGTATCTATTTATATATATGTGTGTGTGTATATATATATATATATATATATATATATATATATATATATATATATATATATATATATATATATACATACATACATATATATATGATATATAGACACACACATACATATATATATGAATATAAATATCAGGACAGAGGAGTTGGAAGCAATTTCATAGCTCCTGGAGTCAGAGGCATTAAATACGTCCAGAAAACAACAATTTTAATAACTCTTACTCAACTAATTACTGGTGACTGCTTCCATCTCCACAGCCCTGATAAATATAATATTTAAATCACAGATATTGATTTGTAAATGATTTTAACTAAAAATAAATCATATATTTTCTTTCCATTGAAAACTTTTTCTTTAATGCTAAAAAGTTTGATTTTTAATGATCTTCAAAGTGTTAACAAGAGTTGCATTCAAGTCTTTATTTTAGTTGCATTCAAGTCTTTAATTTAGTTGAATTCAAGTCTTTATTTTAGTTGCATTCAAGTCTTTATTTTGTTGCATTCAAGTCTTTATTTTAGTTGCATTCAAGTCTTTATTGATAATTGACAGTTTTAGTTTTTCTCTCGCTAATTAATAAGTTAAACAGTTTCTTATTGCCGGAGCAATAAACTTCTTTTTTCATTGAAACATTGTAGTGTCTATTTTTTTCTATATCTAAGAAATTTAGTCAAATGTCAATCTTATGTCACCATTTATTTCACCAGGCATATATTTACAAGTGACTTTGCTAACAAAAATTAACTTAACATATTTTACACTGCATTTATAGAAGGAAAAAATTCGCAACAAGATCATTTTGACAAAAAAAAAAGCGGTTCTTCAATTCACTGGAAATTCGCAACAAGATCATTTTGACACAAAAAAAAGCGATTCTTCAATTCACTGGAAATTCGCAACAAGATTATTTTGACAAAAAAAAGCGATTCTTCAATTCACTGGAAATTTTCTCCTTCCATTTTCTTCCATGCGAAATGCGCGAAACTTTCTTTTACAGCATTAAAATATACACGAAATGCATTTAGTTAAATGAATTATTTACAACGGAAGTCTTTAAGGGGAAGTTAAACAAAGATCGATTAAAAGGGTCAATGACTTGCACTGTAATTTGGTCTATTTCATCTCCGAAGTTGCAAATGTTTTTTTTACCATTCAGCATTAAATTCACTTGTAAATTACAATTTACTAATAGTTCAAAAAAATAATTTTTCGTTCAAATAAGAATAACTTTGTTTAAAGGCTCATAAATAGTTATCAAAAACGGATTTTTTAAGCATTTTCTAAGATTTAACTTTAATTTAGATTTAACTGTTTACCTCGAGTGAAATTTTTGTTCCATGTTTTCAGAATTTTATTACCGCATATCTTTTAGTATTACACTTGAAAGAAAGATAATCCCATTTTTCTTATAATCCAATCTTCTTTATGATAATCACGTTTCATATTATCACTCGCGATTTCAAACTACAGACCAGCAAAGATAATACAAAAATACAAACAAAACCTATGTATGAGCATGTAACCTCAGAGTGATTATTCAAAGTATGTTCTATTTATGCTCAAAATGCAACAATAAGATTCTATCAACCGATAACAATAACTGAGTAAACAGGTAAAACCACCCATCAACAACTTTAAATAAAAACTTTATTTGTAATCAAGCTCAAGTATTTCACTATTTATTTGTAAAATTTAGAAAAGCGATTTTAAGCAGATAGTTAACTGAACATCCGGATATAACCGAATACTGAGTTGACTCTCTGCCCAGATATTTTTTTTTTTATTATTATTATTATTTCAAAAAAGGTTGTTACATTTTATTGTGAAGTTACTAAATCTAAACACTAAAATAAATAAGTTTTTCTTGTAAATATTGATGATGAAAGTCAGTTTGAATTAAAATTCAATCAATCTATTGCACCGTTGTAACAGTTTGGTGTTTTAACGGTGATATTTACACTCCAACTCTGCATTCCAGAAAAACTAATATGGTTCATATAAAGTTTAATTTTCAAAATTGTTGAAGGCTCCATTAAGTAACTTTGCAAGAGTTTCTCGATGTTTTTTGCATTTAGATTTAAATAATCGATTTCTTTGTTTAACATACTTCTGAAAAAGACTTTTAAACTGAAATCATATAAAGTAAGATTATATGCTAGATGAATCAGCTAAACGTAAGTTACGCATAATGAGCCCCGCGACAATAGTCGTCAATAGTTTCCAATGCTTTTATATATTGTAGATGAATTCATTTTAACTTTAGCATTAAAGGTCTGCGTCTCGGAATCGTTTTCTCGAAACGAACCGGGACAAGCATAACGAGATGAGAGATGTCCCGGAAAAATTTGACGAAAAAACTGTCCCGAAATAAAGTTATAAACCGGGACAATAAATTTTCTTTAGGAATTTAAAAATTGTGTCCCGGATATCGTCGTCTCGTCTCGTCTCGAATAAAAAAATAACGAGACGCAGATGCTAAATTAGCATACGTAATTTATTAGAGAAAAAATAGTTATTGTGGATTACAACAGTTTTAAGATTTTTTTTGAAGAATTAAGTATGCACTAAGCGTTTCGCATTTTTGTAAAAAGCAAAATCATCAGAATTGAAAAGAACTTCTTTACTTGTTAACTTTTCATAAGCTCATTAACTTTTCAAACTGTCGCTGCTGTAGATTTTTATTTTTATTTTCTTAAAGTCTGGGTTTGTTTTATGCTTAATAAAGTATTTCTTGGATATTAATTTACCGAGATTTGTTCTTTACAAAATTCGTTAAAGATTCTGAAGACCATTTAAAATTTTCAAAGATTTTCAAAGACAATTTAAAATTTTTTATTGTTTGATTTTTCACAAACCAAGCTGACGTCACAATCGTTGTCAAATAATTGTGAATTAGAAGCTGAACATTTGAAAGATTAGCTAAAATCTCCTTTAGAAATCACAACTGGCATAACCAAAATAGTTCGCATTCTACTTTCATAGCGGTTTTCGCAAAACAGTACAATTATTTTCATTACAAAAGTAGTCATTCCTATTGGCACAACAAATTGTTAAATAAAGCATCAATTACTTTATTTTTATTGTCATTTCCGTTACAAATTTTTGTGGTCTGTTGAACCATGAAGAGACGGATTAAATTGCTTTTTTTTACATCAATGCTGCTTTTGAAACTTAAATTGCGCACATGCATTACAGAATTAGCTTAGATTAACTTTATGTTCATGCTTGTCCATTTTAATCATTTAACGGAGAATTAAAATATTCAACACATCCATTCATCATAATCGAGTAAATTGAATAAGTAAGGTATGTTTAAATATCAGCATTTTTGCTCATTATTTTAAAAATCATTTATAAGGAACAGCTTACCTGCAGCTAAACCCCGAGTCACCATTAAATTGACAACTTAAAAGACCAACACCTAGTAATTATGAGAGTAATAAGAATAAAGAAGTGAGTGAAAGAAATCTATCTGGATGACAAGGAATCGTTGAAAGAGAACGTACGGAAAAATCCATGTATTTGGAATTTAAATTCAAGTTTGCATAAAGATAATGGTTGCCTGACAAAAAATCCATGAAGTTATGGAGAAAGTATTTAGTGGTAAATAGTTTGATTACCATGTATATGCCAATTAGTGAATCGAACGTACGTACGTACGTACGTATGTGTGTATGTACGCATGTGTGTCTGTCTGTCTGTCTGTCTGTCTGTCTGTCTGTCTGTCTGTCTGTCTGTCTGTCTGTCTGTCTGTCTGTAGGTAGGTAGGTAGGTAAGTAGGTAGGTCCGTACGTACGTGCGTACGTACCTACATACATATTTTTTTCTGCTTTTTAATTGAACAGATGCAAAATTGCCAAAGCAAGCGAAATTGGCTAACAAGACCAGGATCAAAGACAGTTCAGCTCCCAATATGTAATTTCCTCCGAGAGTTATGTTTCAACAATAATTTTTCTTTAAAATATATTTAGTCTTCATGAAAAACAATTACAAAATATCCCAATTTGATAGAGCTTTTTCATAAAAAAAGATTCAGCTATTACTTTTCGAAATCCACTTTATCAGTTAAGCGTAATAAAATCCATTTAACAAAACTGAGTCTTGCTTGCAAAATTATTTTTGAAAGGAAAATGTTTAAAAAACCAAAAATAAGAAAAAGTTTGTGGGATATTCTGATTAAGCATTTGTGTATCGTTATCGAAATATCGAAACTAACCGATATTTTTTACGATAATGGGTTTCGATATGAATTTGTATGATCCGATATGTTTCGATATGATTCCGATAAAATATCGTTTGGGTTTCGATATGCACAATATCATTATAGCTTTTAGAGATAAATATCGCATAATTTATTGTTAAAAATGTAAAATGATATTTTTTGAGTTCCGATATGATTCGATACGTTCCGATAAAATATCGTTTGGTTTTCGAAACTTTTCGATATTTTACAATATTTTGTATTAGATATAATTAAATGTTAAGTTATTTTGCAATAAATTTTTTTAATTTATTGACTAAAATATTGATAAAAATTAAAAATCGCCAATTTTTTAACGCCATTTTTTAGATTAAGTTGTTAAAAACGGCTCAGGCGGTAAGGAGTACAATTCAACTGTTAATTTTTTTAAATAAACAGTTGAAAAAATAAAAATCATTCCAAAAAGTTTTTAATTTTTCAAAAAAGAAAAAGTTTTTTTTCTTTAAATAGTTATAAGTTGTGGTTAATTCAATTAAAATTAAGGAAAGTCCACTTTTTTTTAATTAATAATAAATACTTATGTAATTAAGATAAAGTTTTGCTGAAATGTTGCCGCTAATTGTAACGAATGGAAACGTTCGGCTTCGGTATCGGTTTTAGCCGAAACCGAATACGAAGTTTCTGCTTCAACAACCTTTTACTTTTTCAGTTTCGGCCGAAATATCGTTTCAAACCACCATACAGTGGGCCAGAATTCACTTTTACTGGACAAAACTAATAACTCGTTATATAAAAAAGATTTAAGAGCCATTTTTGCACCGTTAACTAATTTTAGGATTGTGGTTTCAACGGCGACGTTAGTTTAAATACTTGCTTGCTATGGATACCTAAATTGCTTAACAACATTTTATTTACCAAAATCATTATTAACTGGACAATAGTAATAACTTTTAAAATATTTATCGTATTACCCCCATAATTACCAGATTAAGAATTTTTCATACTACGAATGTAGTGGCACTGTTAGATTTTTTATTTGGTTGATAGGGCCACCTGAAATGCCTAGCAACCGTTCATTTTGCATAGTTGCTAGCTAAAGCAACTTTTTTAAAACAACGATGTTTTAAACTAGACTGATATTAATGTGGCGGTTTGATTGAAAACTATTTTATGTATTTGAAAGATCAAATATTGATTATGATGTAACAGAAAATAAAGGTGGTTTTAAAAGTTGTATCACTTCTGGATTAAATGGTTTCTTTTTGCTTTAACTTTTTTTTCCGATAACTACTGATAAGGATCTGAGGAACAAAGAAGCCTTCTTAAAACATCCATGTTAGTTTTTTTTGGGAAACATTTGCGTGAAAAATGTTCTCGAACTTTCTTAAAATCATTGTTGCATGATTAGTGAGATTTTTCAGAAAGCAATCCAGTAGATAATGAAAGTTGTCGTACAACTTCATATGATAAAATGCGATGTAAATTTTGTGGCATATAAACCATGAATAAAATTCTATATATCTATTTGCAACATTTACACAATACACTTGGAAAGCATCTGGATCGATTTGCAATCCTGAGGATAATATTTGTAACACAACAAAAATCATTTTCATTGAGCATAAATCAAATCTAGTAATGCTAGATACTGTTTGAGCATTCTCAAAAAACCTTCTCTGAGTATTTCCATCATTCGATGTACCTGAACCACCCGACTTAGGGACATCAATAACAACTCCAAGCTTTTCTTTTATTGTACTTTTTTTTTAAAATTTAACAGAAACCTTGTCCTTGTCATAGTTCTTGTTGTTCTCTTCGAAACAAACTTTAGAGCTTTTGCATATATGCCACCCCAGCAAGCACACAACGTTGAAACAACGTTGAAATAACGTTGATCGACGTTGATCAACGTTATTTCAACGTTGTTTCAACGTTGTGTGCTTGCTGGGACCTTCGTCGAAGATGCTTCATGAAAGTAGATAAGTTATAAATTGCAGTTAAGTTCATGCCATTTACAGCTGCATCCAAAATATTAGGATCAGCTAAGTTTAAGTTTTCTTGTATTACATATGAATAAATATCAATATATTTCATGTTTTAACTACACTATCTAAAAATATAAATGACATTTACACATTTACAAAATGTTATAAATAGGTATTTTAAGATGCATAATTGTTAAAATAAGTCTTTAACCCTAATCTAGTCTCACTGAGACTCAATTATTACATAACCATCTTGAATAAAATGCATATAATGTTTTTGCCACATAAAATTGGATACATCATTTAACTTGTAAAAATCATGAATAAAGACCATGCAGACATCTGCGGATAATAAATCAAATCCCAGCTAGCACACTTACGTTGGGCCAACGTATGTAAAACCATCGCGAACGTCGGCTGTTTTTTCCAATGCAAAACCAACGTTGATCCAATGTCATATGTTTAATTATGAAATTAATACCGACGGAACTAAAAACAACTGGAAAATTTACATTGGTCCAAGGTATGTTTTTACATCGTAAAAAGTTAATTGCTTTTACGAAGTAAATCCAACGTTGATCCAATGTATTTAAATTGACATTGATTCAACCAACGTTGAATAAATGTATGTTTTTACATCGCAAAAAGTTTATTGTTTTTACGATCTAAACCCAACGTTGATCCAATGTAATCCCAGCTAACACAATACGTTCGGGCACGTTCTAAGAACGTTCTGTAAAAGTTCTTTGAGGTATTGAGTATTTTGAGTCCTCCGGCCGATGCCTTGCAGACTTGCCCGAACCTCTCCAGGGAAGACCCAGACCCTAGTTGACTATCTTACAGAAAACTTTTAAGTCTTGTAGGATGGCAATATTCTTATATTATCCTTTAGGATATCCTAAAGGATTCGTAAGATCGTAAGTAAAAACAGAAAAGTTGTTTTGTTAATGTTAATTCTGTAAAATATACTTTTTTTCACAAATGAAAAAAAAGCGCGTTTCTTCCCTAGTTGACTATCTTACAGAAAACTTATAAGTCTTGTAGGATGGCAATATTCTTATATTATCCTTTAGGATATCCTAAAGGATTCGTAAGATCGTAAGTAAAAACAGAAAAGTTGTTTTGTTAATGTTAATTCTGTAAAATATACTTTTTTTCACAAATGAAAAAAAAGCGCGTTTCTTAACTTCACTCAGATAATTAAAGGAGAAATTAAGAAACGCGCTTTTTTAACAATTTCGTTATAAAAATTTCATTTTCATTTGTTATAACAAGGTATATCCTGTTTAATCTATAAAAACGTTTACATTTTGTTTGGTACATGTACATGTTTAGTACATGTACTAAAAAAAAACAATATCTGCTATACTTTTTATTTAGTTTTTAATGTGCAAAATTTATTTTACACAGAATGAAATTTTATTTCAATAAGAAAATATTAATTCCAACTTAAACTTAGCTATTACGAATCTAAAATTAAATAGCCTACAGCATCCTATGAGAATCCTATTTTGATCCTTCAAGATCTCTTAAAATATTCTTTTAGATCTTACCTTATCCTGTAAGAATTCCTTTAAATCCTACAAGATCCTTCAAAAGGATGCTTATAGGTCTTGCAGGGACTTGTGCAACTCAACCCATAAGATTCTTGTAGGATCTGTAAGATCAGTCAACTAGGGGAAGCACGTCGACCCTGAGTTTGCCTCCCCTTTGAGGAACGGGCGGAAAAAAAGAAAAGTATCTGTTTAATACAAGTACACCGGCCTAGCCAGCTCGCCATCAATCCAAGTGACTACACTTGATCTTAGCCATTAGGCCGAGAAGCGTAAAAGTTCTTTGAGCATATTCACCTAACTTTTTTTTAGCTTCAGTCTGACAGCAGTTTGGCATAAGTTAAAACTGTAAAAGTCGTAATCACCAAACTTGCGCAGTTGCGTTTCAAAAAAACTTTCCTAAGTTTTTGCGTAAGTTTAGCACTGTCGGTATTCACCAAACTGAAATGGTTTCACCAAACTTTTTAGAAACTTGCTCTCCTCAATTTTCGCAAGTAAAGTTAAGTTTGTAATGAGCTGCCCTTAACTTTGGCGTAACTTTAAAATCACTTAATAATGAGAATGGCATTACATTATTATGATGCATATGTAATTCTATTGTCAGATTGATATATTATTAGGGATCTTAACATACATAAATTATATATATTATAAAAAGGTTTAATAATAATCATAGATATTAATAAAAAACAACTGAATTTTAATGATATAACATCTTAATAAAATGTTATATTATTATATATATTAAGCTTAATATATCTTATATGTAATGATATAGCATCTTATATTAGATGATATATTGTCATATTGTTAATATGACATAATTTAATATCTTTATAATGTTATATATATATATATATATATATATATATATATATATATATATATATATATATATATATATATATATATATATATATAGCATAACATCTTTATAAAATGTTATATTATGCGAGGATTTGTATTATACAAGTCCCTGTACAACAATATAACATCTTATAAAGATATAATATTTTTATTATTAAATATATTTTCTTCTTCAGAAATTTTTTTTAAAAAGGTACATGTCTTATTAAGTATTATGATCATAATTCATATTGTTGTTTTAACAACTTTATAAAAGTTTAGTCAAAATGGATATTCCAATTATTCTAGCTGCACATGGTCAAGATCAAATTTGGTTTTGCTTTAAGCAATTACTCTGATGTGGAATGTCTTCAAAAACTTTATTTACCAAAAAATAATATAAGAGATATTGTCAACACTTTACACGATGATTTGTCAACAATCATATTGAGAAGCAACCCAATTTTTTCAGAAGCAAAAGTACTGATAGCACTAAGGCTTTTATCAACTGGGAGTTTTCAACCAGTAATTAGTAAGAATTATTAGTTAATACCAAAAAGATTAGCTATAATCTTATGATTCTTTATTGTTAAACATGCTTGTTATTAATGGATTGTTACAAATGCAACTTAAAGGTGGTGCTTTATACAGGGTTTTTATTCAACCTAAAATGCCTAGCAAACCTAAAGGTAGCAAAAATCCCAGGGAAAACCTGGAAAACTTGGTTTACAGAAGAAAAAGAAAAAAGAAATAAAATAAAATTTATTTTTTCTCTATATGGAAATATGAAACTTTATTATTGTGTAGCAAAAATCAAACAAACCCTATTTTTTTTAACTTAGCATAATAGATTGTCAAAAGATTAATTTTTATACTGCACCCTCCTACTCTTCCTAAATTGTGATTTTATATTTTTGCAGACTTGGTAAGGTTACTGTATTTTTCAAGTTATTTAGAGTTTAACCTTGTCAAAGTTCACTTTTCTCTCAGATAACTAACTTGCTTTGCTTAATTAAAATATAGTAGTCAATATGTATATTTCGTTCACATGTTGTTTCATGTAATTTTAGGTGACACCTCTCATGGAAGCCAGTCAAGCTACAGTTGCACACTTCGCCAGTTTTACAAATATTTTATTCAGCACTATCATCACCTTGTCAGATGGTATGATAGTCCAGAGGAGATGGCTGAAACAAAGAAAAAGTACTTTCAATCATTCGGAGTTAAAGGTCTCCTTGGAGTAATAGATGGTACAATGATACAAATCAAAGGATTTACTATGGCTGATGAGCCAGCATATATTTGCAGGTAAACTCATCATTTTAATTTAATACCTGATCATTTTGATTTGATACCTGATCATTTTGATTATATTACTTTAGGTCATTAGTCAAAAAGTTTAAAGTATACACTGCTTGGCCTACTTACACAGGCATAGTTAACATGAGAAACTTAAAAAGCTTTTGTTTCACAGATTTATTCTGTCTCTGTATGTTTGCATGTAATGCATGCAAGGTTCAAAAAAAATATTTCTGCTCTATTATTCTTTATAAAAAAAAAACTATCTTTCCTTTTTTTTTAGGTGCTAATGCTTTTTATGCTGTATTTTATTTCACATTATTATGTTATTATAAAGGGCTTCATGTTGTTAATAATATGTAAAAAAATATATTTGATTTATGAAGAGACATTTCTTCAATTTCACAAAGTGCAACATGTTTATTACAAAAGTTGAAGTTTTTTTTAATATTTTAAATACCACATCATAGTTCTTTAAAGTTTGAAAACATCAAGTTAGTTAACATAAGTGCTAAACTTAAAACAATATTATAATATAAGGTCATATAGTTTAAGGTGAACAGCTGTTCTAACATGGTGTCAATATTTCCCAAAAAGGTTTTAGCTGCTCTCAGGATTTTTAAAAATTTTAACATTTTGAAGATTTTTAGCTTCTTTTTTTTAAAAAAGAAATCCTGTTTTGAACTGTCAGGTTGTCATTGATGCTGATGGAAAGTTTAGAGATGTTGTTGCAAAGTATCCTGGATTGTGCCATGATGCCTTTATTTTTTCTAATTCTGCATTAAAACAGACATTAGAATATGATCCAAATGCAGGTTTCTCAAACCAACCAAATTCGACTTGGTATTTTAAGAAGAGCACAAACCAAAAACTAAATATTTGCAATTATAAAGAAGTGATTGGAGTCTGAGAACAAGAATACATCATAAAGTTTGCCCAGGGCAATGAGTCAATAAAATAGTATTAACATCAAGAATGACATGTTATTCTTTGTTTGTAAATGAATAACTATGTAATGATAATGTTATGTATATATATATATATATATATATATATATATATATATATATATATATATATATATATATATGAGCTTTTTCACTGCAAGAGGTGTTATTTTGTGTTACATATATTTTTAAATTGTATACAGTTCAGCCAGTTGTGTCCATTATCCTTGACATGTAATAAATAAATCATAGTCTTTCAAATAAGCTTGATATGTAATTCAGCTGATAAAAATAATAAATTTGTACTTGTCAAGTAAATCTCTGAAAGGTCAAAAAAGCATTACATGTATATGGTTGATTAAGTTGTATGTTAAGCAGTAGCTTTATAAGAGTAAAGATTGCGTTTAAATTTTTAGTAAACTCCATTTGAAAATATTCTTCTAAAATTAAACGTTCAACTGAATAAATTTATATATTATTAGCTTTTTATATAGTATTAGCTTTTTTAACTTTGTTATTGTTTTTACTTTTACTATTTAGTATTGTCTTTACCTTATGCTGCTTTCCATCTTAACAAAGCAGTAAAATCAACCGATGCGGATATTGAAGAGGTGATAAAACAATGGTTAAGATATGCATGCGATCGTGATAGCGGAAGGAGGGCGGGAAACAGGAAAAAACTAAAGAAAAAAATCCATAATGAACAAGAAAGCGATGAATTTTATGAGAGTAGTGATATATAGTTTGTTTTCTTTTGAATAGTATAATCTTTACCATGTTAAACGGTGTTCTTTCTGTATACGTATTGCCTTTAAGCGAAAGGGTTTATCTAAAGAATCTATTTAGAATGCGGCGCCAAGTATTTGGCATTTCTATATAGAGACGCAACGTCGAATCAAAATAAAATACGACGTTGATTCAACATAAAATACAAATTTGAATCAACATAAATACAACATTGAATCAACATAAATACAACGTTTAATAAACATAAAATACAACGTTGAAACAACATAAAATATAACGTTGGATCAGCATAAAATACAACGTTGAATAGGCATTATATACAGCACTGCGCCAACGTAAAATCCTACACTGTACCGACTTAAAATAAATGTTGTTCCAACGTTGGATTTTTGTTGTTGGCGACGTCGCATTTGTAACCATAATGATATAAAAACAACGTTGGCAACCGACGTTGGGCCAACGCTCCGCGCGACATTGTTCTAATGTTTTAACAACGTATAAGTGCTAGCTGGGATATATACATTGATAATGTACATATTGGACGACGTACTTCATGTCTCAAATTACTGGACCATCTTGGACCGCAAAACTATTTGATTTTATGAGTGAAATTTTGACTTAAAAAAGTACTTTAAATACGCCATCATTTGAAAATCAATTTATTTGAAATAACTTATGTGAAAAATAGTGTTGCAATAGCTCATTTGAAAGACAATACTTGAACTATGCAATAAAAAGAGAGGTTTAAAAATTATTTTCCATTTTATGCTTATTAGTGACACAAAAAATATCAAATTTGAAAAAATAATTTGAAAAAAAAAAAATTTAAAAAAACTTTTTTATCAACAGCTTCAAATGCAAACGGCATGATAATTATACAAAAATATATACATTTTATAAAAGCTGGATGTTTAAGCTATAAAATGGTATATAATAATGTTATTTTTGAGAATGTTTTTTTTTTACTTTTGTCCGCCACCTGGCCCACTGTGCACAACCATAATGAACCGAAACTTTCATTAGGCTTTTTTAATTTAGAAGTTTTGTTTTTTATTTAGTATGGGATCATGTGATTTCCTAATTATATTGGTGTTTTTATCGTTTGTGGGTAAATCAATTTTCAATTACAAAATTGTGGTAATTTTAATTAAAATCACGTGACATAATTGATTCAAGTTACTATTCTCAAATCAATCTTTTAGCGAACTTTAACACGTTCGCTGCCAACTACGAGTATACTCGTAGTAAGATGGCGTCATTTATTTGCCAACTACGAGTATACTCGTAGTAAGTTGGCGTCATTTATTTGCCAACTACGAGAATATTCGTAGTAAGCTGGCGTCATGAGCTTGCCAACTACGAGAATACTCGTAGTTATACTAACTTATTTCAAATAACATATGTGCATGACTGGCTTTGTCTGTTCTTTTTTTTTTTTTTTTTTCTTAGCTTCACATTTGATTTCAGAAAATATAACATTCAAGTTTTTATTTTAAAAATCCAGGGAACCTAACAAAAAATGCGGATAAAGACAGAAATAGCTTAAAACAGATAAAAATAAAACATTGATATTGATTTAATTTTATTTCATGAAAATTCAAGTGTAAACCTATTCTGTTGAATGATACATTCTGAAACATTCGCCAATACATAACGGAGGTCTATTTTCACAAACAGCACATTCATATCGTGTTTCTTTACGTTTTATTTTAGAGCAGACTCGACATGGTTTGGTTGGGAATTTTTTCTTTTCATTCGGTGGTATTGAAGACAAGTAGTGGAAGCTATTATTGGTGATTCGAGGCACAATTTCATTCAAACGTTCACCTAATAAGTCCGTAACAACTAATTCTCTAAACTTAAGCAAGGAAATTGTGTGATCTACCCCATATTTGCTGTTTAGACAGTAAGCATTAAACAAAAAAGTATCAAAGAGATGAAGTGCTACTTTTTTATAACATCTGATTGTCTTTCTTAGGCAATCATAATATGATACCATTTGTTCTGCCCTATCTACTTCTGAGATATATTGATTGTAATCTTTAATAATGTTGGGTTTCATTTTCTTCTCTCCTCTCCTGCCTGTCACTTCAATCATTTGCAACGAATGCAAGTTGCTAATCATTAGCACGTCTCTTTTGTCTTTCCATTTAGCAACCACTAGACCCTCTCTGCTTCTGCTTATAACGTCTCCCTGTTTCAGTTTTGCTTTTGTACACTCTTTTGGATTTGACTTTCGATCAGTTCTTAAAGTACCACAAATATGTGTTTTTTGATTTATCATGTGCTTTGTTAATTCAAAGGAATTGTAAAAGCTATCGGTGTACAGGTGATAACCTTTTCCCAGAAATTTTTCCATTAAATCTAAAACAATAGCTCCCGTTTGACCCAACAAATGTTTATCGAGAGTTGTCTCGCCAGAGTAGATTTTTACTTTTAGTACAATACCATCTGATTCGCAAAGCTCATAGAACTTGATACTATACTTATGTCTTTTATTTTTCACATACTGCCTGAATACAAGACGTCCCTTCCAAAGCATCATTGACTCATCGATTGATATATTTTTATTAGGACAGTAGATGTTATCCATTGCATTATTTAAGTGATCGAGAAGTCCAATAATTTTACACAAGTGTCCACTACCTGAATCTTCATTGTTAATAAAATGCCAAAACCGTAATATTAGTTGGAATTTATTTCGTGACATTATTCTAGAAAATAAGGGAAATCTATAGAGACTGTTCTTAGACCAATAGTGTTCTAAAGTTGGCATTTTGACACACCCCATATGAAGAAGAACTCCAAGGAACTGCCGCATATCTTCTGAATTTATTGGAATTTTTCTGGGGCTACACGCTTTTAATCCATTAACTCGTAGACAACTCCGAACTGTTTGTACTGTTGCATCGATGTTAGAGTCCTTTTTCAGCTCGGTAGCTGTTTTAAAAGGTTCCTTTTAAGTCTGTCGGACTAAGCGATTGACCAGCAATGTTGAAATAGAACGTTTTCGACCACGTGTCTGAGGGTTTTCTTGAAATTTTATGGCATTTCTTATCATTTTATTGGAACACTCAACTAAACGACCAACTTCTCTCTAAGATTTCCCTGCTGATATCAACTTTCAGATCAGTTCTCGTTTTTCTGCACTACAATGCTTTCCGCATCCCATTTTTACATGTAAATGTCTCCTACTAATACACACTAACATAAAAAGAACAAAACAGCAAAAAAAAACCCAACGCTTGCTATTTTCACAATTATTTTTACCTTTACCAGAGTATTTTACATTAAAAGAGAGTGTGGTGCTATTTTACTTTTCGGTCAGAATTGGCACTTTTGATTAAAATCGAGCAATACCAAGCAGTTTTTTTCCCAAAATAATTTGTTTTAGAAAGTAAACATGTTAGCTAATATTTTAAACAGTAAAGCTATAAAAAACATAGATTGTTGGGTTACTCTGAACCAAGGTGGTAAGGAAACTGGAAGATTTTTATAAAAAAGTTGGACATGTAAATTTTTGTTCATGCGAATAGACTCAGTAACTTCAGGTATGTGTAGTTCATTTTGAATAATTTTATGGAATACAACACAATCATCAAATTTGGAAAATAAATATCCTGCTGGTGAATCAGCAGCTAAAAGAGAATTAACATCTTCAATAATATCCTTTGATAAAAATTTCTGAAATTCATCTTCTTGAAATATTCTTTTAGTTGGTGATTTTCTTGGTCCAGTTATAACTGGAAGAGAAGCAGTTGCTATGCTAGCAGAGTATATTATAGGAACAGGCTTCGAAATCGTTTTGCTAATGCTCTTTTATGTATGACTTTTTTTTCAAAGTGTTTTAAACAGATCACAGCTGACAGTCCAGAAATTTCTATTTACAAATCTAACCCGTAGCTTTCTTAAATTATAATCTTTTGGAAAACCAAAAACTGAAACTACTTCACCACCAAGATAATTGGAGGTACAACCAACAACACAGCGTTTATTAACCATAATTACTATTTGTTAATAAAAAGAAGCTACAATCAAGTGTATGAGGTTTAGTTGATGTAAAGATTTGGAAAACGTTCAAGTTTTTCTCCTATGCCGGATTTACTTATTTAAAATTTATAGCGCAATATTTGAAATATGTTTAGAAAGTTTGTCCATCCAACAGAATATACGTTTTTTAAACTGGCCTTCTATTTTTTTTGCAGAAAAGAAGGCCGTGTATTTAAGTAGGCCATGCTATATCTATCTATATCTATCTATATCTAGCTATATCTATCTATATCTAGCTATATCTATCTATCTATTTATCTACAGCTGCGAAAAATAAAATAGCACCACCACCAAAAATTGGTTGAAATTAGAATTTTTAACTATTTTTGATTGTTTGAAAATCTTTTAAATACATATTTAAAAGTAAAATGGCTTATAATTTTTATAAAAAACAAAATATACAAGTTTTAATATATAGTATTCATTTATTAAACAAAAATTTTAAAAAAATCAAACAAAACGAAAAAAATAATAGCACCACAGCTTGGCATCGAGTTAACCAAGTCCTGACATCGCTTTAGTGGAATTTCGCTCCATGTCCTGTTGGACAACGGCATTTCATAGTCTGCATACGGCAACATCACTTTATCCAATATATCAACATAAACGTGTTGGTCCATAATAGTAGTAACGTGATGAATGGGCCCTATTCTGAAATAAGAAAAGCATGCCCATATCATTATACTACAACCTCAATGTTTAATAGTTTTGATGGTATATTTTGGATTGTATTCTGCATTCGGCGGTCTTCTGACATACGTCCGAGAGCCTTTTCCACCATAAAGCACAAACTTACTTTCGACTGTCCATAAAACATTCCTCCATTTTTCGAGTGGCCAATTTGAGTGTTTTTTAGCAAACGCAATACGCTTTACAACATTTCTGGCACTTAGAAGTGGAATTTTTCTGGGGCTACACGCTTTTAATCCACTAACTCGTAGACAACTCCGAACTGTTTGTACTGTTGCATCGATGTTAGAGTCCTTTTTCAGCTCGGTAGCTGTTTTAAAAGGTTCCTTTTAAGTCTGTCGGACTAAGCGATTGACCAGCAATGTTGAAATAGAACGTTTTCGACCACGTGTCTGAGGGTTTTCTTGAAATTTTATGGCATTTCTTATCATTTTATTGGAACACTCAACTAAACGACCAACTTCTCTCTAAGATTTCCCTGCTGATATCAACTTTCAGATCAGTTCTCGTTTTTCTGCACTACAATGCTTTCCGCATCCCATTTTTACATGTAAATGTCTCCTACTAATACACACTAACATAAAAAGAACAAAACAGCAAAAAAAAACCCAACGCTTGCTATTTTCACAATTATTTTTACCTTTACCAGAGTATTTTACATTAAAAGAGAGTGTGGTGCTATTTTACTTTTCGGTCAGAATTGGCACTTTTGATTAAAATCGAGCAATACCAAGCAGTTTTTTTCCCAAAATAATTTGTTTTAGAAAGTAAACATGTTAGCTAATATTTTAAACAGTAAAGCTATAAAAAAAATTTTATTTTGCATGGTGTTTATTTAACAAAAAGGAAAATACGCTTAGTGGTGCTATTTTATTTTTCGCAACTGTATATATATTTATATAAATGCACTATTTAGTTTATATATATATATATATATATATATATATATATATATATATATATATATATATATATATATATATATATATATATATATACACATACTAAATAGTGCATTTGTCAGTAATTTTATTACAGTTATTTAGGTTTTTAAAAAAATTATTTTTTTAGTCGGAAAACGTAAAAAATATCGTAATGAATCGATAAGTATCGTTATCGTTTTTACGATATGAGTTACAATATTTATCGTAACTGAATCGATAATTATCGAAACTTTACCATGCAAATTTTTTGGGTACGATGTTATCGTAATATAAAAAAACTTACGATACGCACATTCCGATATCTTATCGTATCGTATCGTAATAAGAAAAGTTTCGATACTCAGATGCCTAATTCTGATGAAATCTAAAATAATTTTTTGCAGCAGTTTGCTTAAGTATATTGTTAACGTATGACATGATGAAGGTCGTTATCTGTAGTTGCTAAAGGCTTATGCGTACAAATATAAAGGTTCAGGGTGCGTATTCACCAAACTTTTTTTTTGCGTAAGTTTGGCGTAAGTTTAAAACTGTAAAAGCCGTATTCACCAAACTTGCGCAGTTGCGTTTCAAAAAAAGTTTGGTAAGTTTTTGCGTAAGTTTTTGCTTAAGTTCAGCGTAACTTATGTGCAACCCTAACTTTACAGAAATGCTGAGAAACATTGATGAATACCAAATAGTAATATGAACTTACGATTTCTGTAACCTTAGATGAGCTGCGCAAAAGTTAGGAAAGTTTGGTGAATACGCACCCAGAAATTTTTTTTGCAGATGCTAAGGAAGGGGGGGGGGGGGGGAAAGCATTTTACTGTGGGCGCTTTGAAAGATATTTTTCTACTCTAGAGTTATCAACACAAACCAAAACATATATACACGTGTGCGCGTACACGCACTCTCACACGCACACACTCATACCCACACATACCTAAACACACACACAGGTGCACTGAAAACTTTTACATCAGCAGTCACCAATACAGTGAATAATGAATAATGTGGTGCTCTGCAACTAATTTAAAGCATAAACAAAAATGACACAGCGACCATATTTACAAATTTTACTATGCAAACTTTTACAACAAATTCACATTGCTTACCCAGATATATCGTATATATAGACAATTTCAGTCCACAATGCTAAATGTATTACAAAGTCAGAGAAGGTTAAAATTATTCACTCACCATCAGAAGTCTTCACATCAAGAAAATTCCACGGTTGTTTCTTAGGTAGTTCTTTAAGCGACGCAAACAAGAAAAATAGCGCTCACAGCTCACTAATTACTGAAAGAGTTAAAGATATGTATATCAGCTTTTACAAGTCCAAGAATGCATCTTTGTAGGGTTGCATTACAGATAGGAAGTCTTATGTGTTGTTGATTGTATGTCTCTGTTGAACAGAGAGGTTTTAGCCTTTGCTAAAATTTCTCTACTGTACTCTAAACAAGCGTGATGGGTATTTTTGCAGAAGTCCATCTTGAGGACTTCAGCTTAGATCCTCTAGCTGTTCCGTGCTAACACTATTAGCATTCTCACCAGCAGTGGAAGGATAACTTCACAGTTTACCTTCTTTATTCAGATTAACATTTCTTTGTTTGTCGGACTCTGCTTCCGAAAATACATTCTTCTCAAATTCCATCCGTAAAGCTTTTAGTTGCAAAAAATCCATATTTGCGCAGCGTGTTCCTCTCAGTTGCATCCCGGAAGTGATAATATAAGAAAAGCTCAAATTAGGTTGCGTGATGGTTTTTTTCTTTTTTTTACTGAAATTAGAATACATTAGCTGATTTTTATATATATTTTTTTGTCTTTTAAAAAAATACCACTACTACATATTTAAAATATTAAATTAGTAGAAAAAAATCTAAAAACTCTGAGGGTGCTATGCAGGTACTATTACTTTTCCAGGGGGAGCTAAGTGCCCCCTAGAGTCCCCCTGGAGCCGCCACTGATTCTGATATTAACAACTTGTTATAAAGATGTTTTGTATTAATTCGAACTAGCAAAAAAGCAACCCGTAATACGGGTTATGGTCGGTCTGTTAATTTATAGTGGCTGTTTTCCACAATTTAAAGTTGCAAAACCATAACTATTACCCTTTTAGAAAAACGCCTTCAAATCAAAAAATATGCGGAGGTAAAATAATTTACCAATTATTTAACATTTGAGTAATTTACAACTGAAATAGGTCATATCAGTGTAAGGCAGAACCATTTTCCTCGACATTACTAAGTTCAAAACAATACGTTTTTAGTTACTGACACAAAATAATATTACTTCCTCATGCTTTAAATTGACGAAAAAGTAAAGCTAAATTCGTGTTATTTTTATAACGTGAACTTTAATTAATAAGATTAATATAAAGCGAACGTAAATTTTACATGAATTGATAATTCTTAGGCATCCCCTTGATACATATTTCTTCAACAAAGGAAATTGTCTTTAAAACGTTAAATGCACACAACTAAATAAATTTATTCAAAATATCTGACCATTTGACTATTGCTATTTATGGCACTTATCTGACCATTTTTATATATGGCCTCTTTGTTTCAATAATTTTTAGTAAACGGTTATTTGCTACCATTTATTAAAAATTCCTTTTGTTACTCGAAATTTAATTCTCTTTAATAATTTGACACTAATAAAGGACCTCCCTTCCCCGTTTTTCCCTTAATGGTGGTAAGGAGAATAGATTTATCTTTATTAAGAGTTATAAAGTTTTTGATGAAGACCTTCTACCAGAATAATAAAATGTAAAACAATGATTTACATGTATAACAATTTTTTCTTTTTAATATATACAACAATTTTTTCTTTACTCAAAAGTGTTGCAAATGCAAACTAAGATAATTAATTAGTTTAACACCTTATAAAATTTAAGTAACTCGATATTTGACAAATGCGCAAAACTACAATTTTAACCCAAAGATCCCCAAAGTTACGTACAACAAATAATTAGGAGTAAAATAGAGAAGATTTTTAAAAATTGAACTAATTGCATATATTTATATCATTTTAACTGACAAAAATTTACAATAAAAGGTAATCAGGTTTTTTTTATAAATCATATAAATGCGTCAATCGAAAATCTTAAAGAAAAAAAAGGAATTATAATACCATAACAAAAAAACCAAAAAAAAAAACACCACATAAAAACCGAAAATCGATTTACCTATTTATAGTAACCTATTTTGACATGGCAGTTAATATAAACATTTATCGAAAATTTAACTATAAAATCTATTTCGAAGTACAAAAGGATTAACATAGCTATATATATATATATATATATATATATATATATATATATATATATATATATATATATATATATATATATATATATCTTAATATAATTAGTACAGAAACATCGCTTGGCTGGCAAGGTTATCAATCTTGCTCAACATAATCCCAAGTCACACCACTTTGAAAATATGGAAACAATATAATTTAAACATATATACAACTATAAACGAATATGGTTTTATATAACACATATAAACACATTTTATAACAATATTAAATGACAGATATATTTATCAAAAACTATAAAAAAATATATATATATATTAAAATAATAAATAAATTTATACAAACAAAATGTGCTAACAACTTACAAACAGTAAATTTTCAAAATAAAAATCTTAAGACTATAAATTAAGAACATTAAAAAATATAACATTATTTGTGTAATACTTTTCATCTACCACACCTTGAATGAGATGTTTATTAATTTAAAAAAAAACAAACTATTAAATGCTCTCATTCTTGAACATTCTTGACTATGAGAGAAAAATAGTTTTTTTTGAGATATACTCCAACTCTATTAAATGTTTGACCTTGACTTTTATTAATTGTCATTGAATAAGCCAATCTGACAGGAAACTGACAACTTTTCAGAACAAAAGGTAAATTAGAACCTGATGGAGCCAACTGAATTTGAGGAACAAAAACCTGTTTACCACCAGAAACACCTGTCAAAACCTCTGCATCAATATAATTATTTTGAAGAGCACAAACTTTTATTCGAGTACCATTGCATAACCCAGCTTTGAGATCTAAATGTCTAAGTAGCATTATTACACAACCAATTTTCAATTTTAAACAATGTGGCATACCTGATGGAGTTAAGCTGTTCAAACACTCAAAAGGAAAGTCATTTCTTTCATTAAGGTCATCAGTATCAATTTGATCAGCACTTACATAAATTTTGACCTTACCCGGCAGACATTCAAGCACTTCTTCATTGATTGATAATGAATCAACATTAGTTGGTATTAAAATCACGCATTTAGAATAATCATTTTGATCAGCATCTCCAAAAATCTTTTCAACAATCCATTTATTTTCTCTAATAATGCACTGATTTGGTATTTTAATGCATCTTTTTTAAGGATCCTCCTCTTTGACAGGTATTGTTCCATTCCCAAGTTTTAGTAGCCATTGGGAAAATTCACCTTCCCCATCTTCTACTCTCATATTTTCAGTTCATGCAAACTTCTGCACACATTGCCAATGCAAAGAACATTTTATACACAATTCTACTATCTCAGCTGGTTGTCCTCTTTTCACAACAGGCAGAATTTGCGTAAAGTCACCACCAAAAAGAATGATTTTTCCTCAGAAAGGAAAGTTGTTGTTGCAAATATCTTTTAACAACCTATCAATTGCATTTAATTCTTTACATGCTCATGTAAGACATTATACTGGTTGCTTCTCAGTTTGTTTTGGTTATTTCTGATTAAAGCAAGGTGCTGGCCTTTGATTTTAACATACGCATCAATAGCATATTGTTGAAACAGTTTTTTGCCATAAAAGAGTGAAGAAAAAAATTGTCTAACTGAAAGTTTATATTGTAATACTGAGAAAATGTAACATGATTTCTAACCAATGTAGCACATTCAGGGTTGTGAACCAATTGATTATGCCAACCAGCATCACCCCTTGGAAAAAATAGAGGATAAACCATAGGATCTAAGTTGGCAGACATACTTGATAGAGTTTTAAGAGGATGACCTCTTGGGTAAATAACATCTTCCCTGGAAACAGGTAGTACACCAACAAATACAACTGCAACTTCATTATGTGAAGGGAGACTAATAGCGATTATAGCAATTTATGCTGGAACATCATGATTCCAAAAGATTTATAGCAAAATCATGTAGTAAACAGCGCTAAAAACAAAAAATCAAATTGAGATAAAACAAATTGTATATATGGCAAAATAATTTGTATTGGCTTTTAGTAAATGATTAAAAGCAGTGATTTTTAACAAAGTTACCTATTTAACATTTTTAATAACAGACACAAACATGAAGTTAAGCCAAATGTCTATTAACTCAAAAGATAACAAAAAAACATCAGAGCAACAATACACACCATAAGTTAATATATGTATATAATATAACTTAAGTAAGATAATATTCATATATAACAAAACATAAGTAACAACATTACACAAAATGTTATTAAAATACATTAGGTATTTTTA
The DNA here is from genome assembly GCF_058129835.1 of Hydra viridissima. Lineage (NCBI taxonomy): Eukaryota > Metazoa > Cnidaria > Hydrozoa > Anthoathecata > Hydridae > Hydra > Hydra viridissima. The sequence goes on from NW_028324302.1 coordinate 16,427,612, forward strand.
GAATAATCTTTAACAATAAAGGCTTGAAAACAGCAAGACCTAAAGCAGTAATATTTTGACACTAAAAACTATCGTGTAACCCTCTGTTAAAAGTACATCACTTGGCAGGCAGAGTTGACAAATCTTGCTCTACACGTTTACCAAGTGACAGCACTTTGAAAACACGGAAACAACATAATATAAACACATGTACCAACTATAAACACAATAAATGTGTTTAAATAAGTATATAAGGTTATATATATACCTTATATACATATTTCAACACAATTTTAAAACAATTATATAACACATATTAACACATACACGAACAATAAAAAAACACTTTACATTGTTGTAAAAACATATTGATAAAACAACTATAAGGCACTTCTTTCAACATATACATACATATCAAAAAAGCATATATGCAAACAATGTGTGCAAACAAAAATTTTAAAAATAACGCCATAAAATTTAAAAAGATTCAAAGTAAACAAAATATATATTTACAAACAATACTATTTACCTTCTTTTTTTTCATAAGAACTGTAATCCTCATAACAAAATTTAACCTTTACATACAATAACATGTGACATGCATGTCAGTGTTGGCACAAAATTTTAATTTATTTTTCTAAATTTTCTAAAAAATAATTAAAAGCATCACAGAAATTTCAAAGTAGTAATAAACATTTTATGGAAGTAGCATTAGTGTAACTTTAAATAATATCCATACCCCTATTTTCTTTCTAAAAATTAAAATAACAAAAATAAAAATGCTGAAAGAAAAGCTAAAACAAACAAAATACAAACGATTTAAAAGATTAAAATCCTTTCTACTTTTTCTGATAAAAATTTAAATCCTTTCTACTTTAGCTAATAAAAATGTATATATAACTATTTTGTATACTTACTTCAATTATAATATGATCTTAACGATTATCATTTCTCTTAATATGATTCTTTATGTAATATATCTAAACTTATAATTAGATTTCAAAAGGAAAAAAGTTTCAACTCGCTTAAGAGATCTTTCTCCAATGGCCGCGTGCATTTAGAGAACGCGCTTTTTCAAAGCCTAGTAACTAATGACGAAACGACGTTAAACATTAAACGTTAAACGTTAAACGTTTCTGTGCTAATTATATTAAGATGAAAAAACAATATTCTCTTCGATTCCGATTCCGGCAAATTAAATGTGCCGGTCGATCACAAATATATGTATACATGCATATATATATATATATATATATATATATATATATATATATATATATATATATATATATATATATATATATATATATATATATATATATATATATATATATATATATACTTTTGTTTCTACATTTTGAAAAAATTTTACTTTATAGACTTACTCTGTATGTCTACTTTTTTACTTTTACTTTTTTACAGCTAAGTTACAATTAAATGTGGTATTACCTACAATAGCACAAAAGCAAGTTAAATTTGTCTATTCATAAATTAGAGTCAGCAAAGCACATTAAATTTACCTTTCACTCCATGCCTGTTTTGAAGTTTGTCAGATGCTCAGACCTAAAAACTTCTGAGAAAGATTTATCAATTATTGACAAAGCTATTCAGTGTGCTCGTGATCATGATATTCCTCTTGATGTTATATATGACTTAAACTCTGTAGAATCCGTTGTTAAGTCTGCTGAATGTGACAATCAAGTGATATATATTTGTTTTCCTTTTAAAGGGAAAGTTTTTGAAATTTTGAATAGAAAATCATGCAGAATTATTGGTCCCCAGTGTGTTTTTTCCTGTTTATTGTTAGAAGTATCTGTTCCAAAGCGTTTGTATCCAGTCTGTAATGTTGCAATGCTGGGTACAGTTATTTGTTGCAGCAGTATGAAAAAAGATGATCGCAAAGTCATCCATGAGCTTGTCAAGTTAATGGCTGGTGATGTTACTAATGATTTTACAAACTCGGTTACTCATCTAATTGCACAAGAAGTTGGTTCAAAAAAGTATCAGGTAGCATGTGCACGAAACATTCCGTGTTTACTTCCTAGTTGGGTGCATATCATGTGGGAGAAATCACATTATGAACATATACTTGCTAGCTCTGAAAATATTTTAAAAGAGCACTTAACACCAATTTTTAAAGGCTGTACTATTTGTGTATCTGGAATTTTAGATTTAGATAAGCGAAACTCTATTAAGCTGTTGGTAAATAGTAATGGAGGATTGTATTCAGGAGAACTTAACATGAAAACATGCACACATTTATTGGTTGAACAGCCTAAAGGACAAAAGTATTTTTTTGCTAGGCAATGGAAAATACATTGTGTTAAGCTAGCTTGGTTGTATGATTGTTTGAAAGAGCATTGTTGGCTTGATGAAGGTCCATACAAAGTAGAACATGAAAATGAATTATCAAGATTGCCAGGTGCTCTGCAAAATGATAAAGTTTTGAATGTTGTTGATGAATCTCTGCTGCCAAGTAACATGTCACGTGTTGAAGCATTAGCAGTAAAGAGTATGAGTAACTCAAAAATCCTTAAAAGCGTGGAATTAGATTCAACAACGTACGAAAAAGTATGCTTTAAATATTTTGATCCCAAAACCATAAATGTTGATGAGGTAGAACTAAAAGACCAATCATATACATATTTTGATGGTTTCAAAGTTTATTTATGCAATATTACTGGAGTTTTATTTGATATTTGTAGAAAAATTATAAATAATGCAGGCGGTTTTAGATTGAATACATTGACTGATTCTATTACCCATATAGTATTTTGTCTAAATGCTCCTAAAGAACTAAGAACCTACATAAAAGAATTAGGTAACCATTTACCCCATGTGGTATCACCTTTGTGGTTGTTAGACTCAGCCAAGAATGGTGAGGCAATGCCAGAGCAAGGTGAGATGCTACATCAGGTTACTTTATTTTTCTTGTATTGTTAGGCAACAAAGTAAAGTTTTAGACCTTTAAAAATAGATATTATATTTCATCATAAAAATTGTAATTTATAAGTAGTTTTTATTTGAAACATTAATTATAAACATATATATAAAGTAATATTAAATATACATCAAACATATAAATTGAAAACCTTTTTTTTAGATTATTCATTAATGGTTTCTTCAACAACTAATGGAGATTTCGTTGATTTTAGCACTTTAAATGATGTTTTTACAAAACCAATCCAGTTACAAGCTGATGAAAAAAAGCCTGTGTCAACATCATTAAATTTTGATGATGATGATGAGGATAAGGACAATGACTTATTAAGAGATTATCTTCCAAATAATCATGAAAGCACTAGACTCTCCCAGGTTTTTGATACACTTATGCACAAACAGCAGCCTTTTGAATGTAAGTTTCATTTACAGACATCCTTAGCCAACTCTTTTAGGAGTATATTTTTTACTCTTAAGTTATGATAAACAAATGAAATGTTTAAGAACTACTATACTAAAACCTAAATTGAAAATATTTTTCATGTTTATCTTAGCAAATATACCAGAAGAAGAAACTGCTGCAATAAATGAAGAAACTCACCCTCAAGCTGTCCTACAAAACAAAAAATTCAGTATACTTCGTTATGATGCTGAACAAAGTTTGCGTATAAAAGAATTGATAGAGGAATATTCTGGTTTGGTAATCAACAACCATGAACAAGCTGACCACATCATTGTTCCATTGACTTATAATAAAAAAATTAGTATTAATCCCAAAGAGGTGAGTATTATATCAAGATAAATGAACACATCAAGCTGTTCATTTTATTTAACGTTTAAGAATGGAACACCATTTTATACTTTCAAAACCTCAGAAGTATTGGTAAAAATACCTTTAAATTGCTTCTTTCCATTATGATATATATATATATATATATATATATATATATATATATATATATATATATATATATATATATATATATATATATATATATATATATATACATATATATATATATGTATATATACATATATATATGTATATATATACATATATATATATGTATATGCAAGCATGTATGTATGTATGTATGTATGTATGTATGTATGTATGTATGTATGTATGTATGTATGTATGTATGTATGCATGCATGTATGCATGTATGCATATATGCATGTATGCATGTATATATAATTTTTTTATAGAGAATTTTTTTACACTAGGCAACAGTATGTTGGTTAGAGCAGAGTATTGACTCTGAGGAGCTTAAAGATATTAATTCAAGCTATCTCTATCGACCAGTTTTTTTAGCAGATGACATTAAGCCATTGAAGAATTGTGTTGTTACTGTTAGCCAGTATACTGGAATGGAACGTCAACACTTATTTCATCTTGCTGAGTTGTTAGGTAATTATTTGAGACACACCAATCCATTATTTGTCAGCCTAAAGTATTCTATATTTATGGTTGTTCCTTGGGAGTGTAGTAATATCTTTGCAATACATTTATGATTTACATTCAATTAAATCAATATACTGTATATATAAATTTCAATTTTAGGAGCATTTGCTCAAGACTACTTTGCTCGTCGTGATAGCAATGATATTGTGGCAAGCACACATCTTGTTTTAATGAAACCTGAAGGTTCAAAATATGCTGCATCTTTAAAATGGAACATTCCTTGTGTAAAGCAAGAGTGGTTGTTTGAATGTGCTAAAACAGGAAAGAGAATTTCTGAAGTTGGATTTTCTTTATTGCCTAAGGAATTACTTAGTGTAGATGATGAGATAAAATCAAAATGTATTTTAAATGTTGAAAAAGATATAGAAAGAAGTGGGATCAGTAAAAATCCAATTGAAGCTGCTTATACATGTGAAGTTGACTCTAAAAATAGGCTTATCTCCCTTGAGACTGAAAAGCCAAAAGTTGATCTTGATTTTTCAAATTTTAACAAAATAATTGCTGATGAAAGAAAAATGCAATCAGGAAATTTTCAAAGTAGAATATCAAGTTCTTCCCCTGCAATCTCAAGTGTAGCAGGAATAACAAACCCTCTTCATCTCTCTTTTGATTTTACTGATGCATTAGAAGCAGTACAATCTCCAATTTCGTTATCCCAAGGTTCTTTTAAAAGAAATCGAAAAAGTCGTGGTAGTTTACCTTTTGATATACAGTTTGCAGAAGCCATGCAAAAAGCAGTTGACAAACATGTTCCAGAAGTGGATAGAAATACTGTCATAAAAGTTGTTAAAAATCAGGTAAATATTTGATTTAATATTATAGTGCATAGTGTGTGACATTAAAATTTATTTTTCATCTTTAACCATAAACAGAATTCTTTTTCTCTTTCAAATTTCATCTTTATATACAAATATATCTTGATCTAAAGCTAAAATATTAATAATATATAACAAAACAAATATGTCAATATTTATAATACATGCATGCATACACATATATGCGCACACACACATACACATACACATGCAAAGGTTTTTAATAAAAATTTTATAAAACAATTTTTACTCTGTTAAAGAAGGATCAACTTTTTTAACCTCTTTTTTCTTATTAGAAATTGATGGAGTTTTTATGGTAGGTAGTTCTAGCACTACCAGTTGAATTTGATTGATTTCATTATTTTTATTGAGATATTTCATAAATCTTAAAATCATTATAACAGAACATAGTTATGTATTCATCAAGGAAAAAAAGAAATGATGTTTTTTTTTTCTGCCTATATACCATCAAATAATTAAATTAGTCAGGACTAAGTTAGTTAGCTTTTTAGATTAAAAACATTTGGGACAATGTCTAGTAATGGTGTCCACAAACTTAAAATTGGAATGTTTATGATCTTTTTTCAGATTTTCTTATTTTTTTCATTGTATCGTTGATGAGTTGCATTTTAACTTTTTTTCTCTACTCTTTGTCTAGAATAATAGTATTCTTCATGGTGTTGTATTGGTGGTAAGTAAGAAGCTTGCTCAAAGACAGATGGAGTTACATAAAAAGGCACTTACTTTAGGAGCTGAATGTCGCTTTTTGTATGATAGTGAGTGTACACACTTTGTACATCAGGTATATTTACATTTTTGTCATTAAATATTTTTGTAGTAAGTGTTTTAGTACCAAATAACACTTTTTTTGTAGATTCCAAAAGTTATTAATTTGGAAACATTTTACTAAAGAAAAATAAATTCTTCTTAACTTATTTGTTAGGGGCGACTAAATGATTCAAGTAAAGATTATGTGGAAGCTAAATGTGATAAAAAGTATCTTGTATCACCATATTGGTTAGATGCCTGTATAGATTCTGATGAACATGTTGATGAGACATTGTATCCAATCACATTTAACCCACGGATGTCATTGAACGTTTCTACAGCAAAGCCAGTGAGTTTTTATTTTCTCTAATACAAGTCTTTAAATATTTGTTAAGTGTTTTTTTTTCTTATAATTTTATGGTGATAACAATTTTTAATTGTATTATTTAAGTCTAAAGAGGAAGAAGTAAATTGCCAAAAAGTTGCAGACATCAAAAATGAAAAAGTTTCTGAACGACTAGATTTTCAAAAAAAAATGGAGCAAATTATGGAAGCGACCAAGGTATTATGTTTTAATATCTCATGGTGTTCACAGTCCTGGAATGTCTCATGGTATCCTAAAATTAAAATGTTTCTAAATATGTAGTCTTGAAAGTGTCCTGGAAAATGCTAACTAAAGTCTTGTATGTCCCTGAAATGTCCTGGATTTTGTATCTCTATCTGTAGATAAATACTGTTTCATTGTGTCAAACTCATAATTCCATATGTAAAGATTCTTAAAGATATTTACAACCAATAAAAAAAATTAAAATATCTATTGAATAAGACATTGATAACGGTAGTTCAACCTTAAATTCAGTTTTCAAATATTTTAGAGTTATTATTTTTTTGTTCGATTCTTTTTTTGAACTACCTATGTAAAAGATTATGGATATCAATTCTATTTTTTTTGTTTTTTTTTTAAATCAGGTACCAATGAAGGAAAAGCGTAGTCGAAGGACTACATTTAACAATGATTTAGCTCATGTCAATACAAGGAATGGAAGAAGACTGTCACAAAATGTTTGTATTTATTGTTATTATTGCTTTTACTATTCTAGTATAGTCAGTTATTGCCAAAAAAAAATGCAATTAAAATCTCACAGATGCTTAGAAGAATTGTTTTGGGAGAAATACTTTATTTAATATTTATTAAAAAAAAAAAAATCGGCAATAAAATTTAATTAAAGATGAACAAAAATTAACAATAAAACAACATAAGTTGCCTGCTCAAAGCTGTTGTTATTAGAAACAGAAAATATTAAAACATCCATCCAATTAGGAAAAGGAAGTTTATTGTTTTGTTTTGAAAAATGGAGGTTTTATTGCTTTGTTTAGAAAAGCAGCAATGAAAACATCATTCGCAATGATCATTCTCTGAAA